>NC_091151.1:51063434-51076857 GCF_040958095.1 Procambarus clarkii | reverse complement strand
AAGACTTTGCATTTGGTGGAGATAAACAGTTTAGGACCTTCAGCGACACTTTGAAGTCATCTCGTCTTCATAATTTGCTCATTAGCTAAGCATCATCCGAGATTAATGACGAGGGATAACGCAGTTTACGAAGCCTTGTTACAGTTACGCAACAAGGCTGTGTGTGTGTGTGTGTGTGTGTGTGTGTGTGTGTGTGTGTGTGTGTGTGTGTGTGTGTGTGTGTGTGTGTGTGTGTGTGTGTGTGTATGTGTGTGTATGTGTGTGTATGTGTGTGTGTGTGTGTGTGAGCGTGCGTGCAAGCGAGCGCGTGCTGGTATACAGCATACACCAGACTGATATGATGTTTATACAACCAGGATGTATTTGTCAGGTGTGAGCAATGACCTGGTGGCGGTGATCAGTCTTGTAATAAATTGGGTGGTGGTAAATGATAAATAAAAGTTATAGAGCAGAACATAACTGCCGGCGAGCACCACATTTATCCTCAGTTGCTCCACCATTATATATGTGTTTTTGTGTTAGTATCATTACGGCTATCACTTCCTTATGTCCGGTCGTGATGGTCAAGTGGATTAAGGCGTCCTGTACATACCAGTTGCGTTGCTCCTGGCAGTATGGGTTCGAATCACTTCTGGGGTGTGAGTTTTCAGTTGCACATGCGCCGAGCCCGGATGACTACCATATATAACACATGGGATGGACACGAAGACAGGAGAGGATCTGGGATATGAAGACTTGAGTGAAGGGACGAGGCCCCAACCACTTGAACATTGTGCATCGAACACGGACCTGCAAGAAGCGAGGCCGTTGCTGTACACACACTAGTCCAATTGGGTAATTGTCTCATTGTTAAGAGACCGTATAGTTAAGGCAGTTATGTGAACCATTGTTGAGAGAGAATGTGACCCCTATGAGCGCTAAGTAGCGTTCAGTAGAGCGGTTACATGTCACGCTCATTAAGAAGCGTCATACACAAAATTTACAATAAATCGAGAAACGCCATATGTACATAGAATTACACGATAGTTAATAGCTACGTTAATACACCCCGGTCGTATCTGCGAACCATTCTCCTTCCTGCTAGATCGTCATGCCCCCCCCCCCATCTGGGAACTATATTCACACTAGCAGCCACATCTATAAATGTTGTCAACTGAGACTCCAGCTTCCTGCCTAAATCTAGGTCGAGCAGATACGACCCAATATTCGGCACAGTTCATTTGGACGATTCTGTCACGGGTCGTGTAGCTTCAAAGAGGAGACACACACACACACACACACACACACACACACACACACACACACACACACACACACACACACACACACACACACACACACACACACACACACACACACACAGTATTAGGAAGGGATGTGGTGGAGGCTGACTCCATACACAGTTTCAAGTGTAGATATGATAGAGCCCAATAGGCTCAGGAATCTGTACACCTGTTGATTGACGGTTGAGAGGCGGGACCAAAGAGCCAGAGCTCAACCCCCGCAAACACAACTAGGTGAGTACACATACACACACACACACACACACACACACACACACACACACACACACACACACACACACACACACACACACACACACACACACACACACACACAGGGTAGATAAAGACAGTCTATTTAACACAAGGGGAACACGCACAAGGGGACACAGGTGGAAACTGAGTGCCCAAATGAGCCACAGAGATATTAGAAAGAACTTTTTTAGTGTCAGAGTGGTTGACAAATGGAATGCATTAGGCAGTGATGTGGTGGAGGCTGACTCCATACACAGTTTCAAGTGTAGATATGACAGAGCCCGATAGGCTCAGGAATCTGTACACCTGTTGATTGACGGTTGAGAGGCGGGACCAAAGAGCCAGAGCTCAACCCCCGCAAACACAACTAGGTGAGTACAACTAGGTGAGTACACACACACACACACACACACACACACACACACACACACACACACACACACACACACACACCACGCAGAGGGACGATATAGATGTGTGTTGTTGCTCTAAACACTCTACTCCTTGAATAACTTCTCTGGGCTGTGTTGCATCTGCTGACATTGCGAGCAGAGGTAGTCAGGAAAAAGTGAAGTTCGTTGTAAAGTCCTTCGCCACGAAAGTCTGACAATCGTGTCTACAAGGTCGCCTGACAGCTGGGTGGACAGTGTTTCCAATTCCTGAGGTTCCGGGTTCGATCCCCGGTGGAGGCGGAGACAAATGGGCAAAATGTTACTTTCACCCCTGATGCCCCCTGTTACCTAGCAGTAAATAGGTACCTGGGAGTTAGACAATTGCTACGGGCTGCTTCCTGGGGGTGGAGGCCTGGTCGAGGACCGGGCCGCGGGGACGCTAAACCCCGAAATCATCTCAAGATAGCTTCAAGAAGATGGTATCATGTCTCTTCTATTCCCAAAGCCGTTACTACTCCCAACCGAGCCCCAGACCCCCTAAAAAATCCCTTCATCTTTCATAGATGTGAAGGTCACTACGATTTCAAACATTTAATAGTAGTTTGAGGGTTATGCCTTAACGACCAGTTGGGTGCCGTTAATTGCCCATTAAGCGGGCCAATCTGGCGTTGGTTACGTTCCTGTTAAACCCCCGTTTTTTGAACGGCAGCTTTTGTCTGTTCCGCCTCGTAATGTCAACAGACGGCCGTTGTTTTCCCCTAAACTGAATATAAATTTGAGATTGGACACTCCCCTTTTCCCCTCTCTCCCTGCACAACCAGATGAAATTCTCCAATTTCCCTGCGCTGGCGGGGGCAGGACAAGGCTTAACCAATGGGGGGTTGGTGGGGGAGGGGGGGGCAGGGGGGGGGGGGAGTCAGCTGTATAGGGATGACAAACGCTGGCACAAGGGACAGGAGATGAGGCCCGCACGACTCCAGATTACGAACAAGAGAGAGAGAGAGAGAGAGAGAGAGAAAGAGAGAGAGAGAGAGAGAGAGAGAGAGAGAGAGAGAGAGAGAGAGAGAGAGAGAGAGAGAGAGAGAGAGAGAGAGAGAGGCTGAGGGATGGTGGCGTAAGAGAGGTCATTAGGGGAAATAAATAAAAGGTGGGGAAATTAGGGGGATGAGAGGGGAAAAAAAGAGAGTAGTAGGACAGTGAGAGTAAATGCAGGAGAACGGAGGAAATAGGGTAGTGGGAGAGAACAAATGAGGGAGACAGAGAACATTGGGGAACAAAGGGGTGGGTGTAGGTGTACGTGGATGATACAGGTGACAGCGGTGGGCAGCAGTGATGGCAGACCTTTGGAGGGGTAACGAGGCTGTTGAGCAGTGTCTGTCAGCCTCTCAATAGGGCTGTTAGTGCGTGTTCAGTAGTCGTTATCATGGCCGGCCCGCCTCTACCTTGTGGACATGTACTGTGGTGGCTGTCAGGGTGTGGTCACTGGCCACACCACACCACACCACACCACACCCAGGGCCACCACGCCACACCCAGGGCCACCACACCACACCACACCCAGGGCCACCACGCCACACCCAGGGCCACCACACCACACCCAGGGCCACCACACCACACCCAGGGCCACCATATTTATCCACCTCCAGCCATTATTACCCAGTTACAGCCAGGTAAGTCCACTACGGGCTCACCATAGCCCGTGCTACTTTGGAACTTTTGTTCCCAGTAGCTGTTCCCAGTAGCACCACAACCACCACCCACCACCACAACCACGACCCACCACCACAACCACCACCCACCACCACAACCACCACCCACCACCACAACCACCACCCACCACCATCCACCACCACCATAACAACCAGTATAAAAGCAGGTTAGTAATTCCCAGAAGGAGGAAGGAGTCTGGCGGGAAGACAATGCCAATCAACCAGCCTCGCCGCCACCACCACCTTCCCTCCACCAAATTCAATATTTTAATATAAACCTAAATCTTTTACGAGTCCAAATTGGTCAGGAGCTTCAGCGTGGGTGACACCATCACGGCGGAAGACTTGCGTCGAGTGCAGGTCCCACCGTTGGTAGTATGATAACGCCTCGATACCGTGGTATGATAACGCCTCGAGACCGTGGTATGATAACGCCCCGATACCGTGGTATGATAACGCCCCGATACCGTGGTATGATAACGCCCCGATACCGTGGTATGATAACGCCCCGATACCGTGGTATGATAACGCCCCGAGACCGTGGTATGATAACGTCTCGATACCGTGGTATGATAACGCCTCGATACAGTGGTATGATAACGCCTCGAGACCGTGGTATGATAACGCCTCGATACCGTGCTATTTGCTACGATGGTTTCACGGGACCGCGATATTTTATAGTTTTTAGTTTTGATAGATTCGCGAATGTGCGATATTTCGCGGTAATGGCCGCGCGCGGTGTATGGTTTATTGTGTTGAAAGCGCAGTAGATTAATCGTTGTCAACACCAGGTTTTGTTTTGAACTTTGTTCTTTGCCATTAATATCGAGAATTTGATGGTGCACATTCAGTGCCGATAGTGTGTTGGCGCGCTATATTTTATATTGGCGAGGTCTATTTTATATTGGCGAGGTCTATTTTATATTGGCGAGGTCTATTTTATATTGGCGAGGTCTATTTTATATTGGCGAGGTCTATTTTATATTGGCGAGGTCTATTTTATATTGGCGAGGTCTATTTTATATTGGCGAGGTCTATTTTATATTGGCGAGGTCTATTTTATATTGGCGAGGTCTATTTTATATTGGCGAGGTCTATTTTATATTGGCGAGGTCTATATTGTGTTGGCGATGGTATTTGGCGGGAAAAATATGGCGCGTGACGTCACATGTTTACCTTCTCGGCCTAGGCCACGTGGTCCACGTTCCCGCGTGACGGACAATAACAAGAGAGCTGGCAGCACCCGGCCCCCTACCCCCTAGGGAGATATCCCTCTTCCATCAGTAATAACAACAACAGGAGGGGAGGTGGTGCGATGGGGAATTGTGGAACAGTGGGTCAGTGTGGCAGGGAGGAATGGGAGGGGGGGGGGCAGGGAGGAATAGTTTGAGGTTGTTGGCTGGTGAAACCCCCTCGTCGATTTTGGTCAACATAACTTTCTTGAATCTGGAGGTTCGAATCGTAGTCAAAACTCGAGGTTTATTGCTGAAATTCGTCCTGTGTATTTGTAAGACTTACATTAATTAAAAAGATGTGTTTAGTGACACACAATTGACTTGAGAATGGTCCAGGACGGACCGAAACAACGTCGTCCCTTCACCTTCTAGTGTGTGGTCTGGTCAACATGTGTTTAGTGAGGTTAGACGTGATTCACTTCCATTTTTCATGCTAGGGACAAACTTGACCAGAATTCTTAATTTATAAATACGTTTCTCCAACAATTTTTTATATTCTCAAGTGGATCAGATTCTACTCCATGAAAACTATTTTTTATTAACTCTAGTTTCTTCCCAAGTTGCTGTTGTTTTTCTTCTCCAAACTGCAAGATTCGTTCTTTTCTTTTTATATACCGAAAAAAAATCTAGATTTTCTTTCAGAGATATTTTTATTTTAGTTTTTTTTAGTCGTTCAGTTATCCGCCCAAAAGCTCAAATTATTCTCTAAAAATACATTTTTTCCTGTGTTTGAATCAGCTCCACTTGTAGCGTTTTAAAGTAAAATTCTGTATTGTGGCCAAAAAATAGGGGGGAGATTTTCCACCCATGAAAAGCATGAACATTTTCTACCTGAGATGAGGTCTGATTTTCGGCTGTGGAGTTCCTCGGCTATAAGGAAAGAGAGTTTTATGCCAAGAATTTGAATTTTTCCCTTCATATATGTATATATATGTGAGATTTTTGGCAGGAAACGCTGATTTGGCTTGTGAGTTTATGTTCTGTCAGCCGAGGAAGTACAGTTTGCTTCCAAGAACATGACATTTTCTGAGAATAAAAATGTTAAATTCAACCAAAATGCTGGACTTTCAGCCAAGGCCACCGGACTTTCTGCCAAGGCCACCGAACTTTCTGCCAAGGCCACCGGACTTATTGCCAAGGCCACTGGACTTTCAGCCAAGGCCACTGGACTTTCAGCCAAGGCCACCGGACTTTCAGCCAAGGCCACCGGACTTTCAGCCAAGGCCACCGGACTTTCAGCCAAGACCGCTGTGACGGAGGAAGCAGCTGCCAGGAAGGAACATCTGATAACGCCTCAGATCGAAGCCTGCGACAAGCGCTCCTGAGATAGGCTAGGCGGGGTAGCGGCCACCACCTCCTCCTATCCCTGGCGCTACAAGGACCCAGCCGGGGAGGGGAAAATTGAAATTGGGAGAGGTGAGGGAATTGGAAATTGGAAGGAGAAATGATGAAGGGAGATGACAGAAGAATAAAATGGAGAAGGTGAGATATAGTGTAAGGGGGATAATGAGCAGAGAAGCAGGTAAAGGAAAGGGAATATAAGGAAAAACAGATAAAGACAAGAAAAGGAGAATATGTATTAAGAAGAATAAAGACTGAAAAATAATGGAAATGCTACAGGCTCGGTAGGATTGGGGGAGAGAATGTCGGATAGAAATAAGAGAAAGGTTAACTTGAGATGATTTCGGGGCTTTCAGTGTCCCCGCGGCCCGGTCCTCGACCAGGCCTCCACCCCCAGGAAGCAGCCCGTGACAGCTGACTAACACCCAAGTACCTATTTTACTGCTAGGTAACAGGGGGGCATAGGGTGAAAGAAACTCTGCCCATTGTTTCTCGCCGGCGCCTGGGATCGAACCCAGGACCACAGGATCACAAGTCCAGCGTGCTGTCCGCTCGGCCGACCGGCTCCCTCCCTGATGGCACAACGCAAAATACTGGCATAAGGAAACGTTACCATTAAGTTCAGGATTAGAACTAAGCCTTAAGAAGAAAGAAATTTATCTGAATTCTGCGAGAAAACTGCTGTCAAGTCTTGACCAATGAAGGCTGTGAAGCACTGAACTATCTCCACTCCTTGTTAGTTACGGGCTCACCGTAGCCCGTGCTACTTGCCCCGCTCCTGTGCCAGGTAAGTCCACTACGGGCTCACCATAGCCCGTGCTACTTGCCCCGCTCCTGTGCCAGGTAAGTTACGGGCTCACCATAGCCCGTGCTACTTGCCCCGCTCCTGTGCCAGGTAAGTTACGGGCTCACCATAGCCCGTGCTGCTTGCCCCGCTCCTGTGCCAGGTAAGTTACGGGCTCACCATAGCCCGTGCTACTTGCCCCGCTCCTGTGCCAGGTAAGTTACGGGCTCACCATAGCCCGTGCTGCTTGCCCCGCTCCTGTGCCAGGTAAGTTACGGGCTCACCATAGCCCGTGCTACTTAGAACTTGTTCCCAGTAGCTGAATCTATAACAACAACAACATCCTTGCTAGTGTCAATGTCAGACACATTTTTGTGCATCATTTGTAGCTTTATTTGGGAATATATTTGTTTTTTTATATTCATATTTTTTTTCAAAGACATCTAGTTATTAATGCATAACTGTGGCATTCACTTATATCGCTTTAAGGCAATAAAGTAGGCAAGACAAGCCATCTGGTCTCAGGTCTGGCTCTCTGGGGCAAGATTCACGAAAGCACTTACGCAAGCACTTACGAACGTGTACATCTTTCCTCAATCTTTGACGGCTTTGGTTACATTTATTAAACAGTTTACAAGCATGAAAACTTCCCATTCAACTGTTGTTATTGTTATAAACAGCCTCCTGGTGCTTCGGAGCTCATTAACTGTTTAATAATTGGAAACAAAGGTGCCAATGATTGAGGAAAGATGTACACGTTCGTAAGTGCTTTCGTGAATCTGGCCCCTGGCTGGCAGACTGGCAGGCTGGTCGGCAGAGTAGACTGGTAGACAGGGCAGGCTGGTCGGCAGAGCAGACTGGTAGACAGGGCAGTCAAGCAAGGCATACAGATAGACAGACATGCAGGCTGTAGGCAAGTCAAACAGATTGCCTGCTCTTTCTCTGTTTACCTTGCCTGCTTTTGCTTATCTACATTTCCTACCAGCCTGCTCGCCTCCCTGCCTGCTTCTCCTGTCAGCCAGGCTGTCAGCGCAAACAAAAAAAATCATGCGCGGGGTCTCGGGTCCCGTAGGGTCTCGTAGCCTGGTGGATAGCGCGCAGGACTCGTAATTCTGTGGCGCGGGTTCGATTCCCGCACGAGGCAGAAACAAATGGGCAAAGTTTCTTTCACCCTGAATGCCCCTGTTACCTAGTAGTAAATAGGTACCTGGGAGTTAGTCAGCTGTCACGGGCTGCTTCCTGGGGGTGGAGGCCTGGTCGAGGACCGGGCCGCGGGGACACTAAAGCCCCGAAATCATCTCAAGATAACCTCAAGATAACCTCAAGAGTAATTAAGAGCGAAGTGCGAGGCAGTCTGGCCATGAAGTAGTGAAGAAAAAATTAAGACCGGGTTCCAAAACCTCGGCTAAGTCAGGTGTTCAGGAAACTTTAGTTAGAAGTACAGGTAGGCCCAGAAACCTGGGGCCAGATTCACGAAGCAGTTACGCAAGTACTTACGAACGTGTACATCTTTCCTCAATCATTGACGGCATTTATTAAACGGTTTACAAGCATGAAAACTTGCCAGTCAACTGTTGTTATGGTTATAAACAGCCTCCTGGTGCTTCGGAGCTCATTAACTGTCTAATAATTGTAAACAAAGCCGTCAAAGATTGAGAAAAGATGGACAGGTTTGTAAGTGCCTGCGTAACTGCTTCGTGAATCTGGCCCCCAGGTGTGCAGGGTGACCTCTAGTCTGTGTGAAGTGTCAATATGGCACTCCAGTCCACCAGAGTGCCTGCAATCTCCCGCGTCCACTCTAACAACGGTGAGTGTCATGGATGCAATATTAGGATATCGCTTTGGTTATCCAACATAAGAATATTCGAGAAACGTGTATGCCTATAGTGTGTATAGGTTTAATGAGCAAAACGAATACGTTAGATTTGTTGTATGCTGGTAAGGCTGTTCCCGGAGCCGGTAGAGATTGATGTTGTTATAGATTCAGCTACTCGGAAAAAGTTCCAAGTAGCACGGGCTATGGTGAGCCCGTAACTTACCTGGCACAGGAGCGGTGCCAGCGATTGGTATTAATCAATAGTTAAATATTAGTCTTCTCTCATACGAGGAAGAATAAAGTCAGTGTGTTCAAAAGAGGTGATTATCTTGAGGTTATCTTGAGATGATTTCGGGGCTTTTTAGTGTCCCCGCGGCCCGGTCCTCGACCAGGCCTCCACCCCCCAGGAAGCAGCCCGTGACAGCTGACTAACACCCAGGTACCTATTTTACTGCTAGGTAACAGGGGGCATCGGGTGAAAGAAACTGTGCCCATTGTTTCTCGCCGGCGCCCGGGATCGAACCTGGGACCACAGGATTAAAAGTCCAGCGTGCTGTCTGCTCGGCCGACCGGCTCCCCCACCTGTGGTGTAACACTTCGAACACTTTGCATACGTCATACAGACGAAAAAGGAAACTATCAAGGGAAAGCGCCAAGCCATTACGACTATATAGCACTGGGAAGGGGTCAGGATAAGGATTTGGGATGGGACGGGGGGAAAGGAATGGTGCCCAACCACTTGGTGGACGGTCGGGGATTGAACACCGACCTGCATGACGCGAGACCGTCGCTCTACCATCCAGCCTGTTATAATAATTATTATTATTACACACAAATCAATGTGTGTAATAATGATAATGGATGTTAAAGTGTGCTTTATGACTCGCGGGGACATGTTCACGACATTCAAGTTATCATTACAAAACTCGTGTAGCTTTTATAGTTAATTGCTTTTATTTTGTATTTCCTCTTTTCTTCCCCGAAGCGCTTTTGTGCACTTAGGCTTTGTTAGACATTTGTTAGTGGCTTTTATGTGACTGTTTCGCGACGGTCTCGCTTCATGCAGGTCGGTGTTCAATCCCCGACCGTCCAACAATTTGTTGGGCACCATTCCTTTCCCTCCGTCCCATCCCAAATCCTTATCCTGACCCCTTCCCAGTGCTATATAGTCATAATGACTTGGCGCTTTCCCCCTGATAATCCCTCCCTCCCACCCTCTCTTACGTCACCGTGATTGGATCTTGAATATTGGGGGATTGGTTCACATGTTTATATTAACCTGTTTGTGCCTGAAGGATCTAGGTGTTAGCTCCTGGGCCCCACCTGCATTTCCAAAAGTCGGTTAATTAATGTGATCACTTCCTATCTAATTTTTCTAGCATGTCTATCATGTCCACTACGGGCATGATAGGACCCAGGGCGCGACCTCCCTATTATCTGTCGCCCCAAGTGTTCTCACACATGTACGGTTCATGGTAAGTGTGTACACACCTGTTACTACACCTGTTCTCCCCTCAAGCACACAAACAAGCGGTCCAAGCAGCAGTACACAGACAGACTCAGCCTTGTGTGGGTATTAAACAATAAACGATTATTGGGGTTTTCTCTCATTTGCATAAAATACAGGTAAACATATGAATATTAAATTGGGTATTAATTTCTGTTTATTTATTTTCATTAATATATGGACGTAGTCATATATAAAGTTTAAAAAAAAATGTCACTTAATGGGTTATTTATTCTAGCATTTTCTCCACAAATGATAGTACTTATAGTGACTATTTTGTTCGAACGTTCAAAAATAAACTGTTTAACTATTAAAGTGTAAGTTTGGTTATTTCGTTCTTTCTCTAATCTTCTTTTTAAAGGGATAGTTAAAAAAAAATTGGGGGGGGGGGTGGCTGGGGTTATATCAGTCCATTTTTGCACGTTTGGACAATAGTTGCTATACCTGTCAGCAGTGTTGGAGGACAGGTTTGTGTATCGAAGAGATGTGTAGCAGGTGATCTGAAGGGAAGTGAACCACAAGAGAGGAACAAATCCAAAAGGGCCGTGACGAGGATTCGAACCTGCGTCCGGGAGCATCCCAGACACTGCCTTAATGACACAAGAGAGGACTTAATGATTCCCCTGTGTGTACACCTGGCCTACAACACCATGGCTTTGTGTCTGATTGTCAGTGGTCTGAGTGTCGGGTGTCAGGTCAGGTGTGTGTCGTCTGGTCAGTGGTCTGAGTGTCGGGTGTCAGGTCAGGTGTGTGTCGTCTGGTCAGTGGTCTGAGTGTCGGGTGTCAGGTCAGGTGTGTAGTCTGGTCAGTGGTCTGAGTGTCGGGTGTCAGGTCAGGTGTGTAGTCTGGTCAGTGGTCGCAGTGTCGGGTGTCAGGTCAGGTGTGTCGTCTGGTCAGTGGTCTGAGTGTCGGGTGTCAGGTCAGGTGTGTAGTCTGGTCAGTGGTCGCAGTGTCGGGTGTCAGGTCAGGTGTGTAGTCTGGTCAGTGGTCTGAGTGTCGGGTGTCAGGTCAGGTGTGTCGTCTGGTCAGTGGTCTGAGTGTCGGGTGTCAGGTCAGGTGTGTCGTCTGGTCAGTGGTCTGAGTGTCGACTGTCAGGTGTGTCATCTGGTGAGTGATCTGAGTGCCAGGTGTCAGGTGTGTCATCTGGCCAATACACAAGGAAAGAGTACAACTATGTTTTTACAAAATTCAGTACAACATATCTTTTTTTTTTTCTTAGATTTTTTCCATTTTTTCGCATTCCTTTGCTACACTCCAGTGTGTGAGGGCATTCTACCATTCCTTTGCTACACTCCAGTGTGTGAGGGCATTCTCCAGTGTGTGAGGGCATTCTACCATTCCTTTGCTACACTCCAGTGTGTGAGGGCATTCTACCATTCCTTTGCTACACTCCTGTGTGTGAGGGCATTCTACCATTCCTTTGCTACACTCCAGTGTGTGAGGGCATTCTACCATTCCTTTGCTACACTCCAGTGTGTGAGGGCATTCTACCATTCCTTTGCTACACTCCAGTGTGTGAGGGCATTCTACCATTCCTTTGCTACACTCCAGTGTGTGAGGGCATTCTACCATTCCTTTGCTACACTCCAGTGTGTGAGGGCATTCTACCATTCCTTTGCTACACTCCAGTGTGTGAGGGCATTCTACCATTCCTTTGCTACACTCCAGTGTGTGAGGGCATTCTACCATTCCTTTGCTACACTCCAGTGTGTGAGGGCATTCTACCATTCCTTTGCTACACTCCAGTGTGTGAGGGCATTCTACCATTCCTTTGCTACACTCCAGTGTGTGAGGGCATTCTACCATTCCTTTGCTACACTCCAGTGTGTGAGGGCATTCTACCATTCCTTTGCTACACTCCAGTGTGTGAGGGCATTCTACCTGAACGGAAATGTGCATTGACAAAGGATAACAGGTTCAAAAGCATTTTATTCGATTGCTTTACTCTTTGTGTGTGTGTGTGTGAAATATATATTTTCACATGTGAGTTTTCGACACATAACAGTTACATAATATTCCTGCCACCCATCCTATTCCCGCCTTAATCAACTCGACGGATCCTTGTCCAAGTTTATCCTGGAGTATGGATAGCTGCATCCATCCCACCTACCCCCCCCCCCTATCCCCTCCGCCCTGTTGCCAATTTCATCAACACTTCTCCATATTTATTATATATACCCTCACTCTCCACAGCATGATCTACATTCCCTGCACATTGCCTCGCTTCCATTCACTATTCTCATCTTTAGGTTCGCTTACGACTCGATATTCGTTCAGTATACCCTGCCTGGCATCTATTTTTTTGGTATATTGTGACTTCGGTAGCTATCTTCCAGCTTTCTGGCAAGTCTCCTGTCTCCAGTGACGGATTGTAAACATTAGAAAGTGACTCCCATAGTTCTTCTGTTCCTTTTTTTAAGTACATATGTTGAGATTCTGTCGCTCTTAAGAGTGAGGTCTGGCTCCTGCAGGTGTCTCAAGTCTCCGGTGGTAGAGAGGAGAGAGAGTGAGAGAGCCAGTGAGAGTGAGAGAGTTAGTTAAAACAAGTGAGAGAGCGTGTCGGAGTAAATGGGGAACAGGCTGAAGTGAGAGCGATAGCCTGAGGGAGTGAGTGCATGTGAGAGGGAGAACAATTGAGCGTGAGTAAAAGTATGAGTAAGAGTGAGAGGGCTAGAAATAGCGTGCGGGGGTAGAGAGCTCGGTAACAGGGCAGTAATTAAGGTTCCGCCCTCTGATTGACGCGTCTAAATTCATTACCGCCAAACACCGTCGCTCTATTTCACATTCATAGTTCCGCTTTGTATGCATATAGCTGCGTGTGTGTGTGTGTGTGTGTGTGTGTGTGTGTGTGTGTGTGTGTGTGTGTGTGTGTGTGTGTGTGTGTGTGTGTGTGTGTGTGTGTACTCACCTATTTGTGCTTGCGGGGGTGGAGCTTTGGCTCTTTGGTCCCGCCTCTCAACTGTCAATCAACAGGTGTACAGATCCCTGAGCCTACTGGACTCTATCATATCTACATTTGAAACTGTGTATGGAGTCAGCCTCCACCACATCACTGCCTAATGCATTCCATTGTGTGTGTGTGCGTGTGTGTGTGTGCGTGT
>NC_091151.1:51053434-51060934 GCF_040958095.1 Procambarus clarkii | reverse complement strand
CTTGGAGAATTATCTACAACTGCTGCTTTCCTGTGCCGTCTCCCGGAGTAAGGTAATTGGAGCCTTAGTTGGTATGTTCAGCAACTCTCAGAAGATGTCTTGATAATACTACGTGTTCAGGGTCTTCGGAGCTCCGGCTCTAAATGGTATAGGAACTGCTGTTTGGGTGGTTTGGAGAGCTCTTGCGTCACCTTTAATGAGGTAGAATTCTTCGAGATAAGTGGTCCCTTAATTGTTTCCCGTGACCTTTATCAATGATCTTGTGTGTTTTGGTGACCTCTGATGGTTGCTTTGTCTCTGCAAGTGACCTGGGGCCAGATTCACGAAGCAGTTACGCAAACACTTACGAACCTGTACATCTTTTCTCAATCTTTGACGGCTTTGTTTACAATTATTAAACAGTTAATGAGCTCGGAATCACCGGGAGGCTGTTTATAACAATAACAACAGTTGAATGGGAAGCTTTCATGCTTGTAAACTGTTTAATAAATGTAACCAAAGCCGTCAAAGATTGAGGAAAGATGTACACGTTCGTAAGTGCTTGCGTAAGTGCTTTCGTGAATCTGGGCCCTGCTCTCTGCTAGTGAAGTGTCTGACGGTCCGCCAAGTTTCAAGACAGACTAATTTAATTCTAGCGAGTCCAACTCCTTGCTCAGAGCTCTGGCTACAGATCACCTGGTCTTGTATTTAGTGACGCTCAGGTGTCTATCCCAAAAGAAACCCAACTACCCAATCTCTGAAGTAGATTATCTTGATGCAGGCGATGAGTCACAATAACGTGGCTGAAGTATGTTGACCAGACCACACACTAGAAATTGAAGGGACGACGACGTTTCGGTCCGTCCTGGACCATTCTCAAGTCGATTGTGTGAATGGTCCAATCACAATCGACTTGAGAATGGTCCAGGACGGACCGAAACGTCGTTGTCCCTTCAATTTCTAGTGTGTGGTCTGGTCAAAAATTATCTTGATGTTAATCTTTTGGAGATCGTCAGCAAGTCATCGGGTAGCGGTAGAATGATGCGTTCATAAATGGGTGAGCTTGAAGTCAGTCTCCGGAGACGTAATTGAAACAGTCTAGTTTGTACTGTAATTGCGTTTTTATCGACACCTTCGCTGAATAGATGAGGACGTTGTCGAAGCCAGTTCTATGAAGTCTTTTTAAATGTAAATGTGGCAAGAAAAACGAGTGAAATGAATCACTGAACTAATCTATACTTTTGGTCGAATAACCGGGGCTTAAGAGCAGATGCTCGATTTTGTAAGCACAACACCAGAACAATTAACTCTGCGGGCTCACCATAGCCCGTGCTATTTGGGACTTTTTGTTCCAGGTAGCTAGTCTTTAACAACAACAAACGGGAACAATTAGGTGAGTGTATACACACACACACACAAACACACTAGTGGGCCTCGTAGCCTGGTGGATAGCGCGCAGGACTCGTATTTCTGTGGCGCGGGTTCGATTCTCGCACGAGGCAGAAACAAATAGGCAAAGTTTCTTTCACCCTGAATGCCCCTGTTACCTAGCAGTAAATAGGTACCTGTTAGTTAGTCAGCTGTCTCGGGCTGCTTCCTGGGGTGTGTGTGTGTACTCACCTAGTTGTACTCACCTAGTTGTGTTTGCGGGGGTTGAGCTCTGGCTCTTTGGTCCCGCCTCTCAACCGTCAATCAACAGGTGTACAGATTCCTGTGTGTGTGGTGTGAAAAAAAAACAGTAGTTAGTAAACAGTTGATTAACAGTTGAGAGGTGGGCCGAAAGAGCAAAGCTCAACCCCCACAAGCACAACTAGGTGAATACACACACACACACACTTTCACACACACACACAAACACACACACACACACACACACACCCTTTCACACACACACACAGAGCGAGAAGATCATTCCCAATGCACCTTACCAATAATTTCACAGCCTAAACACCCTTGTTCAACATTACGCTGTTGACAAGACTGGTACAGAATAGCCCTTAATTATGAAAAAAAAAACTTTTGGAACCCGGCTACGACCCGGGCTGATGAGACCGTTCAATCTTCCCCAGCAACGTGCAGTAACCACGGTGATCTCTCTTTTTGTAAATTTCTCTACGAAAATATGCAAATATTTTGTGCTGTGTCGAGTCTCTTTCAGAAAATATAGTCCTGGGCTGTGTAAGGGTAACAGAGCGGTAAATTATGCCGCACGAGGTAACGGAATATATTTGGCTAACATTGTCATGAATGAATATAGAATTTTAATGTAGTTGAATCATCTCAAAATAATACAATTAATGAGTTATGTCATATTTATAGTGAAGTGTATTCTAATATGGATCGCTTAGATGGATGCATATAATAATTGACCGCGAATATTGAAATTGAAATTGAAATTGAAATAAGTTTATTGAGGTAAAATACACACAAAGGGACCTGGGAGCCGGTCGGCCGAGCGAACAACACGCTGGATTTGTGATCCTGTGGTCCTGGGTTCGATCCCAGGCGCCGGCGAGAAACAATGGGCAGAGTTTCTTTCACCCTATGCCCCTGTTACCTAGCAGTAAAATAGGTACCTGGGTGTTAGTCAGCTGTCACGGGCTGCTTCCTGGGGGTGGAGGCCTGGTCGAGGACCGGGCCGCGGGGACACTAAAGCCCCGAAATCATCTCAAGATAACCTCAAGATAACCTCAAGCTCAAGCTATTCTCACCCCGTTCAGTACATCGTGTTAATACATACATAGACACATCTGTTTATCTGAGAGATAAACATATATATCTCCTGAACGCAAATAGGTAAGGTAATTACGAGAATACATTAGGTCAATTAGAACAATATTCTTAGTACCAATTAGGATGGCAATCACTGGCTAATGACCTTGAAAGTCAGTGGCAAATTTCACTACACCATTAAGTAGCCTATTATATATATCAGTGTTGGAGGACTTGTAGTGGGACCTATATAATTTATATAACTGCTCGCCCGCCATATATGGCCAACTACTTGGGCTGGACGGTAGAGCGACGGTTTCGCTTCATGCAGGTCGGCGTTCAATCCCCGACCGTCCACAAGTGGTTGGACACCATTTCTTTACCTCTCGTCCCATCCCACATCCTTATCCTGACCCCTTCCCAGTGCTATAGTCGTATTAGTCGTAATAATTCCCTCGCCCACAATATCCCAACTGATTACTGGGAACTAAATAGCAGGACTCCGTGTGGCACCACACACACACACACACACACACACACACACACACACACACACACACACACACACACACACACACACACACACACACACACACACACACGCACACACACACACACACACACACACACACACACACACACACACAGTCTCAGTAGCTCAGTCTCAGTTAAGCAAGTCCCTGTGTCTGGGTACAAGTGACAGGATGAACAACCCAGCGGGTTTTCTTCCTATTGGGGAGTGTTGTACATGCTGCTATGGCGGTGTGTCTAGTCACAGGATGAGTGGCGCTGCCCAATACTGTCACTATGGCGGTGTGTCCACTCACAGGATGAGTGACGCTGCCCAATACTGTCACTATGGCGGTGTGTCCACTCACAAGATGAGTGCCGCTGCCCAATACTGTCACTATGGCGGTGTGTCCACTCACAGGATGAGTGACGCTGCCCAATACTGTCACTATGGCGGTGTGTCCACTCACAGGATGAGTGACGCTGCCCAATACTGTCACTATGGCGGTGTGTCCACTCACAGGATGAGTGACGCTGCCCAATACTGTCACTATGGCGGTGTGTCCACTCACAGGATGAGTGCCGCTGCCCAATACTGTCACTATGGCGGTGTGTCCACTCACAGGATGAGTGACGCTGCCCAATACTGTCACTATGGCGGTGTGTCCACTCACAAGATGAGTGCCGCTGCCCAATAAACTCGCCCCTCGGGGCAAAATTTAAAAAAAAAAATTAAATTTCACATATACAACATTTAAATACGGTTTCGAATCTTTTTGTGCCCGAACATCGTATTTAACTTAATCTGGTGTGTGTCCGTGCGTCGTTACACACACACGAGAGAATATTTTATTTAAAAAGAGTGACTTTTCACTTTTATTAACCGTTGACATATTCTAAAAAAAAAAAATTAGCAAACATTACTATTTTTCTAATCATATTCGTCTGCTCAAAGTGGCGACTTACTGCTGTTGGGGAAAAAATTATTTTTTCCTTTATTTTCTTTCTGGTAGTGAGGAGGAGGAAAAGGGGGGGGGGGTGTGGCATCCTCTGGTGCCATGGTCATTAGTGCCACGAGTGCCAGAGTGACGCAGCTCGTTCACTTACACCGGGGGGGGGCCTCAACTGCTCTTGTGATACACCATTTGGCAGTTCCCTTGTTAATACAGTGCGTAATGACTCGCCAGGCGCACGCACAGCTAATTGTCTATCTTCCAGAACAATCAGCGGGCTAATTGACTTTAGGTTAGTAGGAGTGTGGTATTATTTTGGTGTAGTCGGTAGGAACATGTTGTGAGACTACATATGCCTTCGAAATGTGTAATTGTGTGTGTGTGTGTGTGTATGTGTGTGTGTGTGTGTGTGTGGGTGTGGGTGGGTGTGTGTGGGTGTGGGTGTGGGTGTGTGTGTGTGTGTGTGTATGTGTGTGGGAGTGGGTGTGGGTGTGTGTGTGTGTGTGTGTATGTGTGTGGGAGTGGGTGTGGGTGTGGGTGTGGGTGTGTGTGTGTGTGTGTGTGTGTGTGTGTGTGTGTGTGTGTGTGTGTGTGTGTGTGTGTGTGTGTGTGTGTGTGTGTGTGTGTGTGTACTCACCTAATTGTACTCACCTAATTGTGCTTGCGGGGGTTGAGCTCTGGCTCTTTGGTCCCGCCTCTCAACCGTCAATCAACTGGTGTACAGATTCCTGAGCCTATTGGGCTCTATCATATCTACATTTGAAACTGTGAATGGAGTCAGCCTCCACCACATCACTTCCTAATGCATTCCATTTGCTAACTACTCTGACACTGAAAAAGTTCTTTCTAACGTCTCTGTGGCTCATTTGGGTACTCAGCTTGGGTCATTTGTGTGTGTGTGTGTGTGTGTGTGTACACAATCACTCATTGCCAAACGAGTTGACGAAGTGCATCCTTCAGCTCTGAAACGATTGCAAGCGACAGGAGCAACTTGATGTGTGCTTGCGGGGTTCGGATCTCAGCTCTTGGGTCTGTTGCTCGACCTCGAATTCACAGGAATGCGGAGGTTATCTTCTTGAGGTTATCTTGAGATGATTTCGGGGCTTTTTTAGTGTCCCCGCGGCCCGGTCCTCGACCAGGCCTCCACCCCCAGGAAGCAGCCCGTGACAGCTGACTAATACCCAGGTACCTATTTTACTGCTTTAGGTGTGTTTAATCCTATGAGTTATGCCGTATCTGTATTTGCACCCGTCTATGCACCCCGTGTATGGCATCAGTCACCTACCCCCCAACCACATTTCCTAACTGCATTCCACTTTTTTTTTACTACTCTACAAAAATGATCTGCCCACGTCTATCCTGTCAGTTGCTATCAGTATTTTTTATGCCGTGAATATGTCTTCTTTCCTGTCGTTTTCAGTGATGGGAGATTTACTTAATTCAGTTTTCCGCGTGGCTCATACTTCTCCGCATTCCAGCTAGTCTCTAGGCTTATCTCTTGACATATATAGCTTGGTTTCATGTGTGTGGGGGGGGGAGATATGGACTCTACGTTGGCCTCACATTCCACACCTGGCGTTATATATGACTTCCGCAGGCCAGTTATTTCCCACTTTAATTCCATGTAATACCATTATTTTGGAACTTTTATACCATGTAATACCATTATTTGGAACTTTTATACCATGTAATACCATTATAATTAGGAGAAAATGTAATTTATGAGATTTAATACTGAAGTTTGGGGTATTGTCCTAGCAGGTTTTTGTCCTAGCAGGTTTTTGTCCTAGCAGGTTTTGTCCTAGCAGGTTTTGTCCTAGCAGGTTTTGTCCTAGCAGGTTTTGTCCTAGCAGGTTTTCTCCTAGCAGGGTTTTGTCCTAGCAGGTTTTGTCCTAGCAGGTTTTGTCCTAGCAGGGTTTTGTCCTAGCAGGTTTTGTCCTAGCAGGTTTTGTCCTAGCAGGTTTTGTCCTAGCAGGGTTTTGTCCTAGCAGGTTTTGTCCTAGCAGGGTTTGTCCTAGCAGGGTTTGTCCTAGCAGGTTTTGTCCTAGCAGGGTTTGTCCTAGCAGCTTTTGTCCTAGCAGGTTTTGTCCTAGCAGGGTTTGTCCTAGCAGCTTTTGTCCTAGCAGGTTTTGTCCTAGCAGGGTTTGTCCTAGCAGGTTTTGTCCTAGCAGGTTTTGTCCTAGCAGGGTTTGTCCTAGCAGCTTTTGTCCTAGCAGGTTTTGTCCTAGCAGGGTTTTGTCCTAGCAGGTTTTGTCCTAGCAAGGTTTTGTCCTAGCAGGGTTTTGTCCTAGCAGGGTTTTGTCCTAGCAGGTTTTGTCCTAGCAGGTTTTGTCCTAGCAGGGTTTTGTCCTAGCAGGTTTTGTCCTAGCAGGGTTTTGTCCTAGCAAGGTTTTGTCCTAGCAGGGTTTTGTCCTAGCAGGTTTTGTCCTAGCAGGGTTTTGTCCTAGCAGGGTTTTGTCCTAGCAGGGTTTTGTCCTTGCAGGGTTTTGTCCTAGCAAGGTTTTGTCCTAGCAGGGTTTTGTCCTAGCAGGTTTTGTCCTAGCAGGGTTTTGTCCTAGCAGGTTTTGTCCTAGCAGGGTTTTGTCCTAGCAGGGTTTTGTCCTAGCAGGTTTTGTCCTAGCAGGTTTTGTCCTAGCAGGGTTTTGTCCTAGCAGGTTTTGTCCTAGCAGGGTTTTGTCCTAGCAGGGTTTTGTCCTAGCAGGTTTTGTCCTAGCAGGGTTTTGTCCTAGCAGGTTTTGTCCTAGCAGGGTTTTGTCCTAGCAGGGTTTGTCCTAGCAGGTTTTGTCCTAGCAGGGTTTTGTCCTAGCAGGTTTTGTCCTAGCAGGTTTTGTCCTAGCAGGGTTTTGTCCTAGCAGGTTTTGTCCTAGCAGGTTTTGTCCTAGCAGGGTTTTGTCCTAGCAGGTTTTGTCCTAGCAGGGTTTTGTCCTAGCAGGGTTTTGTCCTAGCAGGTTTTGTCCTAGCAGGGTTTTGTCCTAGCAGGGTTTTGTCCTAGCAGGGTTTTGTCCTAGCAGGTTTTGTCCTAGCAGGGTTTTGTCCTAGCAGGTTTTGTCCTAGCAGGGTTTTGTCCTAGCAGGGTTTGTCCTAGCAGGTTTTGTCCTAGCAGGGTTTTGTCCTAGCAGGTTTTGTCCTAGCAGGTTTTGTCCTAGCAGGGTTTTGTCCTAGCAGGTTTTGTCCTAGCAGGGTTTTGTCCTAGCAGGGTTTTGTCCTAGCAGGTTTTGTCCTAGCAGGGTTTTGTCCTAGCAGGTTTTGTCCTAGCAGGGTTTTGTCCTAGCAGGGTTTGTCCTAGCAGGTTTTGTCCTAGCAGGGTTTTGTCCTAGCAGGTTTTGTCCTAGCAGGTTTTGTCCTA
>NC_091151.1:51038434-51043434 GCF_040958095.1 Procambarus clarkii | reverse complement strand
TAACTGAAAACTCCCACCCCAGAAGTGACTCGAACCCATACTGCTAGGAGCAACACAACTGGTATGTACAGGATGCCTTAATCCACTTGAGTTGCATATAGTCCTGGGGACTATTCAGGCTTGTTTCGCATATGTGTGTATGTGTCCACGCTACACGTGTCTCGCACGTGTCCACTATCGGTGTATATGTGTTGTCTGTATTCACGGCACAAGCTGTGTTTTCCCTGTTTCCCCAGCCGACCGGGAGCCGGTCGGCCGAGCGGACAGCACGCTGGAATTGTGATCCTGTGGTCCCGGGTTCGATCCCAGGCGCCGGCGAGAAACAATGGGCAGAATTTCTTTCACCCTATGCCCCCCTGTTACCTAGCAGTAAAATAGGTACCTGGGTGTTAGTCAGCTGTCACGGGCTGCTTCCTGGGGGTGGAGGCCTGGTCGAGGACCGGGGCCGCGGGGACACTAAAAAAAAAAAAGCCCCGAAATCATCTCAAGATAACCTCAAGATATCCCTCTGCGCTCGGGGCTGTAGATAAAGCTTTCAAAGTTTGTTTCTTGAAGAAGAGTGGCAAGTTACACACTTGATGAGCTATTTTGTAACTAGCTCATCAAGATTGTAACTTGCTTAGCTAAATGACTTGTGGGGTTCAGTACCTGAGCCCATTATGTGCCTCTGTAACCCCTTCCACTACCGCCCACAAGATGGGTATGAGGTGCATAATAAATGAACTAAACTAAATACTAACTAAGAGCCGACTTGTGGCAGGGTTCCTCAAGCCTGTTCTAGCGCCGCGATTTGCAGAGAGAGAAAATTATCAGGGGGGAAATCACCAATCCATTACGACTATATAGCACTGGGAAGGGGTCAGGATAAGGATTTGGGATGGGACGAGAGGGGGAAGGAATGGTGCCCAACCACTTGTGGACGGTCGGGGATTGAACGCCGACCTGCATGAAGCGAGACCGTCGCTCTACCGTCCAGTCCAAGTGGTTGGAGTAACTCTCTAATTTCTCTTGCTCGGTTACACGTGTGTGTGTGTGTGTGTGTGTGTGTGTGTGTGTGTGTGTGTGTGTGTGTGTGTTTAATGTTTATTTTGCAACTAGAATGTTTTTATTTTTTTATTTAGAGAATTTGTTTAGATCAAATCAGAAACTTTATTCATGCATGGCTGTATATTTATAATGGAGTTCGGTGTATGCCTGATATGTGTATTTTTTCAGTCATGGTGTAAGTATGAAACTGAGCTTGGTGGGGGGGGGGTCATTTTATAGTAGTCCTGTATGACTTTGTGTTGTAATATTGTATAACCACACATTCACGGAGGGTAATACTGTATGCATACATATTTATTCTATTCTATTATGTATATGTAATACATTGATGATCCGAGAACATACGAAATGCAGGATTGTGGCACGTGTTGTGTGGTGTTTGGTGTGTGTTGTGTGGTGTTTGGTGTGTGGTGTTTGGTGTGTGTTGTGTGGTGTTTGGTGTGTGTTGTGTGGTGTTTGGTGTGTGTTGTGTGGTGTTTGGTGTGTGTTGTGTGGTGTTTGGTGTGTGTTGTGTGGTGTTTGGTGTATGTTGTGTGGTGTATGTTGTGTGGTGTGTGGTGTTTGGTGTGTGTTGTGTGGTGTTTGGTGTGTGTTGTGTGGTGTTTGGTGTGTGTTGTGTGGTGTTTGGTGTGTGTTGTGTGGTGTTTGGTGTGTGTTGTGTGGTGTTTGGTGTGTGGTGTTTGGTGTATGTTGTGTGTTGTGTGGTGTTTGGTGTGTGGTGTATGTTGTGTGTTGTGTGGTGTTTGGTGTGTGTTGTGTGGTGTTTGGTGTGTGTTGTGTGGTGTTTGGTGTGTGTTGTGTGGTGTTTGGTGTATGTTGTGTGTTGTGTGTTGTGTGGTGTTTGGTGTGTGTTGTGTGGTGTTTGGTGTGTGTTGTGTGGTGTTTGGTGTGTGTTGTGTGGTGTTTGGTGTATGTTGTATGTTGTGTGTTGTGTGGTGTTTGGTGTGTGTTGTGTGGTGTTTGGTGTGTGTTGTGTGGTGTTTGGTGTGTGTTGTGTGGTGTGTGTTGTGTGGTGTGTGTTGTGTGTTGTGTGGTGTATGTTGTGTGTTGTGTGGTGTTTGGTGTGTGTTGTGTGGTGTTTGGTGTGTGTTGTGTGGTGTGTGGTGTTTGGTGTGTGTTGTGTGGTGTATGTTGTGTGTTGTGTGGTGTTTGGTGTGTGTTGTGTGGTGTTTGGTGTGTGTTGTGTGGTGTTTGGTGTGTGTTGTGTGGTGTATGTTGTGTGTTGTGTGGTGTTTGGTGTGTGTTGTGTGTTGTGTGTTGTGTGGTGTTTGGTGTGTGTTGTGTGGTGTTTGGTGTGTGTTGTGTGGTGTTTGGTGTGTGTTGTGTGGTGTTTGGTGTGTGTTGTGTGTTGTGTGTTGTGTGTTGTGTGGTGTGTGTTGTGTGGTGTTTGGTGTGTGTTGTGTGGTGTATGTTGTGTGTTGTGTGGTGTTTGGTGTGTGTTGTGTGTTGTGTGGTGTGTGTTGTGTGGTGTTTGGTGTGTGTTGTGTGGTGTTTGGTGTGTGTTGTGTGGTGTTTGGTGTGTGTTGTGTGGTGTTTGGTGTATGTTGTATGTTGTGTGTTGTGTGGTGTTTGGTGTATGTTGTATGTTGTGTGGTGTGTGGTGTTTGGTGTGTGGTGTGTGGTGTTTGGTGTGTGGTGTTTGGTGTATGTTGTGTGGTGTTTGGTGTGTGGTGTGTGGTGTTTGGTGTGTGGTGTTTGGTGTGTGGTGTGTGGTGTTTGGTTTTTTTTTTGTACTTACCTAATTGTGCTTGCGGGGGTTGAGCTCTGGCTCTTTGGTCCAGTTTGGTGTGTGGTTTCTTTGTCTCTTTGGTTTGGTTTGGTGTGTGTTGTGTGGTGTTTGGTGTGTGGTGTTTGGTGTATGTTGTGTGGTGTTTGGTGTATGTTGTGTGGTGTTTGGTGTATGTTGTATGTTGTGTGTTGTGTGGTGTTTGGTGTGTGGTGTGTGGTGTTTGGTGTATGTTGTATGTTGTGTGTTGTGTGGTGTTTGGTGTTTGGTGTGTGGTGTTTGGTGTATGTTGTGTGTTGTGTGGTGTTTGGTGTATGTTGTGTGGTGTGTGGTGTTTGGTGTGTGTTGTGTGTTGTGTGGTGTTTGGTGTGTGTTGTGTGGTGTTTGGTGTATGTTGTATGTTGTGTGTTGTGTGGTGTTTGGTGTGTGTTGTGTGGTGTTTGGTGTGTGTTGTGTGGTGTTTGGTGTGTGTTGTGTGGTGTTTGGTGTATGTTGTATGTTGTGTGTTGTGTGGTGTTTGGTGTGTGGTGTGTGGTGTGTGGTGTGTGGTGTTTGGTGTGTGTTGTGTGGTGTTTGGTGTGTGTTGTGTGGTGTTTGGTGTGTGTTGTGTGGTGTTTGGTGTATGTTGTATGTTGTGTGTTGTGTGGTGTTTGGTGTGTGGTGTGTGGTGTTTGGTGTGTGGTGTGTGGTGTTTGGTGTGTGTTGTGTGGTGTTTGGTGTGTGTTGTGTGGTGTTTGGTGTGTGCCCAGCAGCATTCTGCACCATGAACAGACTTAGCGGAGGCTGGGACAGAGCCACAGGGAGTATGAGGCACATATCTTACCCACATACCAGCAGTAGTGCGGGTTTAACATCACCGTACGGTGTTTTAAGGACGTTCGTGTCTGCGTCTCATTCAAACACGACATTCTCCTTCAAAACACCACCAAGGACAAACATTTAAGCCCGTCGAGTATGTCACATCGGCTCACTGGTTCAGTGGGGGAGCCGGTCGGCCGAGCGGACAGCACGCTGGATTTGTGATCCTGTGGTCCTGGGTTCGATCCCAGGCGCCGGCGAGAAACAATGGGCAGAGTTTCTTTCACCCTATGCCCCTGTTACCTAGCAGTAAAATAGGTACCTGGGTGTTAGTCAGCTGTCACTGGCTGCTTCCTGGGGGTGGAGGCCTGGTCGAGGACCGGGCCGCGGGGACACTAAAAAGCCCCGAAATCATCTCAAGATAATCATCTCAAGATAACCTCACTGGAGTTCATGGTCGTTCATAAAGGACATTATGAACGGGAATAGTTCACGATTCAGTTCGAATCCGAATAGTTTTATTCGATTAATTCGAAGTATTCGAATAGTTCACTAGTTCACTATTCTTTCAAGCGTCGTGTGTAAGGCAGGTCATCATTGTACACTATCTTCCTTCACAATACTTTTCTTTTTATTATTATTATTTTCTACCACAGACGTGGCCGGACATTTACAATGCTAACCAGCATATATACATTTTCTTCTGTCCTCTATGGACAGGGTTAGAGATGTGTTAAACATATAGTTCAAGGGGTTATTGAACACTCAACCACAGAAGGTGATTCGGTGCTTTTAAAATGCTAAGCTAAGCTACATACGTAAATACATAGATACACAGATTTATGTATGCCCTACATAAAGTGTTTCACAATACTAGCAGAGGGTATTGGATAATCGTTTGTGATATTTTGTGTTGAGCATTTAAGTCAGTTGAGTATAACATTGTCTTTGTGCGTGCGTGTGCGTGTGCGTCTCCTGGGCTTAAGGCGTGTGGTTATTGTGGAGTATTTTAACACCATTGGTGCTTGCTGGTGGAGGAGAATGCTGCTCCTCGGGCTTTTAGGCGAATTGGAACTTTGTGTATATTTATCGTGGTTATTTTCCTTTCTTTTTTAGAATGTTTCGTGTGTGTGTGTGTGTGTGTGTGTGTGTGCGTGCATGTGTACTCACCTATTTGTGCTTGCGGGGGTTGAGCTTTGCCTCTTTGGTCCCGTGTGTGTGTGTGTGTGTGTGTGTGTGTGTGTGTGTGTGTGTCTGCGTGTGTACTCACCTATTTGTGCTTGCGGGGGTTGAGCTTTGCCTCTTTGGTCCCGTGTGTGTGTGTGTGTGTGTGTGTGTGTGTCTGCGTGTGTACTCACCTATTTGTGCTTGCGGGGGTTGAGCTTTGCCTCTTTGGTCCCGTGTATGTGTGTGTGTGTGTGTGTGTGTG
>NC_091151.1:51008434-51033434 GCF_040958095.1 Procambarus clarkii | reverse complement strand
GAGTTTAATAGAGAAATATCTAAATTAAATAGAGTAATATTACTCTATTTAATTTAGAGTAATAGTGATAGGAGGGCGTGAAGAAGGGGGGAGTGATGGTGAGGGATGGTGCTGGGAGGGAGTGAGGAGAGTGATGGGGATGAGGAAGGGTTCCTCACCGAGCAGGGGGGAGGGGATGATGCAGTGGCTCCTGAGGTCACGAGACGTCTTCCCTGGAAGTTGGGGGTCGAGCCACTAAGGTCATTGTTACTGAAAATGTAGATTTGTGGGGGGGGGAGGAGTTTGGTCTTCATGTTGGGGGGTGGGGGGAGTGGGGGGGGGGGGGCAGACGGGTCTTTACCGACAAGATAAATGACCCTTTTCACCCAAGATCGACATATTTCCCTCTCTCAGTAACCTGGATATCCTCTCACTCTCACTCTCTCTCTCTCTCTCTCTCTCTCTCTCTCTCTCTCTCTCTCTCTCTCTCTCTCTCTCTCTCTCTCTCTCTCTCTCTCTCTCTCTCTCTCTCTCTGTCTCTCTCTCTCTCTCTCTCTCTCTCTCTCTCTCTCTCTCTCTCTCTCTCTCTCTCTCTCTCTCTCTCTCTCTCTCTCTCTCTCTCTCTCTCTCCCGTCCACCGCCTTACCATGGCTTCCTCTCCACCTTATCTCTCTCTCCTTCTTGGCCTACCGATACCCCTCCCCCTCCTTCTTCCCTCTTCCATTCTGTCTTCTCAAATGTGTAAGATCTTCACGTCTCTCCTTACATATAAACCAAAAGAACTTCCGACTTGCTTAGCAAACAGTCCAAACAAGGCTTGTGTCACCCCCAAACAATACTGTGTTAGTGTTTGCCCACAAGTGCGTCTCTGGACGATTTTGAGGTGTTTGTTCTGTATTGTTGCTGTTCCTAAGTGTTCCACTCGCGTATAGAACATGTTTTGGTTCCATGGATTAAAATTGTTTTTTTTTTATGATTGTGAACTTGAATAAACTTGAGTTTTAAGTTTTAGTTGTTAGCGTTAAAGTCCTGAATGAAGGTTGTCCAGTTGTTTGCTTATTAACCTGGATTATATAATAACCAGACTTATTAACCTGGTTATTAGTTATAACCTGGATTTGACAAGTTACAGCCCCGCTCCTGTGCCAGGTAAGTCCACTACGGGCTCACCATAACCCGTGCTACTTGCAACTCTTTGTTCCCAGTAGCTGAATCTTAAACAACAACAACAACACAACCTGGATTTCCATAACCTACTTGGTTTAGTACACCAAGTCTGGGATGCTCTCGGACGCTGGTTCGAACCCTCCTCACGGCCCTTGTGGATGGGTTCTACTTAGTTTAGTGTCGTGTCGGTCGCTGGGCGGTGTGCGATAAGTAGATGTAAAATTGTATCCCTCGTTATCGTCCCTTCTCTTTGCCTCTCTTCTCACCCCTTCCTCCCCCCCCCCACCGACCCCGACCCCTCCCCCCCCCTCATGGGTCCACCAGCCGCCTCATCATGGGCCGCCCATTACCTCAAGTTATGGACAATAAACATGCCAGTATGTAAAGTTGTTAGGTATTTGTGTGATCAATTTAGTATGCCAATCTAGTCCTGTTGGGGGGTGTCGGGGGGCGGGGGGGGGGGGGGAGCCTCGGCCCAGTTGGAGGTGAGTGTGTGTGTGGGGGGGGGGAGGCGGGGTCCTCCATGCGGTTCAATTGTAAAGGCCTCCTGAAAAGGATGTTGAGTTCCTCACAGATTTCATTATCGTTTTCTGTGAGAATTCCCTTTTGTCTCCTCGGTGTCAGTACACGGTTTTCACCAGACTACTCACAACATTCTCACTCCTCCCACAACCTACCACAGTCACCTCACAACCCTCATATTCCCCCGGCACCAGTCGTAACTCACTCATTGCTGACTTTTTCCCCTGAAGTTGTCTTGGCTATATTTCTCCCTATGTCTATTTTTTTCCCTGACCACTCAAGAGCCGTTTATTGCGGTCACACTGAGGTCACACTGGGGTCACACTAGGGTCACACTGGGGTCACACTTGGTCACACTAGGGTCCACACTGGGGTCACACTAGGGTCACACTGGGGTCACACTTGGTCACACTTGGTCACACTAGGATCCACACTGGGGTCACACTAGGGTCACACTGGGGTCACACTGGGGTCACACTGGGGTCACAGTAGGGTCACACTGGGGGTCACACTAGGGTCCACACTAGGGTCACACTTGGTCACACTAGGGTCACACTAGGGTCACACTGGGGGTCACACCAAGACTTCAGTCGTCACACGTAATCCCTCAAACTGATGGCAATCAAGACAAGATGCCACACAGGATCGTCTCACCCGTAAAATCAATTACGGGCTCACCATAGCCCGTGCTACTTGGAACTTTGTTCCAGGAAGCGAATCGTTAACGACAACAACGTCTCACCCGAGTGTCTCTCACTCAGGGTTGAACTTAATGATAGTTTACAAACCATTCAATCGTTAAGAGTGAAACAGCTCAGTATCTGGCCGTTTGACTTAACTCTGGGCGAGTGCAGCCTCCTGTACTGCTGCTGGCCTTTTTTCCTTCCTTTCATATTCTCACAATATTGCATTTTGTAGGATTAATGTCTATAAACCAGTCTTTAGATCATATGCGGGACGTACCAAGATGTTCTTGCATTATTCTTTCCTCTGATTGTCTTCGTTAGTTTTCTATCATCCGAGAACAACTTTAATCTTCTATTTTTGTTAATCATGTTAACATGTTACTGGACCATGTTACTGGATCATGTTAACATGTTACTGGACATGTTGCTGGACCCCCCAGTACGGAGCTGAACTGATCCTATATATATATAGCCAAACTCTATCTCAAGATACACCAGCTTGGTTCTCAAGAGAGCATTCGACTCCATTACGTGGAAGGGTAGAGAAGAGTGTCTGAGAATGTTGCCTGTCATTAAGACTCGGCTCTTTTATCTCAAGAGTTCAACCGGGTGGCAACTCTACAGAGGTTTAGAATATGTTGTGTGTGCTTGAGAAGGTTTTGGCTTGACGCTTACACCAGGGACGCCAATATTGGCTTTTAACACGTGAATGATTCGCAGCGATTCCTTGTTTAGGTTGTGTAGAGTGTGTGAGGTGTGTGTGTGTGTGTGTGTGTGTGTGTGTGTGTGTGTGTGTGTGTGTGTGTGTGTGTGTGTGTGTATGTGTGTGTGTGTGTGTGTGTGTGTGTGTGTGTGTGTGTGTATGTGTGTGTGTGTGTGTGTGTGTGTGTATGTGTGTGTGTGTGTGTGTGTGTGTGTGTGTGTGTGTGTGTGTGTGTGTGTGTGTGTGTGTGTGTGTGTGTGTGTGTGTGTGTGTGTGTGTGGTGTGTGCTCACCTAGTTTTGTGTGTGTGTGTGTGTGTGTGTGTGTGTGTGTGTGTGTGTGTGTCTCGGAGGGTGGTGGAGAGGGCTACCTCAGCCCAGCACCCACACACTATAAACTAATTCACCTCGTACTGTGGACCATATGCTATTTCGTTTTCATAATACACTTGGTGCTTTAGGGAAGAATGGGTGACCTGAGGAATGATGGGGGAGGACAAGAGCTGAGTTACGATAATGGGTATCATGTGAACATAATGGTAGCGATCTCCCTGGCTCTATTACAACCCCTTACCTCTTCATCCTCCTCCTCCTCTCTCACCTTGCTCATGCCTAAGGGAGGAAAAGAGAGAGAGGAGGAATCCTAGACAAAGGGCAACAATGCCAGGCATCTACCTGTGCCCAAGCCATTGTCTTCGCCGCTGTGGGAATGACAACTCCACACCTCCACCATCCCACTCAAAACACACTCTTCTCTCGACACACTCATCTTCTAAATACGTGAACAATCTCTTAACGCACTTTATGCCGCCCTCTACACATTCGCTGGTCTTCTCAACATATTCGCTTTCTAACTCTCTGCGGTTTCCAACACACTTTTCACCTTCCCAACACACTTGTACTCCAATTCTTAACACACTCGGGAAACCAGTTAGTGCCTGAGAGAGTGCCAGTGGGTGAGTGCGTGGATGAGAGTGTACCAGTGGGTGAGTGTGTGGATGAGAGAGTGACAGTGGGTGAGTTAGTGCCAGAGAAAGTGCCAGTGGGTGAGTGTATGGATGAGAGAGTGCCAGTGGGTGACATAGTGCCAGAGAAAGTGCCAGTGGGTGAGTGTATGGATGAGAGAGTGCCAGTGAGTGACTTAGTGCCAGAGAAAGTGCCAGTGGGTGAGTGTATGGATGAGAGAGTGCCAGAGAAAGTGCCACTGGGTGAGTGCGTGAATGAGAGCGTACCAGTAAGAGTTGAGAGTTTTTAGGGACTTATGCTACTCCTGAGACTTGCTTCTAGTCAGAAAGAAAGATTTACTTCAGGGCACGGAAAACAAATGAAGTCGGGAATGCAAGTTCATTCAGCTTCTCTGGTAAGTCGTTAAATACACGACTACGTCTCCCTCGTCGAACTTTTCATTGTATGTCAAAAGCAAATTTGCATTCATCAAAATAAAGTTATTACGCTGCGCTCTAGTTAACATCAAGCTGAGACACCGGACGCTGCCTTGAGCGTTGAACAACAGGCCATATCTTCACTCCTAACAATGTTAAGATATTTATATTTTGTGTCATATTAACTACTCTGACTGTCCATCACGGCTCTGAATCTGAGTTCGCTGGGTAGATCCTCTCACTCGGCCATCAACAGTACACATTCTCACCACAAAATTGGTCTAATTCACTACACATCTTCACCGTATATATATATATATATATATATACAGGAAAGATATGGACGTAAATGCATTCTCAAGAGAGAAGAAAGGTGGAGAGTTGGTAGGGGGATCTTGCAGGGTGACGGGGGTGGGGTTGGGGGAGGGTATTGTACAACGTCTAAGATAGCAGTATAAAAGGGAAGAGTTTCTTAAAGCGGGGCGTGATGGTGGAGGGGCTCGGGGCTTGGTAGGCTGGCCACGTTCTTCAGGCAATTTGTATAATGGTTCTTTCCCCCCTTGTACGTGGCTCTTGCTCCTGGTGTCTCCACCCGGAGCCACTTTATACCTCCTATTGTGTTCCATACTGCCTTATATTATGGCTCCTGTCTGGCCTCCACGTACTCTGTGGCTCCTGTCTAGCCTCCTGTCTAACAATTTACGTGATCTATTATACTTCCTATACCCACTTGGGTGTTCACTTGAGATGGGTGGTTGCAATGTGCAACAGTAGGTGTGGCACTAGCAACAGGAGGTGTGGCACTAGCAACAGGAGGTCTGACCCTAGCAACAGGAGGTCTAGCACTAGCAACAGGAGGTTTTGTATTTGGAAGCGTAACTGGGTTGTGGCAACAGGTGGTGTGGAGTCGCCGACCAGCCCTCGGATCCTGGCAACAGGTATAGTTAGATGCTGGCAACAGGTGGTGATAGGTGCTGGCAACAGGAGAGTTATCCAGGTGAGATAACGACACTGGTGACAGTACGTCAGGCCCTCTAGATAACTGTTGGGTTATCTTGACATTTAGGCCATCTATTGGGACAAGATATATTATTTCGCAGTGTGTGTGGGTGTGTGTGTGCTCATATAATTGTGCTTGCGGGGGCTGAGCTTCAACTCTTGGAGACAGGCGCTCAACTGTCAGTCAACTGTGTGGGGGGGGGGGAGGGGGAGGGGGGGGGTTGTTTACCCGTGTCTTCGTCCATCTATTTATCTTCTACTCCTGTTTGTTCTACTCCTCCATGCCCTCCTTGCTTCTCTGCGCCTCCTGGCCAGTCTCAGAGCCAATGCTGTATAGCTTCAGTGAAGCTTCTCTTTGTTTCCTGCTGTTAGGCTTCCACCTCCTTCTCATCCACCTCCTTCTCCTCAAGCATTTCTCTTCCCTCCTTTCAATCGTTGGCTCTTGTACCCGTCGAAGGACACCTCCCTCGTCCTCTCTCCTCTTGCTTGAAGCTTCCACAGATCTCTCATTTTCATTTCCAACTCTTTCGGCCACTTTTATGTGTTTTTGATCTCTGGCAATCCTTGCTTCGCACTCTCCACCGCCTTCACCTCTTCCTCCCATTCTCCGGCTCTCTCTCTCTCTCTCTCCTCTCACTCCTTCAGTGCTCTCACTCTCAACCAGGCCGAGTTAAAGGGTAGAAGAACTCTCGTAAATCGACTACTGGTGAAATTCCACAAGTTTCTCCTCATCTGGCCATCTAACAGTCCGCCCTCTGCAACCCTTCCCTCTAGTTTGCTAGTTCTCTTGACCTCTCTCCCACCTCTCTCCCACTCCTCTCCCTCCTCGGCATCTCCCACCTCTCTCCCACTCCTCTCCCTCCTCGGCATCTCCCACCTCTCTCCCTAGGTTTTAGAGTGAGTGATGAGAGAATGCGAACTAATCACAGCCTCACAGTGAGGTGTGCTCTCCACCATGGCTAATGTAATCACTACTCCTCGTCCCCCTCCCCCCCCCCCCTCTCTCTCTCTCTCTCTCTCAACAAGTTTACCTTCTCTTCATGCTGCTACTGCTGCACCTTTTTGGTCTTTCCAAATCGTGTTTACATCTTCCTGTTGCTACTATTATTTTCCTTCCATGCTAAAGTCCTTTCTTCCTGGCCTCAAACTTACAATTCACCTGCTGGACCACCACCACAGGGAGTTTCAAAGATGGGTTTACCTCTTGCTTTACATTTCATGGTTTAAATGAGATATGTTTCCTCTCCAATCTTTGGGGGGTGTCCAGCAAAGATTGTCTTGGTGGACACCCAAGATCTTGGGTGTCCAAGGTCTACACGAGCCAAGGTCTACACGAGCCAAGGTCTTGGGTGTCCAAGGTCTACACGAGCCAAGGTCTACACGAGCCAAGGTCTTGGGTGTCCAAGGTCTACACGAGCCAAGGTCTTGGGTGTCCAAGGTCTACACGAGCCAAGGTCTTGGGTGTCCAAGGTCTACACGAGCCAAGGTCTTGGGTGTCCAAGGTCTACACGAGCCAAGGTCTTGGGTGTCCAAGGTCTACACGAGCCAAGGTCTTGGGTATCCAAGGTCTACACGAGCCAAGGTCTTGGGATGTGTAGGTGGTGGTAATGTTTTCCTTCGAGGGATGACCTGTCAACAATCCTTCCGTCTCTCATGTTGACCTAACTGGATCCATTTTCCTGCGGTTCGCGTTGTTTTGCGGGTCACTTGTGTTTTGCGACGTGGTTCAAGGGGTGACTTATATATATATATCCGTTTGGGAATACCGTACGGTCTCTTGGCGTTCGATTATTTTATGCACATAATTGGTCAAAATATTCTATCTCTTAAGAAAGTATTGGTTACATTATTGTGTGGCAGTGTCTTACCTGGTGTTAAGGCCCCACTGGGGCCTTGAGTTGAGTTGTATGTGGGCCTGTGGGCCGCTCCAAGCAACAGCCTGGTGGACCAAACTCTCACAAGTCAAGCCTGGCCTTTAAAATTATTCAAAACAAAAATTATTCTCCAATGAAAGTTATTATTGTTGCCAGTTATTATTTTTACCACTGTCACCACGGCCAATACTGCCCCATTACCACCGTGAGAGAGAGAGAGAGAGAGAGAGAGAGAGAGAGAGAGAGAGAGAGAGAGAGAGAGAGAGACGCCCATTTAATCAGTCAATCAATAACTCAATTTATCATTTGCATGCATGGAGGAATGTAGAGTGGCTTGCAGTGGAAGGAGAAAGCCTCTCCCCCCCCTCTCCCCCCTCCCCCCCTCCAAGCAATCGAGCCCAGCCAGCCATATAGCAAGCAGACAACTCCCCCTGAAATTCCCCCCCACTCCAATTCCTGCGACTTAGGAGGCGCTTGCGTTTAGAGTAGTGAAGGTACCAGGGGTGGAGTACACTGCCAGAGTGATGGTACTAAACAGAGGTATACCGCCTGGGTGAAATCCACTTACCAGTATACTGTACATTGCTAGGCCTATTGTCCCCCTCGCTACACCGGTGTCTGTATCAGGGTGAGATACTGTATGGTACACCGTGAGGGTAGAGATACAGCCTATTACAGTGAAGCACGACATCATGGTGAGATAGTGAGGTATAGTGTTGTGGAGAAGAAGTTGGGGGTAGTTAATGAACAGTTTATGCTGTGTTTGTTACTGCCCTCTCGGGTCGCAACTGAGTTCGTACTCTGATGTTATTAGAGGAAGTTGTATCCGGCCCCAAGCCAGTAGTGGCTTTCAAGGGATGAGATTCGTGACGCAAGTAACTTAAAGGGGAAGGGAAATAAAGTTAAGAACTTAAGATTATAATTATTACCATCACCAAATAAATAATATATAAAAAGGTTACTCAGGGGGAGGGGTATTAACACTGCACAAGGGAATTATATACACTATCGTCTTCTCCTGAAGACTCTGGATCCCAACTCTCGGTGCCAAGTCCTCGGTGCTTTCGTGGCCTCACAACGAATCCTTTGAGAAGCTGAGTCTACCCTGGCCACAGGTCAGCCAAAACACAGTTCCACCGGGGGCACCGCCGTGGAGGCCGTCAACCACCAGTCCAGCAGGTCTGCTGGCAGGTTCCGGATCAGCAACGCTGGTCAGGCCACCCCACGAGCGATACTAGGGTAGCGCCCTAGTCAGGAGCCGCGTGTGATACCACAAATCACTCTCCTGTCCTCAATACCCCAGTGGTTAATCGTCTCCAACAGTCGGTCCCGGGTACGACGATCCTTTCAACTGCCACTTCACTGGCAGGGTAACACCACAGTGTTCTTCCGGGAGACGACTCACTGCTGCAGCAAAGCACAAGGTATGGAGACGGCTGCCTTGGGTAGACTGACTCAACTTCCCTTACAGCAGTCCCAGGTCGACTCTGTAAGCAGACACGTCATCAATAACAGGTACACACAAAAGCACCTCACTTACAGGCTCAGACACAAACGCTCGACGTATCCACTCCATAGATGGCGTTGTCGTCTGAGCACCACCTCACCAGAGGTCAGCAGCGGCGGTGTTGTGAGCTGCACAGGACTGGAACCTGGCCCATGTGGCCGGTACACGTCGTCCTCACCAGGTGTCGTCGTTCATTTGGAGGGGGTTTCGGGAGCTGACCCACAGATGGCGCGGTCGTCACTGCTCCGTGCTCGGACGCTGGATCCGGGTTCGTAACAGGTCACCATCTCAGAGCTGTCTCACCTACCACATTCCCTTCTTGATCCAAACACACTCACTCGCTATCTTTCACTTCCCTCTCTCCCTCCTCCCGTCCCTCATGCCTTTTCTCTTCTTCCCCCTTCCCTCTTCTTCAATCCCCCGACCGTCCACAAGTGGTTGGGCACCATTCCTTCCCCCCCCCCCCGTCCCATCCCAAATCCTTATCCTGACCCCTTCCCAGTGCTATATAGTCGTAATGGTTTGGCGCTTTCCCCCCCCCCCCCTGATAGTTCCCTTCCCTTCCCTTCGCTCTTCTCCCCCTTTCTTCATTTCTTCCCTCTCTCTCTCACCTCTCTCCCTCCCTACTTCACCCCCCCTCCCTCACCCCCCCCCCTCCCTACCTCCCTCCCTACCTCACCCCCTCCCTCCCTACCTCACCCCCCCCCTCCCTACCTCACCCCCCCCCCCCTCCTTGCTACCCACATCACGTCCGGCTCTTTGTTAAGTCGTCTTCAAATGTGTTTTTTGGTTATATCTTGTTTGTTTTTATTTTGAGCAGTCGTGTCTTTGTTGTGTTTGTTTTGCATCGCTGGCCAAAATGAGGAGTAATTTTGGTGTGCATGTTGAAGATTGATGGGTTGTGTTTGCTGCAGACAAGGGGCTAGATTCACGAAGCAGTTACGCAAGCACTTACGAACGTGTACATCTTTCCTCAATCTTTGGACGGCTTTGGTTACATTTATTAAAACAGTTTACAAGCATGAAAACTTGCCAGTCAACTGTTGTTATTGTTATAAACAGCATCCTGGTGCTTCAGAGCTCATTAACTGTTTAATAATTGTAAACAAAGCCGCCAAAGATTGAGAAAAGATGTTCAGGTTCGTAAGTGTTTGAGTAACTGCTTCGTGAATCTAGCCCAACCCGTCTAAATTCTGTGGAAAGCAGTTGCTTGTTAGATGTCTTGTGTGTGATCTTGACCCTAAGTTTCTCTAATCGATCAGTGATTATGATATTATGTAGCCTACAGCGTTTACTAAAGCCTGTCTACTTTATATTTGAACAGCGCAAGGTGGACTTTTAAGTTCCAATACTGACCTCGTAGAATTTTGTATTCAATGTTTGACTTGTACCCTGTGAGCCTCACAAGCCTTTGTTTTGATGATGGGCTGGTAAGATGTACTTCACGTTTCGACACAAAGGCTCCGTAGGTAGTGGCCCTCAGCACCTATGGATCAATATCTCACCTGCATAGTACTCCCTTACCCCCAGTACCCGTTGGTGTCCTGATTGTGTACTGTGCTACTCCAACGACCGTCCAGTACTACTGTGCTACTCCAACGTGCCTTAATCAGTACTCTGCTTGTCACCATGCGTGCTCTGCTCGTGCACCGCCCTCTTTAACCCGTTCGTACAATCGTCCCATTCGTGTATGATAACGGTAGATGAGCCAGTTAGAATTTCCACTTGTAATCAGGAAACAGGATGGTTCATCGCACGGGATGACGCTTGATACGATATTTAACGTGTTTGTCTTCCAGGAAGATAAGATTGTTAAGTGATACGAGACTTGATAAGATGAGGTGCGGGCGTTGATTGTCTTCCGCGAGCATCGGCGTTGAGAGAGCAAGGTATGAGGCGTGTGTGAGTGTGTCAGGCAGCGTGAGGGTCACCTCACCATGGCGAGGTGAGGTGATGGGCGGCCCTCTGGTGCTCCCCGTCCCCCCACGCCGGCGGCGTGCGAGGCGGCAGGCACGTGACGGGGGCGTGCGGCCGGCGTGGTGAGCACGCCGAGGATGGTGGCTGGGGGCGTGCAGAGCGTGGAGGACGGGGCACTCTACACCACCCACGCCTCCTATTACCCGCAGTTCTACTCCACGCTGCTCCCGCCCGCGCCGCCCGGCTCCTACTCCTCCTCCAACTACTCCTCCTCCACGCACTCCTCCTCGGGCCAGTCCTCAGACTGCTCCTGGCTGAGGCTGGAGGGCGTGGAGGGCGTGTGCGGCACGGCCCCGCCCGGCCGTGCGCGCCACCCGCGGTGTACGTGCCCCTCGCCTGAGTCTCTGCGGAAGGCGCGGAAGGCCCTGGCGGCACGGCGGGTCCGTGCGTGGCGGGACCCCCGGTGCACGTGCCCCAGCCCCCCCGGGAGCCGCGACGCCAGCCCCTGGAGCGGCACGTCCCCCTCGCCCCCCTCCACCCCCGCCACGGCCTCGCCGCCCCCTCGCCAGCCCCGCTGCACGTGCCCGGACTCTGACCTTTCCCACAAGCTGACGGGTGCACGGCGTGCACGGTCAGCGCGGGACCTGCGGTGCACGTGTCCCACCACCACGCCGCCCCCCGCCAGGGAGCCGCGGTGCACGTGCCCGCCTCACGTGCAGGAGCAGGACAAGCGGTCGTGCAAGGGGCGGCTGGTGCACGCCGTGCTGCTCAACTACCCCGGCAGCACGGCCATCAGCACGGACCACGGAGACTTCGTGCGCCTCTCCCCGGCCAAGATGGCGGAGGCCCTCAAGGCTCGAGGGGAGGACGAGGAGGAGAAGGAAGAGGGGAAGAGTGAGGAGGAGGAGGAGGAGGGGGAGAGTGAGGGGGGCGGCCAGAGTGGGGGGAGGGAGAGTGCGCCCCCCTCACACCCCCCCTCCCCCGCCCGCCGCGTCAAAGACAAGCTGTGCCACCTGCGGCACAAAGTGGTGAGTGGCGTGGCCGCCCTGGCCGCCGCACGCCCACTCCACGCCCACGGCAAGGATGGCGACGGGCGTGTGTGTCGCTGCGAAGCCTCGGAGGCGCGGCTGCGGGGCCGCGCCCCTGGGGTCGTCACCAGGATACTCCCCGCAGCCGCAGCCGCAGACACCAGGCAGGAGACTAAGGCAAGCCCCGAGGCTCCTACCAAAGGTAACGCCACCTTCCCTATGGAAGACTTACCTCAGCCACTCCTGGGGGACCTGTGCTCGCCCCTGGGGGAGGTGCCGCCCCTCAGCCCCCCTGAGAGGCCGCCCGTCACCCAGGACAACCTCCCCCTGCACCCCCTCACGCGTCACGTGACCAGTGACGTCACCCAGGCCTCCTGCAGCAGCACCCCGACTAAGGCGGCAACCCGCGGTGGCGGCTCGCGGCGCGACCCCAGTGTGTCGCTGAGGAATTTGCGGCACCTGCAGCAGCTCAGCGCTTCCCACGGGCACCTGGACGCCAGCCTGGAGGCCTCCCTCAGCAGGACCAGGTCCCTGGAGATATATGTGAAGGACCTGGCGCAGCAGGCGGCACGGCAGCCTCCCTCTCTGCTGGCTGCTGCCTCTGCTTACCACCTCACCCTCGCTCCGCAGACTGACCAGCAGCGCTGGACCAAGAAGATTCTCCCTCAGTCGCCACCCCCCGGCAGGAGACAGTCGCCACCCCCCGGCAGGAGACAGTCGCCACCCCCCGGCAGGAGACAGTCGCCACCCCCCGGCAGGAGACAGTCGCCACCCCCCGGCAGGAGACAGTCGCCACCCCCCGGCAGGAGACAGTCGCCATCCCCCGGCAGGAGACAGTCGCCACCCCCCGGCAGGAGACAGTCGCCACCTCCCGGCAGGAGACAGTCGCCACCCCCCGGCAGGAGACAGTCGCCACCCCCCGGCAGGAGACAGTCGCCACCCCCCAGCAGGAGACAGTCGAGGGAGCGCCAGGTATCGCCGCCGTGCCTGAGCGCAGGCGCCGCCCGTCTCACCGCTGACCTCAGCAGTAAAGCGTCCGCCCCGTCGCTGGAGGATGCTGAGGGTGGCCCGGACTACGAGAATGTTGCCTTCCATAACACCGGCGGCTACGTGATGCTGAGTAAGCGGCTCCTGGACCAGTGGCAGCTCTCCTACGAGGCCTGCCTTCCCCCCGACGTGGCCTTCGTAGAAAACGCGGGAAACGGCAGAGTCGAGGCGGCGGCAGCTAACGGCCAGCTGCCTTCCTCAGCCTTGCCTGCTGACCTCCAAGAATCAGACGACGTTGCCTTAGCCCTGCGAGCCCCCACGCCCTCCACCCAGACGCCTCCACCCTCAACTTATCCATCATCCTCCATCCTCCTATCCCCACACTTCACCCACTCTGGCCCCATCTCCACCCCCTGGCTGCTGCCCACTACTCGGACTCCCACATACAACCCTTCGCTTCCTTCCAGCCTCGGACTGCCATCCCCTGCCACCACTACCTCGTCACGCCCCGCCTCGCCCCTGCCGTCCCCCGCCACCACCCTCCACCACCTGGCCACCCAGCACGTGGGCGGCCTCCTGGAGGCTGCGGACTTCACCCCCAGGAGACCGAAGCTGGAGCACAAGCCGCAGGAGAAGAGAGTCGACACTCTCAGGAAGAGGAAAAAGGAGGACATTTGGCTGGCGAAGAGTCAGCAGAGTGACGCCACGAAGCTGCATCTCCGTCGACACAGCGACGCGGCCCTCACTTATCACGGACACGGAGGTAAGGACACGGACGTCAAGGTCGCTCCATTACACAGGTAAGGTTGGATAGTGAACGGACGCGTAGTTCGGTGTCCGGGCCAGACAGAGCATAGTTATCGCTGTCACGGAATATAAGTCTGACAGGTCGAGGCATTAACAGGCGAGTCAGTAAGGTCTCGTGAGTCAGGTAATACGGTAAGACTGTCCAAGGTGTTTTTATATATTTATTGTTAATTGTGTAAACTCTGTCTCTATCTGTCTCTGTCTCTTTCTCTCTCTCTCTCTCTCTCTCTCTCTCTCTCTCTCTCTCTCTCTCTCTCTCTCTCTCTCTCTCTCTCTCTCTCTCTCTCTCTCTCTCTCTCCATACTCTTCCCGCCTTGGTACCTTCTTTTGATAATTAATGTCAACCTTTCCTGCCCCTTCTCCCTGTTGTGCCATAAGTAACCAGAAAGAGCATAATATGTGTCGCCCAATAGCAGGACCCTGACATAATGCACATGTCTGCCCCCAGGTAATAAAATCCACGCACTGCGTCCAATGTGTGCATGTGCGTGCGCGCGCGCGCGCGTGTGTGTGTGTGTGTGTGTGTGTGTGTGTGTGTGTGTGTGCGTGTTACAGAATAAAGACATATTCATGTGTGAAACAATAATTCCAACTTTATCTCACCATTATCGAACGATCCTAACCATATCAAGACACTAAAATGTAATATTTTTTCTCTCTTTCTCTAGGTGAGTGGCGGAGGCGTCTTCACAACCCAACAGGTAAATGCAATACTAACTTTTCGATTCCACAGCTGCCTTACCACCTGCACAGCTCCGCCTGACTGACTCCACGTGTGTGTGTGTCTGCCTCCCCCTCACAGACACCTGTGTCTGCCGCACAATGCACATGTCTGCCTCACCATACACATGCGTTATCGCAGTCTTAGCCTCCACGACAGGTGTTAACCACATCATCCTTCTGCCACACGCTTCCTCGTTAATGCTAGTTATACTCACTGTTATTCATAGTAGATTTGGTACATTATATTTTCGTTGACCGCCACCAAGTGCTGGGTACATGGAACAGCGTGCGTGTGTGTGTGTGTGTGTGTGTGTGTGTGTGTGTGTGTGTGTGTGTGTGTGTGTGTGTGTGTGTGTGTGGTGTGTGTGTTGAGAATGATTGCCTGGATACTAAGAACATTTTCACATTTTGTATAGAATATTATCTTGAAATCTAATGGGGGGAGTGGGGGTTTGGGGGTCAGGGGTTGAAACAGTGTTTCATTAGACTGTTTCTTCCCCCCTTCCCTCCAACAAAAATAATTGCAGCGATACAGATCCTATGAATATTAATCGGGAAAAATGTAAATTACTATAATTAGCTGAATCATTACTAATTGGCGAAGAGCACTGATAATGAGAGGTTGTCACACTCACGCACTAGCCGCGTGTGCACGCACTAGCCGCGTGTGCACGCACTCACCTGCCAGCACCACCACTTGCATATTCGCACGCACTCCTTATAGTGTTGGAGATTGTGAATTTGTTCTGTTAAGAAAAGAAATGTGTAACCAAGTTTATATTACACAGACACACACACACACACATACAAAAAGCAACATACGACAGCGACTTACTGTGAGGGGTGAGGTCTCAGATTGGCGAGGCGTCACCAATGGAGTCCCACAGGGTTCAGTCCTTGGACCTATACTGCTTTTGATATATGTAAATGATCTCCCTGTGGGTATAGAATCGTTCCTCTCATTGTTTGCTGATGATGCAAAAAATATGAGAAGGATTGACTATTCTCTATTTAGGACCAAGGTTCACTTGCCAGTTTAAAGTAGAGTATTGTTGGAGCAGTAATATGCTCTTAGACCATCACAAATATCTAGATAACTATCCAGGTGGTTTGAGGGGAGGTTTGGAGATGGAGATGGACAGCATCTCCATCTCGCTGATGGAGATGCTGTGAGAACCGGTCGGGTTGAAACAGGAACAATGAGGTGAAATGCAGCTGTGAAAAAAGGGAATATTTTTGCTGTGAAATTGGGAAATATTGTGAGATGTTAACAGGGGGAATCTGTGAAGATGTTCAGTGGGGGGATGTGGGAGGATGTTGTTTCAGATTTAGCTACTCAGAACGAGGTGTCCATGTAGCACTGGCTATGGTGAGCCCGGGGATGTGGGAGGATGTTGAAGAAGGGAACGGAGAGTAACGAGGCGAAGCTCAAAATGGTAAGACAGTCTTGGAGCTGGTGAGTTATTTTAACACTTGTTATAACTAACATTAATAAATCGTCTCTCCCGTTAAGAGTAGACATAGTAACATGAGAACATGCAGATGAGGAGTCACAATAACGTGGCTGAAGTATGTTGACCAGACCACACACTAGAAGGTGAAGGGACGACGACGACGTTTCGGTCCGTCCTGGACCATTCTCAAGTCGATTGTGAGAATGGTCCAGGACGGACCGAAACGTCGTCGTCCCTTCACTTTCTAGTGAGTGGTCTGGTCAACAACAGGAGAACATATATGAGCCGTTCAGTTTGCAATATGGTAAGTTAAATATGCGAAGGAAGTTGTATACGCGAAGGAAGTTGTATACGCGAAGGAAGTTGTATACGCGAAGGAAGTTGTATACGCGAAGGAAGTTGTATACGCGAAGGAAGTTGTATACGAGAAGGAAGTTGTATACGAGAAGGAAGTTGTATACGAGAAGGAAGTTGTATACGAGAAGGAAGTTGTATACGCGAAGGAAGTTGTATACGAGAAGGAAGTTGTATACGCGAAGGAAGTTGTATACGAGAAGGAAGTTGTATACGAGAAGGAAGTTGTATACGCGAAGGAAGTTGTATACGCGAAGGAAGTTGTATACGAGAAGGAAGTTGTATACGAGAAGGAAGTTGTATACGCGAAGGAAGTTGTATATGCGAAGGAAGTTGTATACGCGAAGGAAGTTGTATACGCGAAGGAAGTTGTATACGCGAAGGAAGTTGTATACGAGAAGGAAGTTGTATACGAGAAGGAAGTTGTATACGCGAAGGAAGTTGTATACGCGAAGGAAGTTGTATACGAGAAGGAAGTTGTATACGAGAAGGAAGTTGTATACGCGAAGGAAGTTGTATACGCGAAGGAAGTTGTATACGAGAAGGAAGTTGTATACGAGAAGGAAGTTGTATACGAGAAGGAAGTTGTATACGCGAAGGAAGTTGTATACGCGAAGGAAGTCGTAGTGTAAGGCACTATGGAAGAATATTTGTTATTTTTGTTTATTACCATGTTGTTGTTGCTTTTAGGTTCAGCTATTCTGAGCAAAATTGTCCATGTAGCACGGGCTATGGTGAGCCCGTAATTGAGTTCAGTTATTCACGATAACTTTGTTACGGTGATATTTGGGGTCAAAGTTTTAAAAATGTTGGTAAGAGTGTTCTGCTTTTCGCACTGGTTGTAGTCTTTTGTTTTAATAACATTATCTTGGTGGGAGATATAGATGCACAGTGTTCGCTAATGTGTACCATTCTTCAACTGCTTTTCTAACCATTGAAGTCGCTGTGGATTTTGCATTTAATGTTCACTTGAGACAGTTAAGCAAGTCCCAGCTGTGTCTGGGTACAAGTGACAGGATGAACAACCCAGCGGGTTTTCTTCCTATTGGGGAGTGTTGTACATGTTGCTATGGCGGTGTGTCCACTCACAGGATGAGTGACGCTGCCCAATACTGTCACTATGGCGGTGTGTCCACTCACAGGATGAGTGACGCTGCCCAATACTGTCACTATGGCGGTGTGTCCACTCACAGGATGAGTGACGCTGCCCAATACTGTCACTATGGCGGTGTGTCCACTCACAGGATGAGTGACGCTGCCCAATACTGTCACTATGGCGGTGTGTCCACTCACAAGATGAGTGCCGCTGCCCAATACTGTCACTATGGCGGTGTGTCCACTCACAGGATGAGTGACGCTGCCCAATACTGTCACTATGGCGGTGTGTCCACTCACAAGATGAGTGGCGCTGCCCAATACTGTCACTATGGCGGTGTGTCCACTCACAAGATGAGTGGCGCTGCCCAATAAACTCGCCCCTCGGGGCAAAATTTAAAAATTTAAGTGTAGCTGCTCCTATTGGATGAATGTTGAGTTTGATGCGGAGGGCTTCAGTCGCTTCACATTCCAGTAAGTAGTGTATTAGTGGCGCCTCTGCGTCTCTTCCACAACTATGACACTCTTTAACTACTGGGTTGTTGTTGTTGTTGTTTAAGATTCGCTACCTGGAACAAAAAGTTTCAAGCAGCACGGGCTATGGTGAGCCCGTGAACTATTGGGTTTAGTACCATGAGTATTAAAGACAGCGAAGGCAATCGCTACACATATGGTGTAGGAGTGTAGATGATACTCGTAGCTTTACCGTAGATGTGTGTTTATTCACCTAGTTGTGCTTGCGGGGGTTGAGCTCTGGCTCTTTGGTCCCGCCTCTCAACTATCAATTATTTTTTTTCACAAAAACACTCACACACACACACATAGGAAGCAGCCCGTAGCAGCTGTCTAACTGCCAGGTACCTATTTATTACTAGGTAACAGGGGGCATCAGAGTGAAAAAAATTATGCCCATTTGCTTCCGCCTCCACCGGGGATCGAACCCGAAACCTGAGGACTACGAATACGAAACGCTGTCCACTCAGCCACAGGCCCCTCTGCATGTGTGTATATGTGTATGTGTGTGTGTGTGTGTGTGTGTGTGTGTGTGTGTGTGTGTGTGTGTGTGTGTGTGTGTGTGTGTATGTGTGTGTGTGTGTGTGTGTGTAACGAAAGTTGATCCTGTAACTGTATTGAAGATAGCACAAAGTAAAAGATATCCAGGAATTATAGCGAGATTACTTCCTTGTTCACAATCTCTTTCTCTCTCTCTCTCTCTCTCTTTGTATCTCCGTCACCTGGTCTTCTCTCCCCTTGGTCCTGTCCCTTACGGCTTTGAGTGCATGTGGCCTTCCATTTCTCTAACCCTGTCCATGGAGGACAGAAGAAAATGTATATATGCTGGTTAGCATTGTAAATGTCTGGCCACGTCTGTGGTAGAAAATTATAAAAAAAAAAAACAAAAAAAAACTCATAATTATAAATCCAGTACAGAACGTAACCTTTTTTTCCATATTGATTGTGTCCTCCTTCAGAGACTGTGTTCCATGTCTCCACTCTATCACTTGTGGGCTCAAGTCTGCTATAATCGGACCCCCTCCCACACACACACGCACGCAAACGCACACACACACGAGTAGTTAACAGGTGGAATGCATTAGGCGGTGATGTGGTGGAGGCTGACTCCATACACAGTTTCAAATGTAGATATGATAGAGCCCAGTAGGCTTAGGAATCTGTACACTTGTTGATTGACGGTTGAGAGGCGGGACTAAAGAGCCAGAGCTCAACCCCCGCAAACACAACTAGGTGAGTACAACTTGGTAAGTACACACGCTCATTCCGACCTGTCCGTGTACCTCTGCAATGCACATAAATCCTCACAGTCCGGAACGGAGAGAGAGAGAGAGAGAGGGGGGGAAAATGATGTAGATCAGTGTGTCGGTGCGGTGGACATTTCGGCCCGGCCCGGCGCAAAATATGGGCTCGCTCACAGCATTATGAAAACAAAAAATTAGCGCGGGTGCCCCCGGGAGGCGTTCTATGTTAGCGGGATGCTAATGGCTTAGAGGGTGGTGGGCCTGGGGCGTCTCTGCTCCCTCCTTTGCCTAACTGCTTCCGTTCTCTTTATCCCGTTATTCCTGTTTCTCTTGCTCTGTTCCCTGTTGCTACAGAGGCAACAACATGTTTCTTTCTACTCTCATTAGAGAGAGAGAGAGAGCCCTCACCCTTACCTGTATATATATATATATATATATATATATATATATATATATATATATATTTTTAGAGGTAAGGGAGTGTGTGTGAGTAATGGAAGCATATAGAGTACATGTAAGAATATAATACTGATAAATGGGTTCTTGCAATATATATATATATATATATATATATATATATATATATATATATATATATATATATATATATATATTATTAAATATGACCGAAAAAGTAAGATTAATAATTCTAACACGAATTTTCTCAATCTTTCGTACATTACGCTTCACTGTTGGAGGTAAATCAAAAATCACTTCTCCAAAATTCATTTTTATTTCTAGTCTGACGCGACACGGGCGCGTTTCGTAAAACTTATTACATTTTCAAAGACTTCACAAATACACAACTGATTAGAACGTATCTCTGATACGTTCTAATCAGAGATACGTTCTAATCAGTTGTGTATTTGTGAAGTCTTTGAAAATGTAATAAGTTTTACGAAACGCGCCCGTGTCGCGTCAGACTAGAAATAAAAATGAATTTTGGAGAAGTGATTTTTGATTTACCTCCAACAGTGAAGCGTAATGTACGAAAGATTGAGAAAATTCGTGTTAGAATTATTAATCTTACTTTTTCGGTCATATTTAATAATATATGTCTACAGGAAAGACTGCTACCAAAATATACTAATATATATATATATATATATATATATACCCCGAAATCAGCAACAATGATTCAGTGAGCAGTAAGTAACCGCGTCAATCTGTTGCATGCAATCAACCAAATTGCAGGCAGCGCATCAGAAATAATATTTATAATGTTAGTTACTAAATCACCAGTGTAATACTCCGCCTCTCTCTCTCTCTCTCTCTCTCTCTCTCTCTCTCTCTCTCTCTCTCTCTCTCTCTCTCTCTCTCTCTCTCTCTCTCTCTCTCTCCATCAACAACAACAATGTGCCGTGATGTACAGCCTCGCCTCGGCTCACGAACGGTCATCTGGATTAATTTAGAAAAACGCTAGTTAATTTATTTAATTTCCTCAGAGCATTTAAATAAATGTATATATGCTGATTTTGGGTGTACAAAATTTTAGTGTGATGTGGCTGGCGGTGTTAAAATACGGCTAGTTTACTTGAGTCATTTAATGAATGCAGCAGTTTATTGTTTAATGTTGTTAGAGTAATGAAATATGTGTGTGATGGATGTACGTGGTTTTTGGTTTAAATTTGTATGCTATCTGTAGGAGTGGTTAAATGTGTTTAGAATTATATATATATATATATATATATATATATATATATATATATATATATATATATATATATATATATATAATGTGTGTGTGTGTGTGTAGGTGTGTGTGTGTGTGTGTGTGTGTGTGTGTGTGTGTGTGTGTGTGTGTGTGTGTGTGTGTGTGTGTGTGTGTGTGTGTGTGTGTGTGTGTGTAGGTGTGTGTGTGTGTGTGTGTGTGTGTGTACTCACCTAATTGTACTCACCTAATTGTGCTTGCGGGGGTTCAGCTCTGGCTCTTTGGTCCCGCCTCTCAACCGTCAATCAACTGGTGTACAGATTCCTGAGCCTATTGGGCTCTATCATATCTACATTTGAAACTGTGTATGGAATCAGCCTCCACCACATCACTTCCTAATGCATTCCATTTACTAACTACTCTGACACTGAAAAAGTTCTTTCTAACGTCTCTGTGGCTCATTTGGGTACTCAGCTTCCACCTGTGTCCCCTTGTTCGCGTCCCACCAGTGTTGAATAGTTCATCCTTGTTTACCCGGTCGATTCCCCTGAGGATTTTGTAGGTTGTGATCATGTCCCCCCTTACTCTTCTGTCTTCCAGTGTCGTGAGGTGCATTTCCCGCAGCCTTTCCTCATAACTCATGCCTCTTAGTTCTGGGACTAGTCTAGTAGCATACCTTTGGACTTTTTCCAGCTTCGTCTTGTGCTTGACAAGGTACGGGCTCCATGCTGGGGCCGCATACTCCAGGATTGGTCTTACATATGTGGTGTACAAGATTCTGAATGATTCCTTACACAGGTTCCTGAACGCCGTTCTGATGTTAGCCAGCCTCGCATATGCCGCAGACGTTATTCTCTTTATGTGGGCTTCAGGAGACAGGTTTGGTGTGATATCAACTCCTAGATCTTTCTCTCTGTCTGTTTCATTAAGTACTTCATCTCCTATTCTGTATCCTGTGCCTGGCCTCCTGTTTCCACTGCCTAGTTTCATTACTTTGCATTTACTCGGGTTGAACTTCAACAGCCATTTGTTGGACCATTCACTCAGTCTATCCAGGTCATCTTGTAGCCTCCTACTATCATCCTCTGTTTCAATCCTCCTCATAATTTTTGCATCGTCGGCAAACATTGAGAGGAACGAATCTATACCCTCTGGGAGATCATTTACATATACCAGAAACAGTATAGGTCCAAGGACTGACCCCTGCGGGACTCCACTTGTGACGTCTCGCCAATCTGAGGCCTCACCCCTTACACAGACTCGTTGTCTCCTGTTGCTTAGGTATTCCTCTATCCACCGGAGTACCTTCCCTCTCACTCCAGCCTGCATCTCCAACTTTCGCACTAGCCTCTTGTGTGGTACTGTATCAAAGGCTTTCTGACAATCCAAAAATATGCAGTCTGCCCACCCTTCTCTTTCTTGCCTTATTTTTGTTGCCTGGTCGTAGAATTCAAGTAACCCTGTGAGGCAGGACCTGCCATCCCTGAACCCATGTTGATGCTGTGTTACAAAGTTCCTTCGCTCCAGATGCTCCACTAGTTTTTTTCGCACAATCTTCTCCATCAGCTTGCATGGTATGCAGGTTAGGGACACTGGCCTGTAGTTCAGTGTGTGTGTGTGTGTGTGTGTGTGTATGTGTGTGTGTGTGTGTGTGGTTTTGTTTATACATATTTGTTGCCAAGAGTACAATATGTGGACCGATTAATACACCCAGTAATCATTATTTCATACATAAACCTGTATTACCGAGCATTTGTATTATTTCAACAAGAGAATGTGTTGGTCAGTTCACATCCCATTCTACTAACAAACAGGCGCTTAATTAATTCAATTCCAATTTTAAATTTGATATGTGTCCATGTGTGGAATTGTCCGGTGGAAGCATATATATATATATATATATATATATATATATATATATATATATATATATATATATATATATGCTTTATCCACATATACACGCGGGGGAACCGCGTGTATATGTGGATAAAATATTATCCCGTTCCGGTATATGTCCAGTTGGGGGGAGGGGGGGGGGAAGGATGTGGATTATGTCTGGTAGGGAAATTGGTGGGGGAAATGGTTTGTGTTGGGGGCGGCGGCCCCCAAGCCACAGCCGGCCTCTGGCTTGTGTAGGCTAGTTCAACACTGGTAAAGTGTTATATATATATATATATATATATATATATATATATATATATATATATATATATATATATATATATATATAATGTACCTAATAACCATAATGCACTACTCGGCCTAATATGCAAGGCCCGATTTGCCTAACAGGCAGAGTGATTTTCGTTATTTCCTTTGACATGATGAGAAAATAAGCTGGGAATATGAAAACCAGAGATCGGCCACATGGCTGGTCCCAGAGCTGAGAGAGCTGAGATATAAGGACAAGCTAAGACGCCCGGAGATCATCCTCATCATGTTGGCAGCTGGAACATAGGAGACCTCATCACAACATGCGACGGGGGTAATGGAATTATCAGGAGAAAGGGTTAAGCCAGCATGACCACACAGCACTTGGGGATATAAGGAGAAAGAAGTGCTATCTGAAGTGTAGCGACGACCTGCCAGAAGCGAGGTCGTTGCTATACCGACCAGGCCAAACTGTTGAGTACCCTCCACATGTCCAACCACTTGGGCTGGATGGTAGAGCGACGGTCTCGCTTCATGCAGGTCGGCGTTCAATCCCCGACCGTTCACAAGTGGTTGGGCACCATTCCTTTCCCCCCCGTCCCATCCCAAATCCTTATCCTGACCCCCTTCCCAGTGCTATATAGTCGTAATGGCTTGACGCTTTCCCCCAGATAGTTCCTTCCTTCAACATGCGACGTTATCAGATATAATGATAGACAAAAATGACAGACAAACACAGGTGAGATCTGGACGAGTGAGACGCAGGTGGACAGCGGAAACTTGCATAAGCCAGAGGAACTGAAAGAGGAACTTTTTCACCTTGAGGATTATGGAGAAATAAAGTGTATTAGAATATGGCATTGTAGGTTATCTCGGTTCTGGCATTTATAATGTAGATAAGATGAAGCACAAGGAGCGTTCGGAGTCATTATACAGGCAGTCCTGTGGATAATTAAGGGCTCAGGAGGTGGAAGATCAATCCCCAAATGCACCTGCAGAAGGAGACTTGCTACCCCCCCCCCCTCCTTCCTTACCTCTTGTATTCACTCCCTGATTATTTTTCTCTTTCTCTCTCTCCCTCCTCTCCCTCTCCTCTCCCCTCTCCTCTCCCCTCTCCTCTCCCCACGCCCCTTGCTTCTCCGCCACCACAGGAAACCCTCTAATGAGGAGGAGGAGTGATGACGTCTGTCACCACCACCACCACCACCACTACCACTACCACAACTACCACCCCCCACCCCCCACCACCACCACCACCACCACCACCACTACCACAACTACCACCATCCATTACATACTATTCACCACTACCATCTGCTACCAGCCTCTGAGGGCCAACCATTCCCTCATACATGACACAACTCGTCTGGTGCCTGATCTCCCCTTGTTATTTTCCTTTTCTTTGATATGTATCTGGACGTGTCAGTTGGACGTGGCCACGGGACGTGATACGCTTCTGGACTTGTTACACAGCCGGGATAACCTCGAAATTTAGGTTACGTTCCAACAGGTCAAGGAGGGTCAGGTTATCTTGAGATGATTTCGGGGCTTTAGTGTCCCCGCGGCCCGGTCCCCGACCAGGCCTCCACCCCCCCAGGAAGCAGCCAGTGACAGCTGACTAACACCCAGGTACCTATTTTACTGCTAGGTAACAGGGGCATAGGGTGAAAGAAACTCTGTCCATTGTTTCTCGCTGGCGCCCGGGATCGAACCCGGGACCACAGGATCACAAGTCCAGCGTGCTGTCCGCTCAGGCCGACCGGCTCGGGTCCGTAAGATTACTATACTGTGTCTCCCTTTAAGGTCTCTAATGGAATTGTTGATTTATCCGAAGTTGTTGTATTAACCCACGTAGATAACACTGTATTGATTATTATGCACCTCATACCCATCCCGTGGGCGGTGGTGTAAAGGATTACAGAGGCACATAATCGGTTCAGGGAACTGAACCCTCTACTTCGTTTAACTGAGCAAATAACAATTTTTGACGCTAGTTACAAAATTGTTAAGGTTATATATACATGTACACATTCTCATACATACATGTACATATATATATATATATATATATATATATATATATATATATATATATATATATATATATATATATATATATATATATATATATATATACATATACATATATACATATATGCATACACATACATATCTAATCACCCACACAAATACACACATCAATAATCTTTTGTGTCACAAGTGATTCAACAAGGGGCTCACAACAGTCACTATACA
>NC_091151.1:50977648-51007934 GCF_040958095.1 Procambarus clarkii | reverse complement strand
CCGCTCCACCAGGCCATCTCCATAGCCACGATATAACACCAGACAAAATGTTTCCTTATGGAGCACTTACATTAATGTCGCTGAGCTAAAGAGCCTTCAGACCTTGGAATCAGTGAATACGTACATGAATACGTACATATACGTACATAAAGTCCCTGTGGATTTCTAAAGCCACAGGGACTTTAGAAAGGTCTTGTTTAGGCTCAGAGTAGTTAACAGGTGGAATGCATTAGGCAGTGATGTGGTGGAGGCTGACTTCATACACAGTTGCAAATGTAGGTGTGATAGAGCCCAGTAGGCTCAGGGATCTGTACATCAGTTGATTGACAGTTGAGAGGCGGGACCAAAGAGCCACAGCTCAACCCCCGTATGCACAGGTAGGTGAGTGCTCTCTCTCTCTCTCTCTCTCTCTCTCTCTCTCTCTCTCTCTCTCTCTCTCTCTCTCTCTCTCTCTCTCTCTCTCTCTCTCTCTCTCTCTCTCTCTCTCTCTCTCTCTCTGAGTTTGAACAAGTATTCCTCCTGAATGGTCTTAAAAACGTTAAACTGCGCTAATTATTCGGGAGAATTTTGCTAGCCTCAGTAAAGGAACTGTGGCCAAAATAAATCTGGCCTCCCTGGCCACATTTCAGGCCTAGTCGGGGACCGGGCCGCGGGGACGCTGATCCCCAAAATCATCGCAAGGAAACCCTGTCTTCACCTCTAGATTTATTCACTCACATTCGCGAGGAAGATTTTGACACCTCTATCATAGTAATTAGCCAACACAGCCTTGTAAAAACCCTGTTTACGACGTAAAAATAACGTATTGCCAACGCGTTTTTGCTGGTAAGGGGAAAGGGAATTATCAGGAAAACGCGCCAAGCCATTCCGACTATATAGCACTGGGAACGGATCAGGATAAGGATTTGGGATGGGACGGGGGGAAAGGAATGGTGCCCCAACCACTTGTGGACGGTCGGGGATTGAACGCCGATCTGCATGAAGCGAGACCATCGCGCTACCGTCCAGCCCAAGTGGTTGGGCATTGGGAATTGATATAGTCTTTTCTTAGACTATATCAATTACTTGAGCTACTCAAGTAATTGAGTAGCTACTTGAACTTGAACATTGATACTACTAGTATCAAGGTTCATGATAGTAGCTACTTGAGCTTGAACCCAGACCTTGAAATGGGCGTGTTCTCAGGTCGGCTTCTCTGTGATGGCTAAATCAGATTTGAACCTCACAAGTCCTTTTAATTGGACAGTGAAGATCTTGACTAGATTATCCCCTTGGTAACTCGGATTAGCACTCGCTAATTGATTAATATGGGAAGCTGTGGATCTGGGTTGTGTATGTATTTATATATATGTATATATAATGTGTGTGTGTGTGTGTGTGTGTGTGTGTGTGTGTGTGTGTGTGTGTGTGTGTGTGTGTGTGTGTGTGTGTGTGTGTGTGTGTGTGTGTGTGTGTGAAGATAAACAGATGATAAACAATTGGCAATAAGAGGCTGCTTGAACACTAGGCAAAATATGAATCAAGAACTACTACTTAAGATTGACTTGATGTGAAGTGTTGGAGGGTCTCCAACACTACACACAGTAGTGGTTTGGGGGGGAGCCGGTGGCTGAGCGGACTGAACACTGGACGCGTGATCCTGTGGTCCCGGGTTCGATCCCAGGCGCCGGCGAGAAACAATGGGCAGAGTTTTTTTCACCCTATGCGCCCCTGTTACCTAGCAGTAAAATAGGTACCTGGGTGTTAGTCAGCTGTCTCGGGCTGCTTCCTGGGGGTGGAGGCCTGGTCGAGGACCGGGCCGCGGGGACACTAAAGCCCCGAAATCATCTCAAGAAGATAGTATACATGTATGTATGTATGAATATGTTTCTTCTCTCGAAGGGGTTTTGCTTCTGTATGCACCTTCTGTTCCATTAGGATTGTACTGCTTTCTCTACGACTTTCTCTGATTTTCACTGCGACTCACTGGGAAGCAGAAAGTTTCCTCACACACAGAGATCACACTAACGTGATGCATCAAACGAACAAATCCACAAGGGCCGTGACGAGGATTCGAACCTGCGCAGGTCCGGGAGCATCCCAGACACCCAGTAGCTCAGTCGATTAAGGCAGTGTCTGGGATGCTCCCGGACGCAGGTTCGAATCCTCGTCACGGCCCTTGTGGATTTGTTCATTAGAAACTTCCCTCTCACACATCAGCTGGAGTGCGCATTCATCCTTCAACTAACTAATTAAGGTAAGATTTGTAATTAGATTCCGGCGCGCCTCGTGAAGCGGGATGGATGATAACTCCGGGATGGATGATAACTCCGGGATGGATGATAACTCCGGTATTTGCTCCCTCCGCTAATTACCACCGCTCGCATTTCTTGCTCGCTCTTAACAATTGTCATCCATCATGCAAATTGGTCAGATTCCCTCCCTGGCTAAATTGGACATAATCCTCCTTATCCAGGAACTCTCACTTTCCTCGACATAATCCAACGCATCCAGAAGTTTTGTGTGTGTGTCTGGATATACAGAATCGATTCCAGATTAGGGATTGTATGTCTGGAGTTTTAATTCTATAAATCCAGATGTTTTTTTCATGCCTGGAGTTAGTCCAGCACATCTTGGCAGACACTGACATATATGCAAGCTGTTTAGCAATTATCATGTTGGCTCATCAACTGTCGTATCTCACTGGTTGATTGGAGAGGTTGATGGCTGGTGGAGAGGTTGATGGACTGGTGGAGAAGCTGAAGGACTGGTGGGTGATGGACTGGTGGAGAGGTTGATGACTGGTGGAGAGGTTGATGGACTGGTGGAGAGGTTGATGACTGGTGGAGAGGTTGATGACTGGTGGAGAGGTTGATGACTGGTGGAGAGGTTGATGACTGGTGGAGAGGTTGATGACTGGTGGAGAGGTTGATGACTGGTGGAGAGGTTGATGACTGGTGGAGAGGTTGATGGACTGGTGGACAGGTTGATGACTGGTGGAGAGGTTGATGACTGGTGGAGAGGTTGATGACTGGTGGAGAGGTTGATGACTGGTGGACACATACTATGCTCACCGGACCAGTCCCCACTACCTCCTAAAATTAAAGTTGTCTGTTCAAGCGTGTTGAAATTGCCTTATTTAGTAATTAACCATTTTGTAAAGTTAATCACTTGCATTTAGTAATTGCCCAACCCACTTAAAGGGGGGATAGCCAACTTTTTTAACTCCTGCATATTTATAATTTAAATATGGCCACTTATAACTTAAATTTACTTAGGCCTAACTTGTAATTAGAGTTTTTAGTCTGCAGCTTGTTCTCTCTCTCTCTCTCTCTCTCTCTCTCTCTCTCTCTCTCTCTCTCTCTCTCTCTCTCTCTCTCTCTCTCTCTCTCTCTCTCTCTCTCTCTCTCTCTCTCTCTCTCTCTCTCTCTCTCTCTCTCTCTCTCTCTCTCTCTCTCTCTCTCTCCTTAATCCTAATATTCCCAGGAATACGACCCGCCAAATCGTTTAACAACCAAGTACACATTTTACTGTTGAGGTAAACAGAGGCTACAGTTAAGGATTGACGTCCAGTAAATCCTCCCCGGCCAGGATACGAACCCAGGACTAAAAGCGCTCGCGGAACGCCAGGCGAGTGTCTTACCACTACACCACGGGGACTACTAATGAGAGAGCCTTGAAGAGGAGAGAGAGAGAGAGAGAGAGAGAGAGAGAGAGAGAGAGAGAGAGAGAGAGAGAGAGAGAGAGAGAGAGAGAGAGAGAGAGAGAGAGAGAGAGGGCAGACGGGAAGGGGGCGGAGTCTGAAGACTTGAAAAGGAATAGATAGAATGAAAAGATAGAGGAAGGAAGGGGAGAGACGATAAGGAATAGGAGTTAATAGGAGAAAGCTTAGAATGAGAGACGTAGAAAAAAACAAAGGAACAGAAAAGGAAGAGGGTCTCAGGAAAGCACTTACCATTCGTAATATTAATATTGACCTTTATACCATAAACGTACGCGCATATATTATGTGTGTGTATCTGTTTATCGTTATCCTATACAAATGTATATAAAAGTATTCTGCTCGGTGGCGTTGGGCCGTCATTCGAAGTCACTAAAATTACTTGAGTATCTGTTGACTTCTCCCATATGCCCGTTTTCTCAGAAGCGAGAACTAGGAAGAGAAAACGTGTTTCATTGTATTCGATGGTATACTAACTTGTAATTCATTTTATATATACAATTAAAGATTTGATAATCATGATTTCTGAAGCAATATTTGAACCTGATTGTGGTTATTTCGGCATTAATTAATTAAATGGTGTACCTTTTTAAGAAGTTAAAGTCTTTATTGGATTGTTGAGGTCTTCGTGCCCTTTCTATTCAAATAAATTAATTATTTACTAATTAAATTCATAATTTGAGTTATTAAATACTTAGGTAATTTTAATTGCAGATTATTACAATTAATTTTCATGAAGTGAATAACATGAATGTTATTAATTGGTTCTGGTATAGTACTTTGTGAGAGGATGGGCGCGGTCGCTTCACACACCTGTATGGGGTGTAGCAGGTGTGGGTGGTATTTGTAGCAGGTGTGGGGACGGGTGTTATCTGGAGATGATTTCGGGGCTTTAGTGTCCCCGCGGCCCGGTCCTCGACCAGGCCTCCACCCCCAGGAAGCAGCCCGTGACAGCTGACTAACACCCAGGTACCTATTTTACTGCTAGGTAACAGGGGCATCAGGGTGAAAGAAACTCTGCCCATTGTTTCTCGTCGGCGCCCGGGATCGAACCCAGGACCACAGGATCACAAGTCCAGCGTGCTGTCCGCTCGGCCGACCGGCTCCGGGATGGGTACATGGAGCACACACACACAAGAGCCAGGGTTGCCATGAAGACATCAGAGGGTTGCCACGCATATTTACATGGCACACACGATACATCAAACAGCTATCGACATTTGGGAGGTCCAATATATCAAAATGACACACTACGCCCCCTCCCCCCCACCCCCAAACGAGACAAGCCTATTAGAGGGTCATAAATTTACGCCACAAATCGAATCATGAATTGATATGCAACTTGACAATGTTTTTAACCATGTCGCAAACCCCATCAATTGGTGGTTAATGATTAGTGTGTTTGTGTGTGATTTCCAGTAGTTCATCAATGCAAGTATGTCACTTTTTTTGGCCATTATGTTTCAAATTGCCAATTAATGGTGGCGTTTAAAAAAAAAAATACAAGTTTTAAGTGTTTTAATATGTTTATTTAATGAGTATACTTTTCAGGGACAAGTAATAGTGTTTTTTGGTTGTGTTTTTTTTTCAAGTGTGAAATGTGTGTTAATGTGTGTGTGTTCGTTTATGTGTTTCAGGTGAGTGTATTGAAGAGAGGTTGTCGATGGAGGGCGCTTTCTTGGCCCCCTGGCGGACAGGTTGAGTACTACTATTATTGTTGTTCTCTGTTTTTCTCTATGTCCCTTTTTGTATTTCCCTTCGTGTACTGTCTTGTATTTCCCTTCGTGTACTGTCTTGTATTTCCCTTCGTGTACTGTCTTGTATTTCCCCTTCGTGTACTGTCTTGTATTTCCCTTCGTGTACTGTCTTGTATTTCCCTTCGTGTACTGTCTTGTATTTCCCCTTCGTGTACTGTCTTGTATTTCCCCTTCGTGTACTGTCTTGTATTTCCCCTTCGTGTACTGTCTTGTATTTCCCCTTCGTGTACTGTCTTGTATTTCCCCTTCGTGTACTGTCTTGTATTTCCCCTTCGTGTACTGTCTTGTATTTCCCCTTCGTGTACTGTCTTGTATTTCCCTTCGTGTACTGTCTTGTATTTCCCTTCGTGTACTGTCTTGTATTTCCCTTCGTGTACTGTCTTGTATTTCCCCTTCGTGTACTGTCTTGTATTTCCCCTTCGTGTACTGTCTTGTATTTCCCCTTCGTGTACTGTCTTGTATTTCCCCTTCGTGTACTGTCTTGTATTTCCCCTTCGTGTACTGTCTTGTATTTCTCATTGTATTCTCATTGTATTCTCTTATTCCCTCGAGTTTATCTATTTTACTCATCTAATGATTTAGTTTTTACCTTTTATATCAAATTTATATTATTGTTGTATTAGTTTGTTGTAGAATACAACGGGGAAAAGGAATGTTGATGTATTCTGAAATACTGAGCATACATTCTTGTATCAGTGTGTGAGCTGAAGACGTTAAGAGCCATTGTGTGTGTGGAACAAGTCAGTCAAGTGTTTGTTGAACAACAAAACATCTTCAAGGTCAGACCAGGTCGTTTAAACTGTGGTAAGGTCGTGCGAGGTCACACTACGTAAGGTCAAGTCGTTTAGGAGAATTTGGCCACGAAATCAGGCCAGTCTTAGGCCTTATGAGGTCAGCTTGTGCAACCCGTTCTCGCACTCTCATATAGTCAATATTCACTTATTAAATACGTGCATATGTGACATACTAAACATACTAGTTTACCTTGAAAAGCTTCATAGAAAACACCGACCTTACCTAACCTTCTTAGTATGTTAAGATAAGCATCTTATTGCTTCGTAATTACAATTATTAACCTATACCTATAATAGGTTAAGTAATAATTGTAATTACGAAGCAATAAGATGCTTATCTTAACATACTAAGAAGGTTAGGTAAGGTCAGCTTGTGAGGTGTGAGGGGCCAAAACTCATAGCTAGAACTTTAGCTGGAAAATTTCTTTATCTCCACGAATAATAAAAGAAAGAAAATAACCCAAATATGAAGCAAAAAAACATTGCGAAATATTTAAGTATTGGGACCAGTAAAGTCAATTGAGAATTCAAGTCTGGAAGAGAAGCAGCTGTAAGTCTTACGGCGCTGCTTGTAGGTCCCTCTTCCCCCCCCCCCCCACTTACCCCATAAACACCCCCCTAACCCCCCACCCCTCTTATCTCCCCCCCCCCTACTCATAACTCACAACCAGACTATTGTGAACTACTTGCACAAATCGTTATTATGTCTGGTTACACGGAACAAGTGAACCGATATGTGAATCAGACTTACATGGTGTTAGAAATTGATCAACATTTAGGTTGAAATTGGGTGATGTAATTGGTAATACACTCGTTAGTAGTCAGTCATTTAGTGAGTAGACAAATGTGTTCGGTATGCTGCTATATTTGCCTTGGCTAGGAATTTACATATAAACATTGGTATATTTTGGTAGCCGTCTTTCTTGTAAACATATGTTTACATATGTTTACATATGTTTACATATGTCATATTCAATAACATATTATTGAATATGACCGAAAAGGTAAGATTAATCATTCTAACACGAATTTTCTCAATATGTCTTAATGTTTTTCTTCACTGTTGATGGTAATTGAAATATCAGTTCTCCAAAATTCATTTTTTATTGTCTATATAAGTATTGATGAATAAGTATTGTGGAGGTTTGAGGGTGATGATGTATCGATGAGTAGCGAGTACTGGTTCCCTACGCCTGCGCTTGTCAGAAGAATGGTTCATTGTGGCACAGTGCCACCATGCGTGCCTGAGTGCCAGTGGTTTACCTTGTCACGCTCAACCATCGATTTCTGTGTAGGTATTTTTAGCGTAGGGCGCTGTCTATGTGGCTGGGGCTGTCACCCCTTCCCTGCCCTTCCCTGCTGGGGCGGTCACCCCTTCCCTGCCCTTCCCTGCTGGGGCTGTCACCCCTTCCCTGCCCTTCCCTGCTGGGGCTGTCACCCCTTCCCTGCCCTTCCCTGCTGGGGCTGTCACCCCTTCCCTGCCCTTCCCTGATGGGGCGGTCACCCCTTCCCTGCCCTTCCCTGCTGGGGCGGTCACCCCTTCCCTGCCCTTCCCTGCTGGGGCGGTCACCCTTCCCTGCTAGGAGAGGTAGGGTGGTGCTGGGGGCGGGGCTAGGAAAGCCAGGGGGGGGGGCGGGGCTAGGAAAGCCAGGGGGGGGGGGCGGAACGTGTCGTTGCCATGGTGATAGTACTGTGTCCCCGGATAACAATTGACCGTGTATGGCGACGGTCACTGTACCCGTCACCGTATTGTTAGTGGGGGGACCCTTGCCCCCTATTTCCTTCCCCGACAAGGTACTTGGTCGCAATTAAGGGTCCTCGTCCCAGCAGTCATGTTTTCAGTGAGTGGCTGTGGCAGGGGGCTACGCCATGTGGCGCCCTGCCACAGCCACTGGCTGTGTGTCACTATGCCACAGCCAGTGTCACAGTAGCTGTGACAAATCCTTGGCTGTCGCCCCTACACCCCCGCCAGTAACTATGGACCTCGGTGTATGCCAGTTACGAAAAAGAATATTTTGTGGTAAATCATCGAGAAATAGCCTAACTGGGTCCAGTATGCACCTAGTCAAGAGACATAAATCCCACTATGCTGTGTGAGCCATATTTTACCGGATGTATGCTGTGTTTACAAGAACCTTCAATAGCTCTACGGTGAAATATGCTGACACTGTTTTATTCCATTGAAATGTTCCATGAATATCAAGGATATTCCGTGAAATATCCTTGTTAAATTGGTGCGGGGTTAAATAGGGTTATTATCCCTTGTGTCCCTGCCTCCCACAGTGTTCAGGAGAGCACTCGACAAACATCTCTAAAGGATATCTGATCAAGCAGGCTGTGATTCATACGTCAGGCGGCAAATAACCGTATCCAACAGCCTGGTTGACCAAGCTATTGACTCGTTCAATTCCTCGTCGCAAACTTCTGAACCTTTTCCAGTTTCCTTATGTGTTTTTTCAGGTGGGGACTCCATGATGGTGCGGCATACTCTTAGACTGGCCTCACGTAGGCAGTGTGTGTGTGTGTGTGTGTGTGTGTGTGTGTGTGTGTGTGTGTGTGTGTGTGTGTGTGTGTGTGTGTTTGTGTGTGTGTCTGTGTGTGTGTGTGTGCATGTGTAAACAGGTGTTATCTGTATACACAGGTGTCTTCTGTGAATAGACGATGAGTGTCTTATAACACTAGGGAACGTCAAACGAGAGAGGGTTGGGGGGGTGTGGCCAAAATGGATGGCCACTCAGGCTATCAACAACGGCAGATCTGTCAACTTGACGGGCAGAAATGGCCCGTCTCTCACACCAAAACTTCTCCCTCTTGCCTGACACTGTCAAACACCCCCTCTTGCCTGACTGTCAAACACTCCCTCTTGCCTGACACTGTCAAACACCCCCTCTTGCCTGACACTGTCAAACACCCCCTCTTGCCTGACACTGTCAAACACTCCCTCTTGCCTGACTGTCAAACACTCCCTCTTGCCTGACTGTCAAACACTCCCTCTTGCCTGACACTGTCAAACACCACTACGACCACACTGACCAGCAGAGACACCACGATATCTTGTATTTACCAACAGATAAGAGACGGGCATTAGTTCGTGACCTCATTATCTATGCCCGGAGACGAGATACTCCAGCTGTTGGTCCTGGGTTGAGGTTAGTTCATGTACTCAGCTAGTTGTGCTTGCGGGGGGGGGGGGTTGAGCTCTGGCTCTTTGGTCCCGCCTCTCAACTGTCAATCAACAGGTGTAGTATGTACAGATTTAGGTGGTGTTGTGTAGTGACACATCGCGCCGGTCTGCACGGGGCCGCCAGGAGGCTCTACACCTTAGTTCGAATCTTCTTCAGGGACTCTGATGCACGCGCGTGATGGTGGGACTTATTGCGTGAGCAGCGGTGAAGGGTTGGGGGGGGGGAGCTGCACATCTTGGTGAGTGCACGCACGCATGCACGCACGTTCTTGAGTGGTGCTGAAGGTTGTGGAGTGTTTCAGGAGAGTGTGGTGTGTTTCAGGAGAGTGTGGTGTGTTTCAGGAGGGTGTGGTGTGTTTCAGGAGAGTGTGTGGAGAGTTTCAGGGGTGTTGAGTGCTCGAGGAAGGGTGTGTAGGTGGCCAGTGTGGTGGCTGTGGTGGTAATTCAATCTGACTGCAAATAAGGAACTGCGGGATTGCATTACAATTTCGCTGTGTCCACTCTCTCTCTCTCACTCTCTCTCTCTCTCTCTCTCTCTCTCTCTCTCTCTCTCTCTCTCTCTCTCTCTCTCTCTCTCTCTCTCTCTCTCTCTCTCTCTCTCTCTCTCTCTCTCTCTCTCTCTCTCTCCTCATCTCTCACTCGCCCTCCTCACTTCCCTCACTGCACCGTCTCCCTCTCACTACACTCACCATCCCCACTGTGCCCTAAGGGTCGTGTCTGGTAGTGTTAATCCTGGGATTAACAGTGAAGGTTGTTGCTGGCTTCGCCGTTCATCCTGGGAGGAAATTGTTTATATGGTGTATGTACTTGCCTAGATGTACTTGCCTAGATGGGCCTGTGTGCAGGGTCGAGCGTCTGTTCTTAAGTCCCGCCTTTCGACCGTCATTAGTTTAATGTAGCGACACTTTTCACTCGATTCTATTACCATATTTATATTTTAAACTGTCATGTTGTCAAAGTGGCCTCGACAACCTCATTTAATCCGTTCCATTCATTTACGACTCTTAAATTGATGAGGTGTAGAACACCTCCCGACACCTCTATGTGTCATTTGTGTCAATTCGTTCTGCTATTTTATCACTTTGAACATTACCCTTCATTATTTACTAGGTCAGTTGTCCTTAGAATCTTGTATGTCGTCGTCATGTCTACTCTGTCTCGCCTCTCACCTCTAATAAGGCGAGGTTCACTTCCCTCAGCCTTGCTTTACATATATTTGTGTCTTTTCTACACTTTTTTTGTTTGTTTTTGTGCGAGTTCTTAGTATGTACTCACCTAATTGTTTACCTAATTGTGCTTGCAGGGGTTGAGCTTTGGCTCTTTGGTCCCGCCTCTCAACTGTCAATCAACTGGTGTACAGGTTCCTGAGCCTATTGGGCTCTATCATATCTACACTTGAAACTGTGAATGGAGTCAGCCTCCACCACATCACTGCCTAATGCATTCCATTTGTCAACCACTCTGACACTAAAAAAGTTCTTTCTAATATCTCTGTGGTGTGTGTGTGTGTGTGTGTGTGTGTGTGTGTGTGTGTGTGTGTGTGTGTGTGTGTGTGTGTGTGTGTGTGTGTGTGTGTGTGTGTGTGTGTGTGTGGGTGTGTGTATGTGGGCGCGCGCAGGAGCGGGAGCGAGCGCGCCTCAAGCGCAGGAATGTGCTGGGATAAAAACAGTGGCCGCCGCCCACCGCCGACACAGACAAGCTCCGCACCATTAAATATGGACCTGATCCTCCACTTGTTTGTGCCCCTTGTGTTTAAAGCTGGCACCGCGCGGCACTGCCTCGCCCACCGGTGTTGGAGGCTGGCACTGCCTCGCCCACCGGTGTTGGAGGCTGGCACTGCCTCGCCCACCGGTGTTGGAGGCTGGCACTGCCTTGCCCACCGGTGTTGGAGGCTGGCACTGCCTCGCCCACCGGTGTTGGAGGCTGGCACTGCCTCGCCCACCGGTGTTGGAGGCTGGCACTGCCTCGCCCACCATTGTTGGAGGCTGGCACTGCCTCGCTCACAGTTGTTGGAGGCTGGCACTGCCTGCTGCCTGCATGGTGGTGCAGGCAGCAGGTCGTGGGGTCACGCTAGTGCAAGCAGCAGGTCGTGGGGTCACGGTGGAGGAAGCAGCAGGTCGTGGGGTCACGCTAGTGCAAGCAGCAGGTCGTGGGGTCACGGTGGAGGAAGCAGCAGGTCGTGGGGTCACGCTAGTGCAAGCAGCAGGTCGTGGGGTCACGGTGGTGCAGGCAGCAGGTCGTGGGGTCACGGTGGTGCAGGCAGCAGGTCGTGGGGTCACGGTGGTGCAGGCAGCAGGTCGTGGGGTCACGGTGGTGCAGGCAGGAGGTCGTGGGGTCACGGTGGTGCAGGCAGCAGGTCGTGGGGTCACGGTGGTGCAAGCAGCAGGTCGTGGGGTCACGGTGGTGCAGGCAGCAGGTCGTGGGGTCACGGTGGTGCAAGCAGCAGGTCGTGGGGTCACGGTGGTGCAGGCAGCAGGTCGTGGGGTCACGGTGGTGCAAGCAGCAGGTCGTGGGGTCACGGTGGTGCAGGCAGCAGGTCGTGGGGTCACGGTGGAGCAAGCAGCAGGTCGTGGGGTCACGGTGGTGCAGGCAGCAGGTCGTGGGGTCACGGTGGTGCAGGCAGCAGGTCGTGGGGTCACGGTGGTGCAAGCAGCAGGTCGTGGGGTCACGGTGGTGCAGGCAGCAGGTCGTGGGGTCACGGTGGTGCAAGCAGCAGGTCGTGGGGTCACGGTGGTGCAGGCAGGAGGTCGTGGGGTCACGGTGGTGCAGGCAGCAGGTCGTGGGGTCACGGTGGTGCAGGCAGCAGGTCGTGGGGTCACGGTGGTGCAGGCAGCAGGTCGTGGGGTCACGGTGGTGCAGGCAGCAGGTCGTGGGGTCACGGTGGTGCAGGCAGCAGGTCGTGGGGTCACGCTAGTGCAAGCAGCAGGTCGTGGGGTCACGGTGGTGCAGGTAGCAGGTCGTGGGGTCACGGTGGTGCAGGCAGCAGGTCGTGGGGTCACGGTGGTGCAGGCAGCAGGTCGTGGGGTCACGGTGGTGCAGGCAGCAGGTCGTGGGGTCACGGTGGTGCAGGCAGCAGGTCGTGGGGTCACGGTGGTGCAGGCAGCAGGTCGTGGGGTCACGGTGGTGCAGGCAGCAGGTCGTGGGGTCACGGTGGTGCAGGCAGCAGGTCGTGGGGTCACGCTAGTGCAAGCAGCAGGTCGTGGGGTCACGGTGGTGCAGGCAGCAGGTCGTGGGGTCACGGTGGTGCAGGCAGCAGGTCGTGGGGTCACGGTGGTGCAAGCAGCAGGTCGTGGGGTCACGGTGGTGCAGGCAGCAGGTCGTGGGGTCACGGTGGTGCAGGCAGCAGGTCGTGGGGTCACGCTAGTGCAAGCAGCAGGTCGTGGGGTCACGGTGGTGCAGGCAGGAGGTCGTGGGGTCACGGTGGTGCAGGCAGCAGGTCGTGGGGTCACGGTGGTGCAGGCAGCAGGTCGTGGGGTCACGGTGGTGCAGGCAGGAGGTCGTGGGGTCACGGTGGTGCAGGCAGCAGGTCGTGGGGTCACGGTGGTGCAGGCAGCAGGTCGTGGGGTCACGGTGGTGCAGGCAGCAGGTCGTGAGGTCACGGTGGTGCAGGCAGCAGGTCGTGGGGTCACGGTGGTGCAGGCAGGAGGTCGTGGGGTCACGGTGGTGCAGGCAGGAGGTCGTGGGGTCACGGTGGTGCAGGCAGGAGGTCGTGGGGTCACGGTGGTGCAGGCAGGAGGTCGTGGGGTCACGCTGGTGCAGGCAGCAGGTCGTGGGGTCACGGTGGTGCAGGCAGCAGGTCGTGGGGTCACGGTGGTGCAGGCAGCAGGTCGTGGGGTCACGGTGGTGCAGGCAGGAGGTCGTGGGGTCACGGTGGTGCAGGCAGCAGGTCGTGGGGTCACGGTGGTGCAGGCAGCAGGTCGTGGGGTCACGGTGGTGCAGGCAGCAGGTCGTGAGGTCACGGTGGTGCAGGCAGCAGGTCGTGGGGTCACGGTGGTGCAGGCAGGAGGTCGTGGGGTCACGGTGGTGCAGGCAGCAGGTCGTGGGGTCACGGTGGTGCAGGCAGCAGGTCGTGGGGTCACGGCTGGTGCAAGCAGCAGGTCGTGGGGTCACGGTGGTGCAGGCAGGAGGTCGTGGGGTCACGGTGGTGCAGGCAGCAGGTCGTGGGGTCACGGTGGTGCAGGCAGGAGGTCGTGGGGTCACGGTGGTGCAGGCAGGAGGTCGTGGGGTCACGGTGGTGCAGGCAGGAGGTCGTGGGGTCACGGTGGTGCAGGCAGGAGGTCGTGGGGTCACGCTGGTGCAGGCAGCAGGTCGTGGGGTCACGGTGGTGCAGGCAGCAGGTCGTGGGGTCACGGTGGTGCAGGCAGCAGGTCGTGGGGTCACGGTGGTGCAGGCAGGAGGTCGTGGGGTCACGGTGGTGCAGGCAGCAGGTCGTGGGGTCACGGTGGTGCAGGCAGCAGGTCGTGGGGTCACGGTGGTGCAGGCAGCAGGTCGTGAGGTCACGGTGGTGCAGGCAGCAGGTCGTGGGGTCACGGTGGTGCAGGCAGGAGGTCGTGGGGTCACGGTGGTGCAGGCAGGAGGTCGTGGGGTCACGGTGGTGCAGGCAGCAGGTCGTGGGGTCACGGTGGTGCAGGCAGCAGGTCGTGGGGTCACGGTGGTGCAGGCAGCAGGTCGTGGGGTCACGGTGGTGCAGGCAGCAGGTCGTGGGGTCACGGTGGTGCAGGCAGGAGGTCGTGGGGTCACGGTGGTGCAGGCAGGAGGTCGTGGGGTCACGGTGGTGCAGGCAGCAGGTCGTGGGGTCACGGTGGTGCAGGCAGCAGGTCGTGGGGTCACGGTGGTGCAGGCAGCAGGTCGTGGGGTCACGGTGGTGCAGGCAGCAGGTCGTGGGGTCACGGTGGTGCAGGCAGGAGGTCGTGGGGTCACGGTGGTGCAGGCAGGAGGTCGTGGGGTCACGGTGGTGCAGGCAGGAGGTCGTGGGGTCACGGTGGTGCAAGCAGCAGGTCGTGGGGTCACGGTGGTGCAGGCAGGAGGTCGTGGGGTCACGGTGGTGCAGGCAGCAGGTCGTGGGGTCACGGTGGTGCAGGCAGCAGGTCGTGGGGTCACGGTGGTGCAGGCAGCAGGTCGTGGGGTCACGGTGGTGCAGGCAGCAGGTCGTGGGGTCACGGTGGTGCAGGCAGCAGGTCGTGGGGTCAGCAGGTGAAATATTGAGCAGGGAGCCAACAACGGACCTTGTCTAGCCAAGTCCCAGTTTCCATCCTCTCCTGGCCCCTTTACCGTCTCCCTGCTCTTACTGCTGCTGCTGCTGCTCTTACTGCTGCTGCTGCTGCTCTTACTGCTGCTGCTGCTGCTCTTACTGCTGCTGCTGCTGCTCTTACTGCTGCTGCTGCTGCTCTTACTGCTGCTGCTGCTGCTCTTACTGCTGCTGCTGCTGCTCTTACTGCTGCTGCTGCTGCTCTTACTGCTGCTGCTGCTGCTCTTACTGCTGCTGCTGCTGCTCTTACTGCTGCTGCTGCTGCTCTTACTGCTGCTGCTGCTGCTCTTACTGCTGCTGCTCTTACTGCTGCTGCTGCTGCTCTTACTGCTGCTGCTGCTGCTCTTACTGCTGCTGCTCTTACTGCTGCTGCTGCTGCTCTTACTGCTGCTGCTGCTGCTGCTGCTGCTCTTACTGCTGCTGCTCTTACTGCTGCTGCTGCTGCTCTTACTGCTGCTGCTGCTGCTGCTGCTGCTCTTACTGCTGCTGCTGCTGCTGCTGCTGCTGCTCTTACTGCTGCTGCTCTTACTGCTGCTGCTGCTGCTCTTACTGCTGCTGCTGCTGCTGCTGCTGCTCTTACTGCTGCTGCTGCTGCTGCTGCTCTTACTGCTGCTGCTGCTGCTCTTACTGCTGCTGCTCTTACTGCTGCTGCTGCTGCTCTTACTGCTGCTGCTGCTGCTCTTACTGCTGCTGCTCTTACTGCTGCTGCTGCTGCTCTTACTGCTGCTGCTGCTGCTGCTGCTGCTCTTACTGCTGCTGCTGCTGCTCTTACTGCTGCTGCTCTTACTGCTGCTGCTGCTGCTCTTACTGCTGCTGCTGCTGCTGCTGCTGCTCTTACTGCTGCTGCTGCTGCTGCTGCTGCTGCTCTTACTGCTGCTGCTGCTGCTCTTACTGCTGCTGCTGCTGCTGCTGCTGCTCTTACTGCTGCTGCTCTTACTGCTGCTGCTGCTGCTCTTACTGCTGCTGCTGCTGCTCTTACTGCTGCTGCTCTTACTGCTGCTGCTGCTGCTCTTACTGCTGCTGCTGCTGCTCTTCATACCGCTGCTGCTGCTGCTCTTCATACCGCTGCTGCTGCTGCTCTTACTGCTGCTGCTGCTGCTCTTACTGCTGCTGCTGCTGCTCTTACTGCTGCTGCTGCTGCTGCTCTTACTGCTGCTGCTGCTGCTCTTACTGCTGCTGCTGCTGCTGCTGCTGCTCTTACTGCTGCTGCTGCTGCTCTTACTGCTGCTGCTGCTGCTGCTCTTACTGCTGCTGCTGCTGCTGCTCTTACTGCTGCTGCTCTTCATACCGCTGCTGCTGCTCTTGCTGTAGCTCTTCTTGCTGCTGTTTCTGCGGCTGCGCACCAGGCCACTGTAGCGGAGGTGGACACACCTGTGCACTGTAAATTATTGAAGTCACTGCAGTAATTGTTGGCCTGAAGAGGAGAGCTCAGTCCAGGTGTGTGGCGGCGACACACCTAACTTACTGGTGCTGGAGGGAGCAGCACTCAGGCAGCTCCCCGCCTTGTCTTGGCTTGCTTATAGCCTTTCAGGCAACTGTAACCCTATTCCCCGCTGACCGTGGCACCCTCAACTCTGAGGTACAGGCCTGTTTTGACCGCTGTAATGAGTGGTTGGGTTCACCGTCTTGGTGATAATCAGGACAGATTCGCCAGATTGAGAGGAAGTTGGACAAGAGGACACAGGTGGAAGCTGGTATCGCAAATGAGCCAAAGGTACGCAAAGGAGGTACTGGTACCCTCGTATGGGTAGTTAGCAAGTGGAATGGTCTTAAAGAGAAGTTGTAGACAGACTGACGTCACCTCACACCCTCACAGACAGACAGACCTCACCTCACACCCTCACAGACAGACAGACCTCACCTCACACCCTCACAGACAGACAGACCTCACCTCACACCCTCACAGACAGACAGACCTCACCTCACACCCTCACAGACAGCCAGACCTCACCTCACACCCTCACAGACAGACAGACCTCACCTCACACCCTCACAGACAGACGTCAACAACCCCGGGGCTTTCTTCCAGTTTTGTCTCTAACTTTTCCTCATTTATTTATCTCATTAATGTCATGGGTTCACAATTTATAGCAGCAATTGTTACGCCTCTCTTTTGACCCAATTTCCCAATTAGTGGATGTCTAATTTTGAAAAAAATGTAGTTAATTTCTTTGTTTCTCAAAAAAATATATACGGTTCTGGAGCTCTGGGAGGTATGCTGTTGGGATCTAACCTCCGTCTGCAAGATACCTCAACACATGGGCAATGATAGTGGTATCCTTTATCCTCTGCTTGCCTTAGGTCTTCATATGGCAGCAGAGGTGATATGATTACAACATACAAGATACTCAGGGGAATACAGAAGGTGGACAATGACAGCCTCTTAAACTTGAGAGAGAGAGAGAAAGAGAGAGAGAGAGAGAGAGAGAGAGAGAGAGAGAGAGAGAGAGAGAGAGAGAGAGAGAGAGAGAGAGAGAGAGAGAGAGAGAGAGAGAGAGAGAGAGAGATAATATGACATATATGGAAGCTGGAGACACAAATGAGTCTAAGAAATCCAAGGAAATACTCGAACCCTGTACGGATGGTCAACAAATATAGTGGACTGAAAGAAGTCCTTGAAGCCACCTCCATCCACAACTTTAATGGCAAAGTTGACTTGGTCTTACACGACTAAGAAATGAAACGTCTTGAATGGTATAATAGAACCCAAGAATTACAAGGCTCTGAGACTGGCCAATGAAGAGCCAGAACTGGCTTACTCTTCTTCAGTGTTAGGTGAGCTTCCCCTAGTGTGTGTGGGTGTGGGGCGGGGTGCGGCTAGGGGATAGATAGGGTGTGGGAGTAGGGGATAGTGTTGGTGGTGTCCGTACACCATTAAACTCTAGCCCGGCCCTAGAGACCTGACTCTTGGCTGTAATACTAGCAGTGACCGCCATCATGCTCTCTCTCTCTCTCTCTTTCTTTCTCTCTCTCTCTCTCTCTCTCTCTCTCTCTCTCTCTCTCTCTCTCTCTCTCTCTCTCTCTCTCTCTCTCTCTCTCTCTCTCTCTCTCTCTCTCTCTCTCTCTCTCTCTTTGCCCCTATTCTCTTATGAGGAGGATAGTAATAAAGTGCTAAATATATCAAGCCGAAATACAACACGAATTAATGAGTACAAATTGCATAAGTTTACATTCAGAAAAGTCCTGGGTAAATACTGGTTTTAGAACTATGGATTATTTGGTTGGGTTTACCTACGGCCAGATTTTGCTGTCTAGCCTTCTTTCAGTCCAGTCTCCGTGGCTGCTGGGAACAGGAGCAAGGGCTATGGTGATCCCCGAGAGAATTTCTGGGGGAATAGACGTTAGGTAGCAAGCCTCGGCCACCGTCCTGATCAAACGCCTCAACTTGGTTCCCAACTTGTGTCATGACGGCGGATGGAAGTTGAGAGTGAAGTCTTTAATGGCGCGCTCTCTGAGGCGTTAATTGTGTGACAGTTGTTAGTGCAGGTGGCCGCTTCGACAGGTATTTGAGGTGTTCTTTGTAACGAGGACACGTGTTGAGGACTATTCCGGCCAAATAGCCTCGTTGATCAAGCTTAAACAGCTGTTTAGAGAGCTGATATGGAGATTAGCTGATGCTGCTCCCGACTCACACTGTAAATGATTTACATCAATCTACGGCCATTGTTAACGGACGAGCCGCCGTTACAACTAACGCGTCGCTGGATTTTTCCGTCACGTTATCGTAACTCTACAAATGGTAACGGGTTAAGAATAGTAACGACTCGTAAATATCTTACGCTTCCCGTGCATCCGACGCCATATTAGGATTGGTTAGTGCGTTTTGGGTTACGCTCGGAAACTGGGGATTTTGACGGAGTGATTGTTCGAGAGAACGGGGCTGCTTGTCCGGCGTGTGGATGTTTTCCCGCCATAAACACACACACACACACACACACACACACACACACAGAATCTGTACATCAGTTGATTGACGGTTGAGAGGCGGGACCAAAGAGCCAGAGCTCAACCCCCGCAAACACAACTAGGTGAGTACACACACACACACACACACACACACACACACACACACACACACACACACACACACACACACACACACACACACACACACACACACACACACACACAGAATCTGTACATCAGTTGATTGACGGTTGAGAGGCGGGACCAAAGAGCCAGAGCTCAACCCCCGCAAACACAACTAGGTGAGTACAACTAGGTGAGTACACACACACACACACACACACACACACACACACACACACACACACACACACACACACACACACACACACACACACACACACACACAGAATCTGTACATCAGTTGATTGATGGTTGAGAGACGGGACCAAAGAGCCAGAGCTCCACCCCCGCAAACACAACTAGGTGAGTACAACTAGGTGAGTACACACACACACACACACACACACACACACACACACACACACACACACACACACACACACACACACACACACACACACACACGCTTCTCATATTTTCCGAAGCGATTAGCTGCTGCCAAGGCAAACAGCTCAGGCTGGAGCAGCATTTACTTTTAATTAGATGTGAAAGAACTGTTATTTATCGTCAGAAACGGGTGCACATGCAACTGTTGCACTGATACTCTTCCTCCTGTTTACCCCCCCCCCCCCCTTGCGTGTGTGTGTGTGTGTGTGTGTGTGTGTGTGTGTGTGTGTGTGTGTGTGTGTGTGTGTGTGTGTGTGTGTGTGTGTGTGTGTGTGTGTGAGTGTGTGTGTGTGAGTGTGTCGCTAGAGACAAGGGGCTCAGGAACACGCTTTACATTCTCTCCACAAACTTTCATCGTGGAGGAAAAGTTGCATCAGGAATGTACCGGTCGCAGCAGCGGCGATGCGAGTTCTGAGGTCGGATTGTGGCCGGTTGGAGTTCGTGGTTTGATTGTGGCCGGTTGCAGTGTAGTTAGGTACGAACCCATGTGATTGTTGATCTCAGGACTGGAGGGCCATCCACTATAGTGACAACATTTGTGCTTAAAAGCAATATGTGTCGGCCTATTTGTCATATGAACACTCTTGGTTAACCTTAGTTAATGTGTGTGTGTGTGTGTGTGTGTGTGTGTACTCACGTATTTGTGCTTGCGGGGGTTGAGCTCTGGCTCTTTGGTCCCGCCTCTCAACTGTCAGCTGCGTGTTTGCGTGTGTGTGTGTGTGAGAGAAAGAGGGCGATTCCAGGTTAGTGTCTAGGTAAAAGTGGTCGTCCTACAGGAGAGATTAACGAGCCACACTAACTAGTCACTAACAAGCTACACTAACGAGCCACACTAACGAGCCACACTAATGAGTCACACTAACGAGCTACACTAACGAGCCACACTAACGAGCCACACTAACGAGACACACTAACGAGACACACTAACGAGCCACACCAACTAGCCACACTAACGAGCCACACTAACGAGCCACACCAACTAGCCACACTAACGAGCCACACCAACTAGCCACACTAACGAGCCACACCAACTAGCCACACTAACGAGCCACACTAACGAGTCACACTAACGAGCCACACTAACGAGTCACACTAACGAGCCACACTAACGAGTCACACTAACGAGCTACACTAACGAGCCACACTAACGAGCCACACTAACGAGCCACACTAACGAGTCACACTAACGAGCTACACTAACGAGCCACACTAACGAGCCACACTAACGAGTCACACTAACGAGCCACACCAACTAGCCACACTAACGAGCCACACTAACGAGCCACACTAACGAGTCACACTAACGAGTCACACTAACGAGCCACACTAACGAGTCACACTAACGAGCCACACTAACGAGTCACACTAACGAGCCACACTAACGAGTCACACTAACGAGCCACACTAACGAGCCACACTAGCGAGTCACACTAACGAGCCACACTAACGAGCCACACTAACGAGCCACACTAACGAGTCACACTAACGAGCCACACTAACGAGCCACACTAACGAGCCACACTAACGAGCCACACTAACGAGTCACACTAACGAGCCACACTAACGAGTCACACTAACGAGTCACACTAACGAGCCACACTAACGAGTCACACTAACGAGTCACACTAACGAGCCACACTAACGAGCCACACTAACGAGCCACACTAACGAGCCACACAAACGAGTCACACTAACGAGCCACACTAACGAGCCACACTAACGAGCCACACTAACGAGTCACACTAACGAGCCACACTAACGAGCCACACTAACGAGTCATACTAACGAGCCACACTAACGAGTCACACTAACGAGCCACACTAACGAGCCACACTAACGAGTCACACTAACGAGCCACACTAACGAGCCACACTAACGAGTCACACTAACGAGCCACACTAACAAGTCACACTAACGAGTCACACTAACGAGCCACACTAACGAGCCACACTAACGAGTCACACTAACGAGCCACACTAACGATGACTATCGTTGCTCTTCCCTCCCTTAAATTCCCCTGGAAAAGTTTTCAAGTTGGAGATGTATTCCTTAAAACTTTTGCCCCACTGGAACTTTACCTCCTCATCTTTTTAAACTTTTCTATTCATTTCGACTTAGCTGTTTGGGCCACAGGGAACACACACACACACACAGAGGCCGCCAGAGACCATTAATTTCACTAACACCATAACCACCATTGCCTCTACCACCACCACTAGGAAGTTATAGAAGCCACCTCTAAACCTCCTCTTCGGAGCCGGGCGGCCGAGCGGACAGCACGCTGGACTTGTGATCCTGGGTTCGATCCCAGGCGCCGCCGAGAAACAATGGGCAGAGTTTCTTTCACCCTATGCCCCCCTGTTGCCTAGCAGTAAAATAGGTACCTGGGTGTTAGTCAGCTGTCACGGGCTGCTTCCTGGGGGTGGAGGCCTGGTCGAGGACCGGGCCGCGGGGACACTAAAGCCCCGAAATCATCTCAAGATAACCTCAAGATAACTGCCGTAAAGCCAAAATTTGACAAAGGATTTAAAGTTTTAAGTATAACGGCGGAGGTACAGTAAGGCTAGTTATAGTTAGCTAAACCTGGTGACTCGTCTGGGTCACTGTCTGGTGACTATGCTTGCCTGGTAACTCCTCCTGGTGACTCTGCTTGCCTGGTAACTCCTCCTGGTGACTCTGCTTGCCTGGTAACTCCTCCTGGTGACTCTGCTTGCCTGGTAACTCCTCCTGGTGACTCTGCTTGCCTGGTAACTCCTCCTGGTGACTATGCTTGCCTGGTAACTCCTCCTGGTGACTCTGCTTGCCTGGTAACTCCTCCTGGTGACTCTGCTTGCCTGGTAACTCCTCCTGGTGACTCTGCTTGCCTGGTAACTCCTCCTGGTGACTCTGCTTGCCTGGTAACTCCTCTTGGTGACTCTGCTTGCCTGGTAACTCCTCCTGGTGACTATGCTTGTCTGGTAACTCCTCCTGGTGACTCTGCTTGCCTGGTAACTCCTCCTGGTGACTCTGCTTGCCTGGTAACTCCTCCTAGTGACTCTGCTTGCCTGGTGATTTACTCAGTTCGAGGACTGATGTCGACTATTTCATGGTCGTATTTAGTTCCCAGGGAAGATTATTGTATTTTTTCCCCCGTCGCTTTATTTTCCCCAGCTGCAGTTTCACTATTTGCCTGCATTGTTTTATTTTCTGCGGCTCATATACAGCTGCGGCTCACATACGCCTGCGGCTCACATACACCTGCGGCTCACATACACCTGCGGCTCACATACACCTGCGGCTCACATACACCTGCGGCTCACATACACCTGCGGCTCACATACACCTGCGGCTCACATCCCGACAAACACACACCGAAACTACGACGTTGGTACAACGTTCGAACAAGTTTTAACACCTCCTAACCAGTTATAACAACCAATATAGCAAGTTGTAGCAACCTTCTAATACGTCATAAACACATTAAGCCAAGATGTAACAACTTTATTACAAGTTTTAACAAGCGGAAAATAGAGACAGTTTCGGTTTGTGTTTCCAGGGATACACCTGCGGCTCACATACACCTGTGGCTCACATACACCTGCGGCTCACATACACCTGTGGCTCACATACACCTGCGGCTCACATACACCTGCGGCTCACATACACCTGCGGCTCACATACACCTGTGGCTCACATACACCTGTGGCTCACATACGCCTGCGGCTCACATACACCTGCGGCTCACATACACCTGCGGCTCACATACACCTGCGGCTCACACTTGGAACCTGGAAGCGAAATTCTGATACCTGATGTATTGTCTTTGAATATAATTGTAAAGTCAAATATTTACACAGGAAAACAGTAGCACAGTTTAGAAAAACAGCTGGACAAACACACACACACACACATACACACTCAGGGGGGGCCTGACGGCTGAGTGAACAGCGCCCGGGATTCGTAGTCCTAGGGGGTCCGGGAGATCCGGGGGTAAGTTGTGAGTTATGGGAGACTTGAACCAAGGCAAAATATAGGTGGATTTGAAATTTAATCCAGACGGAGAAGAGAGACGGATGCCAGAGGTGTGGATGACATGGATGATAGAGGTCTGGATGACATGGATTATGGCTTAGGGATACTGAAAGAAATCGAGAAAATCATCCGACAGACTTCAGAGATGAGAGAGAGAGAGAGAGAGGGATTGGGCTGAAACAGGACCCGCCTAGTGTGGACCAACAGACCTTCTCCTCAATTAATATGTACATATATCGGACAATTTATGTACATAAATTGAAAACAAGGCAATTTTCCGTACGAGAGAAGAGAGGAAATAACCCAAACATGACGCCAGAGGCTGACGGCAGAATACCGATTGTATGTAAAAGTTACAATGTTAGGAGACCTTACAGGAAGCTACACTGTCAAGTCTTTAGCTAGCTGTATGCATAATATGCTTGGCTAGCCCTGTGACTAGCCCCTGTGACTAGCCCCTGTGACTAGCCCCTGTGACTAGCCCCTGTGTCTAGCACTGTGACTAGCCCCTGTGACTAGCCCCCGTGACTAGCCCTGTGACTAGCTCCTGTGACTAGCCCTGTGACTAGCTCCTGTGACTAGCCCTGTGACTAGCCCTGTGACTAGCCCCTGTGACTAGCACTGTGACTAGCCCTGTGACTAGCCCTTGTGACTAGCCCTGTGACTAGCCCCTGTGTCTAGCACTGTGACTAGCCCCTGTGACTAGCCCCTGTGACTAGCCCTGTGACTAGCTCCTGTGACTAGCCCTGTGACTAGCCCTGTGACTAGCCCCTGTGACTAGCACTGTGACTAGCCCTGTGACTAGCCCTTGTGACTAGCACTGTGACTAGCACTGTGACTAGCCCTGTGACTAGCACTGTGACTAACCCTATGACTAGCCCCTGTGACTAGCACTGTGACTAGCCCCTGTGACTAGCACTGTGACTAACACTGTGACTAGCCCCTGTGACTAGCACTGTGACTAGCCCCTGTGATACAATCAGGAATGAAACTATTTCTTTGCAACAAAATGTATGTGGGAAGAGCAGAGTAGCATTCAACAAGGCTGTGTCAGGAATGAGAGGAATGAGATACACTGTGTAAGGTCCAGAGAACTGGGTGTTGCCCCTGGGGGAGTGAGGGGATATAATTACGACATACAAAGTCAACAAAGCGGACAAAACAGCAACGTTCAAAATGGAAAATTGTCTAAAAGGGGGGTAGACATGGATGGAAACTGGATACACAGTGTACCTACGTATAGGAACATTATAAAATAGCATTTATTTACATTTGTATAATGTAAATAACATTATTTACATTATAAAAAAGGCAACATAGAAGGAATGGTATAACATTAAGAGAGAACGGTAGGAGAGGGGTAACTGAAGCAAGTGTGTGTGTGTGGTACCGGGAAGGTAAGGGGCGTGCGCAGCGTGGCCCTCTCTCTCTCTCACCCCCCTCCGGCACCCTCTGGCACCCCCTGGCACCGTCTCCAGGTCTCCCTCAGTGCCACTCTCCCTCGCTGGGCGACACCATCCACACGCGCGCGGGTTCCCGGGCGCCGTCTGGCTACCAAACTTGTTAGTTCACGTCTGTAATGGCTTTGTTTACCTCACCGGATTTAAGCGGATTCTCTCGCCGTTCGACTGAATTCTCGGATTTGACTGGATTTGGTTTTAGAAAAACGGCGTTAAGATGGATTGATTACAATGTATTTCTAATTATTCTGATAATCTTGTGTTTATCATACTCCGTTGATTGAAATATGTAAAAAAAATGTAATAGAAGTTGAAAAATAAATGGGTTGTAGTGTGATAGTGATAATTATATTATAGTTACTTGAAAGTGTGAAAATTAGTATGAGGATGTAACAGGAGTCGCTGTGGATCTGCTACGGTCTTCCAGGGTGAAGTGTGTCTCGCCCAGGGTGAAGTGTGTCACGCCCAGGGTGAAGTGTGTCACGCCCAGGGTGAAGTGTCACGCTCAGGGTGAAGTGTGTCACTCCCAGGGTGAAGTGTCACTCCCAGGGTGAAGTGTCACGCCCAGGGTGAAGTGTCACGCCCAGAGTGAAGTGTGTCACGCCCAGGGTGAAGTGTGTCACGCCCAGGGTGAAGTGTGTCACGCCCAGGGTGAAGTGTCACGCTCAGGGTGAAGTGTGTCACGCCCAGAGTGAAGTGTGTCACTCCCAGAGTGAAGTGTGTCACTCCCACCTGTAACTCATCTCGTATTTCTCTACTGTTATTTATGGTGTTACGTAACGCACCTGGCGCCCATATGTGACACTGTGTACCATATTGTGTGTGTCACCACATATGTCACATGTATATGTCACTCACCTGTCTGTCACTCCAATCATCTTAGCCTGGAAACTGTTTAGTAATTCTTATGCATTGACAGATAACTGAGTTATGCATTGACAGATAACTGAGTTATGCATTGACAGATAACTGAGTTATGCATTGACAGATAACTGACAGATAAATACATCACTGATGTATTTTGTGCATTTTTTAAACCACTCTGCCACAAAAGAGACACCAAAGGTGTCATGTTGACACAAATGCCAAAAATTACACCAAAATTACACAAAAATCACACTTACAAAACACAAAATTTGCTGGATTTTGTTTTTAAAATGTGGCCATTAAAGACTGTGCTAGTTATTAGTCAGAGTAATGCTATATGAATAATGGGTTGGAGGTCAAGGTCAGGATTTATCAAAGGATTTATGCAACTGTTTACGAAACCTTTACATCTTTTCTCAAGCATGGAAGGTTTGTTTACATTTACTAAAGAGCGTGTGCGCTCTGAAGCACTACGAGGTTGTTGTTCTTGTTGTTAATAAGTTACGAACTTAAGGTTAAGGGGACAGATTCACGAAGCAGTTACGCAAGCACTTACGAACCTGTCCATCTTTTCACAATCTTTAGCGGCTTTGTTTTCAATTATTAAACAGTTAATGAGCTCGGAAGCACCAGGAGGCTGTTTATAACAATAACAACAGTTGACTGGCAAGTTTTCATGTTTGTAAACTGTTTAATAAATGTAAACAAAGCCGTCAAAAATTGAGGAAAGATGTACACGTTCGTAAGTGCTTGCGTAACTGCTTCGTGAATCTGGCCCCTGGTCATTATGACTTGTCTTAGACAACGGGACCAATTAGCGGACTAATTGGAGAGTCATCAAGGATCCCGCCAAACTATGGGACCCTATTGTCTTTACCTTGATGTTACCTGAGTTGGTTCCCAAGATCAATGTCCCCACTGTCAGGTGGACTCCTGGTTGACCGTCTGTTCAACCAGGCTGTTGGACGATGCTGAACGCATTCTGGCATAGGAATCACAATCGACTTGAGAATGGTCCAGGACGGACCGAAACGTCGTCGTCCCTTCACTTTCTAGTGTGTGGATTGGTCAACATGTTTCAGCCACGTTACTGTGACTCCTCGCCTGCATAAGAATCACAGCCTGGTTGATCAGACATTCCCTTAATATTTAGAGGTAAAATGTTGTAAGGCCATGATCAAATCCACAAGGGCCGTGACGAGGATTCGAACCTGCGTCCGGGAGCTTCCCAGACACTGCCTTAATCGACTGAGCTACGACAGGGTAAAAGGTTGGAGACTTTTTACCCTGTCGCAGCTCAGTCGATTAAGGCAGTGTCTGGGATGCTCCCGGACCTGCGCAGGTTCGAATCCTCGTCACGGCCCTTGTGGATTTGTTCATTTGATGCATCACGTTAGTGTGATCTCTGTGTGTGTTGAAAAGCCATGGGTCGTTAATATTTATATAAATGTCTTTGAAAGTACCTATTAAACCCATTTTTTTCCGTGCAACGATTTTATGTGAAATAACACATATTTGTCGAAAGCTTTTGCAAAAGTCTGTGTGTATTACATTTCTCTTTCCGTTGTCATCCATTAGATCCAAGTGGATGTATTGGATGACACTTGTCATCCATTTGTCATAGTGGTTTAACAACTGTGAGAGGCAGGAGCATCCAACCCATGTTAATCAGGGTTATTTAAACGCTCTGATCTTAATACTTAACACTCGTATATTTGTATTGTGTGTGATGTATAGTGCAATCAGTGTATATTTTGAGGTTATCTTGAGATGATTTCGGGGCTTTAGTGTCCCCGCGGCCCGGTCCTCGACCAGGCCTCTATCCCCAGGAAGCAGCCCGTGACAGCTGACTAACACCCAGGTATCTATTTTACTGCTAGGTAACACGGGCATAGGGTGAAAGAAACTCTGCCCATTGTTTCTCGCCGGCGCCCGGGATCGAACCCGGTAGATTTTTCTGTTTCTGCTTTACTACCTCCTTTGTGGAGTGACGTGATCCCTGGTGTGTTAAGCGTGTCGGGGATAACACCGGTATTTAGGCTGCGTCCCAAATGATGTTTAGACCCTCTGTTTTCATGCAGTTCTTGAGTTACATCGAATTCCAGGAAACTGGGCTTGGAGGTAGAGTGCATGGGCATGCTGTCTATGGCTCCTCCACAGTCCAGAGGTGTTAGAGTAACATCTGGGATGCGAACCAAGGTCGGTGTCACGTTCGTAAAGAAGTCATTGTCAAGCAAGACATGTGCATGAAGGTGACTGATAATGCACAAACAAAGTTCCATCAAGGAACATATAATCACTACACACACTCAGCTGTGGGCGTCTGACAGCTGGGCGGATTCGTAGACCCGAGGTTCCGGGTTCGATCCCCGGTGGAGGCGGAGACAAATGGGCAAAAAGTTTCGTTCGCTCCGATGCCCCTGTTACCTAGCAGTAAATAGGTACCTGGGAGTTAGACAGCTGCTACGGGCTGCTTCCTGGGGGTGTGTAACAAAAAGGAGGCCTGGTCGAGGACCGGGCCGCGGGGACGCTAAGTCCCGGAAGCACCTCATTCGGTTGCACAAACTAACTTGTACACGAGCTGTTCATGTTTACGGGTTATTCATTCCCGTGCCACCTCTTGGGTGGCTTAATCTTCATCAATCTTAACTTGTGTACATTTCAACTCTTCCTAATTAAGGCATGAAGTTACAGCCCCGCTCCTGTGCCAGGTAAGTCCACTACGGGCTCACCATAGCCCGTGCTACTTGGAACTTTTTGTTCCCAGTAGCTGAATCTATAACAACATAATTAAGGTCTGAAATGTTCCTGCTAGCCCATGGTGGTGTGAAGGGCGCACAGCAGAGGCCCTGTGAGAGTCAGTAGTTACATTCTGGACAAACAAGGCCATTGACAATGAGTTTATTACACGCATGTTTACATTTGCCTTGACAATTGTCAAACAAACATGAAGTGAATATTGAACAGGAGTTTGGTCCACATTTGAGTGGAACCATCGTGGGTGACGTTTTCTGTTAGCTGGTGAACTACCTTAATACCTTACCTCGGGAAGGCGGGTGTTCAGCTAGTGTTCCAGTGTTCGGTGTTCTCTTAGCTCACTAACGATGTGTTCTGTTACATCGCGAACATTTGTGTGATTTGGTTCGAGAACGTTGTGTTCTATTGGTTGATCAGTCCAGCAACCAGGAGGCCTGGTCGACGATCGGGCCGCGGGGACGCTAAGCCCCGGAAGCACCTCAAGGTAACCCATATGACTACGGTGTTGAAACACGGTGAGGAGAGCTGCCGTGTTCAGATGAGAGCTGCCGTGTTCAGTGCATAAAGTGTGTATCTTTTCGTCCGATCATCAGAAAACATCAGAGGTCCGCGGTTATTCAACGTCCTCCCAGCGACTATAAGAAATATTGCCGGAACAACCGTGGACATCTTCAAGAGGAAACTGGACTGTTTTCTAAGAGAAGTTCAGCCAGGCTGTGGTGGGTGTGTGGGCCTGCGGGCCGCTCCAAGCAACAGCCTGGTGGACCAAACTCTCACAAGTCAAGCCTGGCATCGGGCAGGGCTTGGGCAGTAGAAGAACTCCCAGAACCCCATCAACCAGGTATCAACCAGGTATCTGTCAATTGGGTGATTGGCAATACAGATTAGCCCGAAATTGTGCATATTATCGCGTGTGTATTTTGTCAAATACAGATATTCAATCACTTTTATTGTAAAAAAACAAGTACAAACGATTTTACAATATTCATATGTGTATACACATTGAAGCATACATTAAATAATTCTTCCTACCTCTGTATATATGTATACAAAAGGAATTCCAGTTCCAGGATTTTATTGTTATCGCAAGTTGTGGGTTTGCAGTGTAGAAGAGTGTTGTTGCTGTATAATATGTGGCCGCCGTGAGGCCGGCCCACACACGCACACACACACACACACACACACACACACACACACACACACACACACACACACACACACACACACACACACACACACACACACACACACACACACACACTGTCATTACCACATGCAAGTTGGCCCAGAAAAATGAATTTGTGTGTGGCAGGCGGAGAGGTCTGAGTCGCGGCGTGGGCGTGGTGGCCGTGGGCGTGGGGAAGTAGTGGTGGATGCTGGAGTAGGTTATGGGCGTAAGTGTTGGTAGTGGGCGTAGTAGAGATGCTGGGGCAACTTCTGCGCCATCTGTAGGAATAGGATAGGAGATAGACTAAGAATAGTGCTAGTTCTAGGGGGTCCTAGCGAGCCTCTGGGCCGCCGGGTGCTGGTGAGTGGGAAACTGTGTACCTCACTCACATCTTTACTTCACTATCGGCTTAGGCCGGACCAAGACTGACTGCTTGCGGTCAAGGGTAAATATATTTTGATGACAAAAAATAATTGACCTTTTTCTCACACTTTTCACTCTCGAACTTTCTCCCTTTCACACCTCTCTCTCTCTCTCTCTCTCTCTCTCTCTCTCTCTCTCTCTCTCTCTCTCTCTCTCTCTCTCTCTCTCTCTCTCTCTCTCTCTCTCTCTCTCTCTCTCTCTCTCTCTCTCTCTCTCTCTCTCTCTCTCTCTCTCTCTCTCTCTCTCTCTCTCTCTCTCTCTCTCTCTCTCTCTCTCTCTCTCTCTCTCTCTCTCTCTCTCTCTCTCCATCTTTTACGGTTCCTACCTCTCTTCCACTCCCTTCTTGCAGTGGGGTTTTCACCCATGTACACTTCTTCCCTCCTCCTCCTTCTCTTACCATTCTTCTTCTTCCTCCTCCTCCCGTATCTTCCTCCTCCTCTC
>NC_091151.1:50930148-50972648 GCF_040958095.1 Procambarus clarkii | reverse complement strand
GACCGCGGTTCAGTACATTTTCCCGCGTAAAACACAGATAAACATTTACGAATTTGCGCGGGAAACTAACGCGCCAACTGAGAGAATAAATCTAACTCCAGCGGCGACTGCATTAGTTCTGTCAGGGGAAATGGCTGTGGCTTTAGTCCAAGATTAACCCTCCTGACCTTAATCGTGTGCTCATATGTCTGTGCCAGCGACGCCAAGCTCTTAGCTCTTGGACCCCAGCCTTTCTAAACCGTAGTTTTTCTGACGCCAAGCCTATTTTCTCTGTTATGTGGGTCTATCATAGGGTCTGTCTGTGTCTAAAGTAGGAAGCCAGATGCTCTGGCTTAGCGTCATATAACTTTTCAAGATGACAAATGGGGGAAGGAGGGGAGGGTATGAGAGTATCATAGGCCGGGTCAGCCCTAGTGCCAACGTTTAAGAAATATTGACTCCTAATGCGACCCGTTTGATTTTCATGAAATCTGAAATAGGGGATTTGTTTTCAGTTTGGGCAGTTTTTCAGGGCTTTGTAATATTAATTGCTTGGGAGAGAGGGAGAAGGAGAGGGAGATGATGTTGGAGAAAGATGGAGGAGGAGAGGAAGGCGTATCATGGGGGGTAGAGATGGAGAGAGAGAGAAAGAGGGAGTAGAGAGAGAGACCCGGGCACAACCGGGTACCCCCCAGGAGCCGGTCGGCCGAGCGGACAGCACACTGGACTTGTGATCCTGTGGTCCCGGGTTCGATGCTGGCGAGAAACAATGGGCAGAGTTTCTTTCATCCTATGCCCCTGTTTCCTAGCAGTAAAATAGGTACCTGGGTGTTAGTCAGCTGTCACGGGCTGATTCCTGGGGGTGGAGGCCTGGTCGAGGACCGGGCCGCGGGGACACTAAAGCCCCGAAATCATCTCAAGATCAAGGTCAAGTCCGGTTAAGTTCCCGGACGTAATTATTATAATCCTTCCCGCGTCTGGACTTGTTATGTCAGTTTATTGACTTGTGAGTTTAATGACCTGTGAGTTTATTGACTTGTGAGTTTAATGACCTGTGAGTTTATTGACTTGTGAGTTTAATGACCTGTGAGCTTATTGACCTGTGAGTTTAATGACCTGTGAGTTTATTGACTTGTGAGTTTAATGACCTGTGAGCTTATTGACTTGTGAGTTTAATGACCTGTGAGCTTATTGACTTGTGAGTTTAATGACCTGTGAGCTTATTGACTTGTGAGTTTAATGGCCTGTGAGTTTATTGACTTGTGAGTTTAATAACCTGTGAGCTTATTGACTTGTGAGTTTAATAACCTGTGAGCTTATTGACTTGTGAGTTTAATAACCTGTGAGCTTATTGACTTGTGAGTTTAATAACCTGTGAGCTTATTGACTTGTGAGTTTAATAACCTGTGAGCTTATTGACTTGTGAGTTTAATAACCTGTGAGCTTATTGACTTGTGAGTTTAATAACCTGTGAGCTTATTGACTTGTGAGTTTAATAACCTGTACTATCTGCAATTATAGACTATAAACTCAAGATAAAATTTGGGTTTAGAAATTAATTATAATTACAAGATTTGTAAAAAATCTTAAAGAAGATTTAATTATAACTTTAATAACTTATTTTGTTGCGAGGACCAGAAAATTTGACCTATTAATATTAACTTACAAAAATATTCCTCTTATGTCCCTTTTTTAAATTTATATTTTAAATCATTTTTCATGATAATCCAATTTATGTAAGAGGATTCCTACGGGGGATTTTTGTTTCAATATTGTTAGCGGTAGTTTTACAGCATGTGGAGCTATCTACGTTGAAGCTACAGCATCTTCAGCATCTTCAGCATCTTCAGCATCTTTAGCATCTTCAGCATCTTCAGCATCTTTAGCATCTTCAGCATCTTCAGCATCTTTAGCATCTTCAGCATCTTCAGCATCTTCAGCATCTTCAGCATCTTCAGCATCTTTTCCCTGGCATTGGTTTATCTCGCTGTCTCAACCATCTTTTTTTTTGTCCAGAATGCTGAGTCGTCAATATTGGCTTGACTCGGAAAGCCAAAATCGTCTTCTAATCCTTTTCAGAGTTGGATTATTATTAAGACTGAATTGTGGATTGGGTGGTTGACTGGGTGGGATGAGTGGGTGGATGAGTGGGTGGCTGAGTGACTTGGATGAGTGGGTGGATAAGTGACTTGGATGGGTGGATGGCTAGTCGCGTTAGAATGTGATTAAAGTGTAGGTGTGTGTGGGGTGTGGGTGTGTAAGAGTATGGGTGGCTGGGTATGTGTGGGGTGGGGGTGTGGGTGTGTGTGGGTGTGGGTGGTAAGCCGGTACGAGGGGGGTGGGGGGAGGGTGGATTTACGTCGATGTGTTGACTGGAAGAGTGGAGAGAGAGTGGTGAGAGACCCCGGATATTGCTCTTTCTCCATCTCTCTCTCTCTCTCTCTCTCTCTCTCTCTCTCTCTCTCTCTCTCTCTCTCTCTCTCTCTCTCTCTCTCTCTCTCTCTCTCTCTCTCTCTCTCTCTCTCTCTCTAATGGCGTCTGGCTCACGTTACCTGCGGTCAAGTCAAGAGGACGAGGATATTTGACCTTTCCAGTGACACTGTGGTTGCCCAAGAGCTGGAGCCCGGCTCAGTGCCCGGGGCAAGGTCAAACAGCTTTGTTGATCACGTGTTATGCTTAGTGTCGCTTTACATCTTATCCTCAACTTGGATTGTGCGCATTTTCTTCCGATATTGAGTGATCTTTTTACATATTTGACCGAATATTCCACCCGCTGAGTATCTCGCATGACGTGAACATGTATCCTCTGCATCCCATCTACTACGGTGGGATCATTACCCCTCTCAGGTTCTTCTCATCATTTAGGTAGTTAGTTTAAGAACTACAAGTGGTGCTAACCTAATGGTAAGTGCCTATGTGTGGGCTCCAAGCTGGCCCTTCGTTCACATTGTACAGTGGAGTCAGATATACTTGATCTAGTCTGCTTTGACCTGCTGCTGAGCAGAGCTGACAGGGGGGCTGGGGCCTGAGCAGAGCTGACAGGGGGGCTGGGGCCTGAGCAGAGCTGACAGGGGGGCTGGGGCCTGAGCAGAGCTGACAAAGGGGCTGGGGCCTGAGCAGAGCTGACAGGGGGGGGGGCTGGGGCCTGAGCAGAGCTGACAGGGGGGGCTGGGGCCTGAGCAGAGCTGACAGGGGGGGCTGGGGCCTGAGCAGAGCTGACAGGGGGGGCTGGGGCCTGAGCAGAGCTGACAGGGGGGGGGGGGGGCTGGGGCCTGAGCAGAGCTGACAGGGGGGGGCTGGGGCCTGAGCAGAGCTGACAGGGGGGGGGCTGGGGCCTGAGCAGAGCTGACAGGGGGGCTGGGGCCTGAGGGGGGGGGGGCTGGGGCCTGAGCAGAGCTGACAGGGGGGGGCTGGGGCCTGAGCAGAGCTGACAGGGGGGGGGGCTGGGGCCTGAGCAGAGCTGACAGGGGGGGCTGGGGCCTGAGCAGAGCTGACAGGGGGGGGGGGCTGGGGCCTGAGCAGAGCTGACAGGGGGGGGCTGGGGCCTGAGCAGAGCTGACAGGGCAGCTGACAAATGACTAACCAGCCCAGAGAACTAGGCTGGTTTGGTCTGGCCAGCCTTGCCGCGCTCTGCGCTAGGCTAATGCTGCATGATGTGTGCTGCGCCAGCATACAAATGCTGTGTTCCGCAGCCGCATTATACAAGAGTAAGAGAGAGGTGCGTTATTTGTCCATTAGTGGAGTTGGCGCGTGGTGGAGGTAGTGCTGTTGACACGCCCGTAAGGCAGACTTCGTGTCGGTAGCCAAATTAAAAACCTATTAGGATTAATGGGCGGGGGGCGGTGACCCCCAGCTCCCGGCCCCGCCCCTCACACGCACACTCACGCACACACACACACACATGGAGTGCATTAGGCAGTGATGTGGTGGAGGCTGACTCCATACACAGTTTCAAGTGTAGATATGATAAGAGCCCAGTAGGCTCAGGAACCTGTACATCAGTTGATTGACAGTTGAGAGGCGGGACCAAAGAGCCAGAGCTCAACCCCCCGCAAGCACAACTAGGTGAGTACACACACACACACACACACACACACACACACACACACACACACACACACACACACACACACACACACACACACACACACACACACACACACTCACTCCAGCCACATTTGACTAATTAATGTACTGACTGTGTGTACTCACCTAGTTGTACTCACCTAGTTGTGCTTGCGGGGGTTGAGCTCTGGCTCTTTGGTCCCGCCTCTCAACTGTCAATCAACAGGTGTACAGGTTCCTGAGCCTACTGGGCTCTTATCATATCTACACTTGAAACTGTGTATGGAGTCAGCCTCCAACAGCCTTGTGTGTGTAACTTCTGGTGTGCAGGTATGCACGCACGCACTCACGCAGCGAGTAAGGCAACTGGAAAAAAAAAGTTAAAGAGCTAGTCAAGCAGGCTGGTCCCAGAGCTGAGAGGTGTGACCTACAAGGAAATTAAAGAAACCGCACTTGGCTGCATATTAAAAGTGAGACTGAAGACATGACCACGACATGAAAAATATTACGGAATAGACATTCCATCGCTCACTCTCCCCCTCTCACCCTGCTCTCCCTAATCCCTCTCACCTTCCCCCCTCTCTCATCTCTCCTTATCTCCAAACCCTCACCCCCCACCACGCCCCCCCCCATCCACTAAACTTGCCAGGCCGGCCATATTAGTCTACTCGCGACAAAGTTTACCGCTAGAAGAGCACCAGACGACCTGGGGGGCGGAGTCCCCTCCTGGGGCACTCTTGATGGATGCCCCGGGGGTATTGTGACCCCCGGGGCACTCCAGGTACACAGTAGAACATTTCACACATTAGGACACAGGATACACTGTCAACGGCCATATTAGGACACAGGATACACTGTCAGCGGCCATATTAGGACACAGGATACACTGTCAGCGGCCATATTAGGACACAGGATACACTGTCAACGGCCATATTAGGACACAGGATACACTGTCAGCGGCCATATTAGGACACAGGATACACTGTCAACGGCCATATTAGGACACAGGATACACTGTCAACGGCCATATTAGGACACAGGATACACTGTCAGCGGCCATATTAGGACACAGGATACACTGTCAACGGCCATATTAGGACACAGGATACACTGTCAACGGCCATATTAGGACACACATGACGCAGTAACTATCGCTGGACGAGGCTGAAACTTGGAGAGGCAATTTCCCGGTGTTGCCCCCCGAGAGACCGAACCAGGAGGGGACGCCGCCCCCCCTGGCCCGGTCCGGTAGGGGACGGCGCCCCCGGGGTCACGGGTCGTTCAGGAGACCTGCCCCTGGTCACAGTCTCTGAGGACGAGGTCAGAGGTCACAACTTCCATGTCAGAATTGATTCAATCGTCAGATATGTGACTTTCAGGTCAGATATGTGACTCACAGGTCAGAAATGTGACTCTCAGGTCAGATATGTGACTCACAGGTCACATATATGACTCACAGGTCACATATATGACTCACAGGTCAACAGCGAGTGAAAACTGGGTTCTAAAGGTTATGGAAAAACCATGAAATAATCAGAGACCGGGCCGCCGAAGTATTGCTTCCAGGAACCAAGAAAAAGGTAGACAAAGTTAGTCATGGAAATTGGTCAGAAAATATAAAGTTATGGAAAAGTCATGGAAAAACAGTCATCGAATTTTTTTATTATCAATATTAAATTCATAAATTGTTTAAATCTCGACTATGACTGTTCCGTGATTTTTATTTCTTAAAAACTGTTTTTTTTTATTAAACGTTTTTTTATTAAACGATTTTTTTATTAAACGATTTTTTTATTAAACGATTTTTTTATTAAACGATTTTTTTATTAAACGATTTTTTTATTAAACGATTTTTTTATTAAACGATTTTTTTTATTAAACGATTTTTTTATTAAACGATTTTTTTATTAAACGATTTTTTTATTAAACGATATTTTTATTAAACGATATTTTTATTAAACGATTTTTTTATTAAACGATATTTTTATTAAACGATATTTTTATTAAACGATTTTTTATTAAACGATTTTTTTTTTAAACGATTTTTTATTAAACGATTTTTTTTATTACGTAACGCATTTGTTAATTAACTTTCGTTATTCTCTTGTTCATGTTTCTGGCATTTTTTTGTTTGTAAACAGTAATGAATTTTGTGAAGGAGAAGAATGAAAGAATGAAAATCTTGGAAACTGAAAATTGCGAGGGAGCTTTGACAAGATAATGAATGAAGTTTCGCATTTCAAATCAGGTTCAGTTATGTCGTAGTAGAAATTGGATTCGAGAGTTGTAATTGGAGTGAAATTGCGAAATAACTGATTATCAGTATTTGCCTACCAGATGTAAATAAGGAAATCTAACATATTGGCAAATAGTTTTTAATGATTAGTAATTAATTTAGTTTGTTAAGCTCAATTTTACTGATTAAATAGAGCCCAAGAGTTGAATTGGGTTGAGAGATCGTTGCTCAGAGGAACCAGATTAGTCTCATATATATATATATATATATATATATATATATATATATATATTAGTATATTTTGGTAGCAGTCTTTCCTGTAGACATATATTATTAAATATGACCGAAAAAGTAAGATTAATAATTGTAACACGAATTTTCTCAATCTTTCGTACATTACGCTTCACTGTTGGAGGTAAATCAAAAATCACTTCTCCAAAATTCATTTTTATTTTTAGTCTATTAAAATAAAAATGAATTTTGGAGAAGTGATTTTTGATTTACCTCCAACAGTGAAGCGTAATGTACGAAAGATTGAGAAAATTCGTGTTAGAATTATTAATCTTACTTTTTCGGTCATATTTAATAATATATATATATATATATAAACTATTTTGTTTACATTTGCCCTTTTTTAATAATTTTCACATATACCCTTCAGACGGCGTCAAATAGGTCAAGGTAACGATGTAACTAGCAAAGTTCCTCAACTATGGGTTCTCAGAAATAGTAGAAGAGACAAGTGAAGTCACACTGTATTGTGTGTTTGAGAGTCCTGCCTCCACACACACTCTCAAAAAACAATCATTTGGAAAAAAATAGAAAATTTGCACTCGCATCTCTGTTTCAAACCGGGAAGATACTCTTGAGAATTTGGAAAGAGCTGTCAAAAAGCAAGAGATTGGAAAGCAACTTGAGAGGTACATTTGATCAGCGTTTGGTATCAGGAGTTAGCTTTGAAGTGGCGTAGTTGATATACAGGAGCAGCAGCAGCAGTTGCGTGCTGGGCTGTCAAGAATCCGTCAAACCTGCAGCTGTGAAATTGGCAAAAGTCCTGTGTGTGTATGTGTGTGTGTACTCACCTATTTGTACTTGCGGGGGTTGAGCTTTGGCTCTTTGGTCCCGCCTCTCAACTGTCAATCAACTGGTGTACAGATTCCTGAGCCTACTGGGCTCTAGGCTGTGTGTGTGTGCTCTAGGTGCTCTAGATGCTCTAGGCTGTGTGTGTGTGTGGGTGTGTGTGTGTGTGTGTGGCCAGAAAGAAGCACTGCGTTCAGTGCTTTTGTCTGCAAGATCTGTGTGTGTGAGAGAGATTTCCATCTTGGTGTAAGATATGAGGGAACAAGTGATTTCTTCAATCAAAGACAGCAAACATTTTTGCTATTCAGCTTGACTCCTGATATCAGCAGCATTTCTCATGTGAAGATGTATGTTCGATACAGTGGTTCAGATGCAATTGAAGAAGATATTGTATTCTTCAATTTGACATATTAGCTCGTGGAGTTGATGTCTCTAGCAAGGTTAATGTACACTTCAGAACATCAAATGTTGATTGATAGTGTTGATGACTGTATTGGTGTGTGTGTGTTGATGGAGGTCCAGCCACGCTGGGTTATGTAAGTGGCTTTTCAGCTTTGGCTAAAAACAGAACCCAAAAATAGAAGTTACCACAGTAATCCCTGGATAGGGAATTATTTGAGCAGCATTTGGGACCTGAACTGGTGCCAGATTCACGGAAGCACTTACGAACCTGTACATCTTTTCTCAATCTTTGACGGCTTTGTTTACAATTATTTAGCAGTTAGTGAGCTCCGAAGCACCAGGAAGCTGTTTATAACAATAATAATAGTTGATTGACAAGTTTTCATGCTTGTAAACTGTTTAATAAATGTAACCAAAGCCGTCAAAGATTGAGGAAAGATGTACACGTTCGTAAGTGCTTTCGTGAATCTGGCCCCCTCGAAGCTGTCACGAGAGATGTGGTCAAGCTTGCCAGGTTGCTTTGACAATGGTGTCAAAGGTTGTTCACTAAACACGGGGTATGTCGTGATTGACGTGAGGATGGGGGGGGGGAGGTTATCTTGAGGTTATCTTGAGATGATTTCGGGGCTTTAGTGGCCCCGCAGCCCGGTCCTCGACCAGGCCTCCAACCCCAGGAAGCAGCTCGTGACAGCTGACTAACACCCAGGTACCTATTTTACTGCTTGGTAACTGGGGCATAGGATGAAAGAAACTCTGCCCATTGTTTCTCGCCGGCGCCTGGGATCGAACCCAGGACCACAGGATCACAAGTTCAGCGTGCTGTCCGCTCGGCCGTCCGGGAAGCTGAATATTTGAAATTTCTTTTTTTGTTGCAGAAGTAAAGGTGATTTTTCCCGTGGAAATGTTCTGCATCAGCTGTGGACTCTCAGAACTGAGCTTGGAAATCTTTCTGGTGGATCAAAAATATGCTCTTACCGACACGTTGAGAGCTTCCACTTGGTTGGCGCATCTCCCATATTTTGCGGACACGTTTGGGCACGTGAATATTTTTGAACAAGGAATTGCAAGGGGAAAACCATCCATTTTAACCAGAGAAAATATTTCAGCATTTGGATCGAGGCTTCTGAACTGGATCCAGAAAGGGAAATAAGTTTTTAAAAGTTTTTTAAAGTTAAAGAAGTTTAAAAAAAAAACTCGCAGTTTTTTGTATGTTATCTTGAGGTTATCTTGAGTTGATTTCGGGGCTTTGTTTTTAGTGTCCCCGCGGCCCGGTCCTTGACCAGGCCTCCACCCCCAGGAAGCAGCCCGTGACAGCTGACTAAATCCCAGGTACTGTGGAAGATTTGTTGAAAATTCGGAACATTTGTGATATTAAGGAGTTAGTTAAGGCAGCTGATCAAACTCAGAAAGCTGTTCACTGATAACTTTCCCCCCCGAGCTTAATTTACATACTATCAGTTGGATTGTAAATGCCTTCAGCCATCAACTTGATGATCCATCAGCCTGTGAAGAGTAGCATCTTGAACTTGGCTCCAACAGCGAAGCTCGCAGGAAATATCAAGACTAATCCCTAATCTTTTCGCATGTCAAAAACTGCAAAGGCTTTTAAAATTGCACATAAAGTTGGAAGCTCCAAAATTGTTGCTGCTTTTTACAACTAAGTTACCTTAGTGACCGCGGGTTTTCTGCCTTTATGAATTACACGGCTTGAGAAAGGTTCAGGACGGACCGAAACATCTTTTTTGCCATTTTCTGATGAAAATGAATCTTGAAAACAATGGACAAAAATCGGTTTTAGACCCGAAGATCAAAATCCTTTAACAAAAATCCTTAATGTCGACGTTTTATATAAAAAAAGACACAGGCCCATTTTTACCAAAACTTGAAGTAGAGATGATTTGAATAAAAGGCTTCAGTTCTTCAATCTTTTTATTAATTTTGTGTGTGTGCTGTTGTAATTGCAGCATGTTATCTTGAGGTTATCTTGAGATGATTTCGGGGCTTTTTAGTGTCCCCGCGGCCCGGTCCTCGACCAGGCCTCCACTCCCCAGGAAGCAGCCCGTGACAGCTGACTAACACCCAGGTACCTATTTCACTGCTAGGTAACAGGGGGCATAGGGTGAAAGAAACTCTGTCCAATGTTTCTCTCCGGCGCCTGGGATCGAACCCGGGACCACAGGATCACAAGTCCAGCGTGCTGTCCGCTCGGCCGACCGGCTCCCCGGTGTCGACCGGTGTTCATTCATTGTAATTCTTTTATACTGAATATCGTAAGCAAATTGCTTAGTTATCACACAGAGATCACACTAACGTGATGCATCAAATGAACAAATCCACAAGGGCAATTTAAATATTTTATTTAGCTCAGTCGATTAAGGCAGTGTCTGGGATGCTCCCGGACGCAGGTTCGAATCCTCGTCACTGCCCTTGTGGATTTGCTTAGTTATCTCTTTTTAAGCTATCATACTCGTGGCGGCTTGTTATCATAATTGAAAAGATATTTTATTTATTAAAAAAAACAGCTTTTTACATAACTTTATATTAACTACCTCGCACATTATTTTCTATTAAGGGTCTACAAAAACGGTTGGGCAGCACTGAGTTAAGGAACAACCAATAGACCATAATTCTCAGGTTAAGTTTTGCCATCTATTGTGCCATAAAGAAAAGTATCAGTATATTGTAATTTACGATATCTTGGAGGTAAAAGTTTTAAACTGTCGAATGGCTGGAATTTACACTCGTGGAGTGAAGATTACGGAGTGAATTACTGTCCGGCGTTTGGGCAATGTTTGCGTGAATGAACTTGTCTGTGGTGAAGGGTAGGAGGTTGGGCTTTAACTCTCGGGCCGCACATTTGATCATTTGATATAGCAACATCGTGCGTGTTGCTATAGGCGACTAGGTGGTGTTAGTTGCTGCGGCCAGCTGGGAGTAGAGGTTGCTGGGTGCTGCCAGCTGGGAGTAGAGGTTGCTGGGTGCTGCCAGCTGGGAGTAGAGGTTGCTGGGTGTGGCCAGCTGGAAGTAGAGGTTGCTGGGTGCGGCCAGCTGGGAGTAGAGGTTGCTGGGTGCGGCCAGCTGGGAGTAGAGGTTGCTGGGTGCTGCCAGCTGGGAGTAGAGGTTGCTGGGTGCGGCCAGCTGGGAGTAGAGGTTGCTGGGTGTGGCCAGCTGGGAGTAGAGGTTGCTGGGTGTGGCCAGCTGGGAGTAGAGGTTGCTGGGTGCGGCCAGCTGGGAGTAGAGGTTGCTGGGTGCGGCCAGCTGGGAGTAGAGGTTGCTGGGTGCAGCCAGCTGGGAGTAGAGGTTGCTGGGTGCGGCCAGCTGGGAGTAGAGGTTGCTGGGTGCGGCCAGCTGGGAGTAGAGGTTGCTGGGTGCTGCCAGCTGGGAGTAGAGGTTGCTGGGTGTGGCCAGCCAGCTGGCCAGCCTTGTACACCACACTAAACCCAGCAAAAAGCAACATCCATACACTTGTCGTGTAACATACAACACCTCACAGCCTGATTGATCAACAATGACCAGGTCATATAAGCTTTGTTTGAAGGCTGTGTCTCGTACATGTTATTGACCGTCACCCTGTGGGGTTATGTCCTTGTGTCATGAGTCGTTATCATCGATAACGACCTTGTTAAACAGTACGACCAATAAGCAGCGGAGGCAGATAGGTGTATCGGCACCTCTGTATACAACAGGAGAACTGTATTTACCCCCCGATACAGTACTGTATTACATTGTAATATTATGCATTATGGTTATATATATATATATATATATATATATATATATATATATATATATATATATATATATATATATATATATATATAACTAGTAGTCTGGGCGTAATTACCGAGCTGTCGTTTTGAGTTTGAACATTTTTCAAATATAATTTACAGTGTTGTGAACACACTTTCCAAAACACAAAATATTTAAAACAGTCGTTGTTCCACAAACTAATAGAATGTGTTTACAGCCATTTTTAAGCTTTCAATCATTTAAATAGTAATTACCAAATTTGAATTGAAAATGTTCGCAAGCATGAAAGGCTGGCATGGGTTCTGATATATATATATATATATATATATATATATATATATATATATATATATATATATATATATATATATATATATATGTATCAGAAAATGTAGTGTTACGTGGCTTGCTATAGGGATTGATATTAAAGTGAGGCACTATAGTACCTTTCTCGAAATGACTTATGACATTCCCATACCCCGCACGTGTCATCTTTAAACGTTGGGAGGGAAGGCTTGCCCGAAGCCTCAGGCTTCCTTGGACACAGACAGACACACACACACGTTTTTGTAGATATGAATAGATGTATTATTTGTTGGTTGGGTTTGATATTTGTCCTTTTCTTCATCTTCTTGGCTCTCACTCTTGATTTATTCCGCTCTATTAGTCCTAGTTAGCCCTCGCTTGATTTATTCCGCTGCGGAGACATATTTACGCCTTCGGAGATAATTTTCTCTAATTGTTTTGCTCGTAATTCAGTTTGCGGCGCCCGGCAGTTTATTATGTCTTGGAAATGAATTTATTCAGCCTCAGGTATTTTTTTTTGGTGTGGTTTAAAAGAGACTTTGAGAGAGGAGGGAGGGAAGGAGGGAGTGAGATAGAGAGGGAGGAGGGGTGAGGGAGAGAGAGAGAGAGAGAGAGAGAGAGAGAGAGAGAGAGAGACAGAGAGAGAGAGAGAGAGAGAGACAGAGAGAGAGAGAGAGAGAGAGAGAGAGAGAGAGAGAGAGAGAGAGAGAGAGAGCAATTTTTACCTCCGTGACCTCGAATTTTGCAGAAACTCAGTGCAAATTACGCTCTGGAAAGTCAATTTGGTGAGCCGTGTTATTTGGCTAAACAACTTTTTATGCAGGTAACGGTAAGGGAGAACTGAAGCGTGTGTGTGTGTGGTGGCAGCGGTGGGTCGACACTCTATACAGACTGTAGCTGGTATCGACACTTGGTACCCTGTCACCAAGGTACCAACACCACCACCAGTGATGGTACCAACACTGGTAAGGCGTACCATGGCCCAGGAGGCTGGTTTAAGGGTACCAGGAGATCCAATTGGTGGATAATTACACTCCAAGTTCATCTTTTCAAGCTGGATAATTGAACAAAGTGTAACTTACAGATGTGAAATGTACTCTGTGTATGTACTCACCTAATTGTGCTTGCGGGGGTTGAGCTCTGGCTCTTTGGTCCCGCCTCTCAACCGTCAATCAACAGGTGTACAGATTCCTGAGCCTTCTGGGCTCTATCATATCTACGCTTGAAACTGGGTATGGAGTCAGCCTCCACAACATCACTGCCTAATGCATTCCATTTGTCAACCACAAATGGAATGTGTGTGTGTGTGTGTGTGTGTGTGTGTATGAGTCACAAATACTCATACACTGCCTAAGTAAGACATAAACGAGAAACAAGTAACACTTAGTGGGCCAGCCAGAGGCTTAGGGCGTGTGTGTGTGTGTGCGTGCGTGAACAGGGGCCAGATTCACGAAGCAGTTACGCAAGCACTTACGAACCTGTACATCTTTTCTCAATCTTTGGCGGCTTTGTTTACAATTATTAAACAGTTAATGAGCTCCGAAGCACCAGGAGGCTGTTTATAACAACAACAACAGTTGATTGGCAAATTTTCATGCTTGTAAACTGTTTAATAAATGCAAACAAAGCCGTCAAAGATTGAGGAAAGATGTACAGGTTCGTAAGTGCTTGCGTAACTGCTTCGTGAATCTGGCACAATAATCTAGGACTCTCACCCAATAGCACACTTATAGTTCCCAGAAAAGCATTAAACACTTAATTTGTGTTAATTCTCTCATTTTAAATTCAATTCGGCACGTGTAATATTTTGAACCCTTAAGTGTCTTATATTTCGCTCACGTGTAAATAAGTTCGTTCATCAGCGTAAAATATCGTACACAAATATGTCAGTTTATCACATTACATTAACAATTACGACCCAGATGTTTGGTAACGGTTGAAGTTGAATAGTCAGTGGGAAGTGCTCTACTGGGTGTTCTGAACTTACCCTTGAGGTTATCTTGAGATGATATCGGGGCTTTTTAGTGTCCCCGCGGCCCGGCCCTCGACCAGGCCTCCACCCCCAGGAAGCAGCCCGTGACAGCTGATTAACACCCAGGTACCTATTTTACTGCTAGGTAACAGGGGGCATAGGGTGAAAGAAACTCTGCCCATTGTTTCTCGCCGGCGCCTGGGATCGAATTCGGGACCACAGGATTACAAGTCTAGCGTGCTGTCCGCTCGGCCGACCGGCTCCCAGTCGTGGTGATCCTATCCAAACCAAGTTTAAATCTTATCACTAAACGGAAATGAACAGTTCCTGGTGGCGTAGTGATAACACACTCGCCTTGCGCCTCGTGATCGAATTGGTCTGGGATCGAATCCTGGCCATCAGGGAGGATTGACTCGGCCCCAATTCTTAACTATTCGCCCGTATTTACTCAGCAGTAATTTGGTATCTGGTTAACTGCTTAGTGGGTCGTGTTCTAAGAGGAACTATTAAGGTGAGGATTACGAGCTACGAGAAGGGAAACCTCTTAAGTCTGCTGAAGAAGGGAAACCTCTTAAGTCTGCTGAAGAAGGGAAACCTCTTAAGTCTGCTGAAGAAGGGAAAGATCCTAAGTCTGCTGAAGAAGGGAAACCTCTTAAGTCTGCTGAAGAAGGGAAACATCTTAAGTCTGCTGAAGAAGGGAAACCTCTTAAGTCTGCTGAAGAAGGGAAACCTCTTAAGTCTGCTGAAGAAGGGAAACATCTTAAGTCTGCTGAAGAAGGGAAACCTCTTAAGTCTGCTGAAGAAGGGAAACCTCTTAAGTCTGCTGAAGAAGGGAAACATCTTAAGTCTGCTGAAGAAGGGAAACATCTTAAGTCTGCTGAAGAAGGGAAACCTCTTAAGTCTGCTGACAAGAGTCAGAAGTCGTCGATTCCTGAGCATACTTGTCTTAAAAAAAAAAAAAAAATTCCCCTTTACTGAGAATGCCAAAAAGAGATGGGTATATAGATGAAATCGGCCATGTTTCCATTCTGTCCGATCATGTCCAGTGTTTTACCGGACAACCCCACTTGGGTCAGATGGTAGAGCGACGGTCTTGTTTCATGCAGGTCCGCGTTCAATCCCCGACCGTCCAAAGGGTTGGGCACCATTCCTTTCTCCCTGGCCCATCCCAAAACCTTATTCTGATCCCTTCCAAGTGTTATATAATAGTATAAGTGTTATATAATAATATTCATATAGTCAAGGGGTCGTTTCATAAACGTCCCCCATACATCAAACTATGTTAACACATAACACTAACATTAAAACCCATTTAATAAACCATTCAGCATGTGGCAGAGGGCAATGGAGGCACTGTGCCAGGGGTTTTCCCCTCGTAGCTGCTGTCTCTGCTTCCCCTCACGGGTTATTATGGCACTGTCACCCAAGCGGTAATACCATAATTGCGCCACCACCGTTTTTCTTTAGTCACCCCTAGTTGTCTTGATGAGTTTTCTTTATCAGGTCTTTCTCCCCTATATCTCATTTGGCCAGCCCCATCTGGCCAGCCCCATCTGGCCAGCCCCATCTGGACATCCAAGGGGATGTTTAGACTTCCCTAGTTTAGTGATCTATAACACCCATTTCCCCCCCTTACCTATTATAGCTTTGGTAATGGCCATTGCTGGAGTTATTCATACGTCAGGCACCAACTCCCAGTCGATCTGGCAGCGAGGTGTTCTCTGAGTAGATCGTTCGTCAGATAACGACCACCATCCTTGTGGTCTAATCACCAGCCGTGTCAACACTGTCAGCCCAATTTTCTAGGCTGACGGTGTTGACAGTAATCAGAACAATTAGAAGAGATGTGTAGGCTCAGCGGAGCCTCCAATGTAAGTCTACACGACTTAATTGAGCATTTTGTCACTGTGAACTTGAGTCGACGGTCCATCAAGTTAACAGCTTGTGTTAAAACATGTTAACATATCGAGTTATCGAAGCCAGTTATTAACTAAACCGGTATATCTTGTGCTTTTAATAGGATGACGTTGACTATATCCAATGTCAACACAATTAAATCTCAAATTACCAAGCATTATTAAGGGCTCTTGTGAACATGAGATTACAGACTGACCGCAGGTATTGGAGGATTGGGGAAGTAGGTGGGACTGATTGGCTGATTACTCCACACCTGTGAGAGGGATCTCTCTCTCTCTCTCTCTCTCTCTCTCTCTCTCTCTCTCTCTCTCTCTCTCTCTCTCTCTCTCTCTCTCTCTCTCTCTCTCTCTCTCTCTGTCTCTCTGTCTCTCTGTCTCTCTGTCTCTCTGTCTCTCTGTCTCTCTCTCTCTCTCTCTCTCTCTCTCTCTCTCTCTCTCTCTCTCTCTCTCTCTCTCTCTCTCTCTCTCTCTCTCTCTCTCTCTCTCTCTCTCTCTCTCTTACATAAATGGATGCAGAAGTAGACGCCTATCTGTTTCCCATAGTTTATGGTAAGCCTTAACCCCTTCACGGTCCCCCTGCAACACAGTCAGCTAATAGGTTTTATACCCAGGTCCCCAATTACTGTTGGGCGTATCGGGGCGAACGGTTATAGATTGGTTCCCAGTCAATCCTCTTATGGTGTTGTCACTGTGTGTGTGTGTGTGTGTGTGTGTACTCACCTATTTGTGCTTGCGGGGGTTAAGCTTTGGCTCTTTGGTCCCGCCTCTCAACTGTCAATCAACAGGTGTACAGGTTCCTGAGTGTGTGTGTGTGTGTGTTTCCTTTACATTGACAAGAGGCAGGAGACAATACCCTATAACCAGAACAGCCAACCAGTAAGCCAGAGAACCCATTCAAAAAAAAAAGATAGATATCAAAGTGCTACAGATATCCACTCAATAAACTTTCAGATTACTTCAAAGACTCTCACACAGAAATAAAACCGAAATTGGCCAGTTGAATGTCATGTTCTTCCCTCGTTATTAGTTCCTTGTTAGTTGTAAATTATGAACGAGTGAGGCGAGGACTCGTGTTGACTGGGGGGCCTGGAAAGCAATCTCTTTACCGTAACGACTTAATTACCACCACACCGGAACCATCTTCTAAATGGAACTAAAACAAGTGATGGACAATTGTATTCTTTAGTCAGAGTCTGAGGAGAGAGAGAGAGATGAGAGAGGAGAGAGGAGAGAGAGGGGAGAGGAGAGAGGGGAGAGGGGAGAGGAGAGAGGAGAGAGGGAGAGAGAGCAGACGGAGAATATTTAGAGATGTGTGAGAGAGAGAAAAATAAAAAAAAGTACCAGTTTTGAATCCCGGCCGGAGCAGAAACAATTTAGCAGCGTTTCCGTTCACTTCATGCCGCTGTTCACCTAGCAGTAAATAGGTACCGGAGAGTTATCTTCTGGAAGGTGAGAGGGATGGGGTGTATGCTGGGTACACACACACACACACACACACACACACACACACACACACACACACACACACACACACACACACACACACACACACACACACACACACACACACACACTCAGGAATCTGTACACCAGTTGATTGACAGTCAAGAGGCGGGGACCAAAGAGCCAGAGCTCAACCCCCGCAAGCACAACTAGGTGAGAACACAACATTCCGGCACAGACCGCGAATATCTCTCTAAGACTAAGACAAGAACACTGAGGCTGTGGGTCCTTGGACTGATACTTGTTGCTTCCCAGACCTGCCTCTTAAGACCTGCTCACTCACCCTCACAGCTCTCGCTTCATGCAGGTCGGGGTTCAATCCCCGAGCGTCCAATTAAGTGATTGGGTACCATTCATTTCCCCCCGTTCCATCCCAAATCCTTATCTTGGCCCCTTCCAAGTGCTATATAGCCGTAATGGCTTGGCGCTTTCCCCCTTACCTTTCCCTGTCGTAGAATTAATAGGCAGATAAGGCGTAAGAATGATTTCGTGACTGGGATAATTAATCCTTTCCCTTGTCCTCCTTTCTCTTCCCTTCACCCTTTCTCTCTCTCCTCTCTCTCTCTCTCCCCTTCTCTCTCTCTCCTTCTCTCTCTCTCCTTCTCTCTCTCTTCTTCTCTCTCTCTTCTTCTCTCTCTCCTTCTCTCTCTCTCTCTCTCTCTCTCTCTCTCTCTCTCTCTCTCTCTCTCTCTCTCTCTCTCTCTCTCTCTCTCTCTCTCTCTCTCTCTCTCTCTCCTTCTCTCTCTCCTTCTCTCTCTCCTTCTCTCTCTCTCTCTCTCTCTCTCTCTCTCTCTCTCTCTCTCTCTCTCTCTCTCTCTCTCTCTCTCTCTCTCTCTCTCTCTCTCTCTCCTTCTCTCTCTCCTTCTCTCTCTCTCTCTCTCTCTCTCTCTCTCTCTCTCTCTCTCTCTCTCTCTCTCTCTCTCTCTCTCTCTCTCTCTCTCTCTCTCTCTCTCTCTCTCTCTCCTTCTCTCTCTCTCTCATCCTTGTCGTAAAACAACTGCCCTGCAATAGCTTTCCCTCACACACTGGTAATTAAGGTTTTAATGGACCCCTTAATATGCTTCCAGTTCTTTCTTCCGGTGGAAGGTTGAATGGGAATAATAATGGGTGAGGTGATTGCCAGGTGATTTGGGGCAGTTCTAACCAATATATATCAAGTACACAAGAAACATCACATAGATAACAGTAAATTAACATATGCTGATGACACAAATGAATTGACAGCCATTGACAGCCAATGAGACTTGACCACGGGGGCGCCAAATGGTCTTGTCAAGCAATATATTCACATCATTAAATGAGAATTGGTAGTTTGTGGCGGACCTGCAGAGGGCGAGGACCCCGAGCACAGGTTCTGAAGGGATCATTGCACTTCGTAGGAAATCTGTCTTCAGGCTAGGCTCGTTAAAGCGGCGGATGAAAAGGCTCATTCGTCAATATTACCAAATTCTGTATTAAAAGTAGTTTTACTTATATATAAATTATTATGTATTAGTGTTCTATGTATTGTTAGGCATAGGTTAAGAGTTCAAGTTAAGTCAATATTAACTTTTTAATAAGTGCATATGTGACATACAAATTAATTGTGAATGTTTTAGTTTACCTTGAAAAGCTTCATAGAAAACACCGACCTCACCTAACCTTCTTAGTATGTTAAGATAAGCATCTTATTGCTTCATATTTACAATTATTACTTAACCTATCAACGGCTCAAGTCGATAGTGAGAATCGACTTGAGAATGGTCCAGGACGGACCGAAACATCATCGTCGTCCCTTCACCTTCTAGTGTGTGGTCTGATCAACATACCTCAGCCCCGTTATTGTGACTCCTCGCCTGCAGTTCTATTGGTAATTCTTTACATGTTCAGTTCGTGGATGAAACACTGACGTAATTGCGTTTCGAACGGAGGTCGACAGCGAAACACTGTTGAGAAATGTTCGAATTTGGCGTTTGTTGATAATGAGGGTCTGTGTTAGGTCAAGAGAGCTGGGATCCGAACACAAGTTTGAGAGCCTCGCTGCAATTGGTGGGTTAACTCGAGGCCCTCGAAGTCGCACTCAACTTGGAGGTAATGAGGTTTAGGTAGATCTTGTAGAGCTAACTTTGTTTCCGGTCTAAATTGGAGCGGATTTGTGGCCCCGGAGCGGAGTGTTGTTTATTCTGTATATTTTAATATTGTAGGTTGTAATCATTAAGGTTGCTGGGAGGAGGTGTGTACTCACCTAATTATACTCACCTAATTGTGCTTGCGGGGGTTGAGCTCTGGCTCTTTGGTCCCGCCTCTCAACTGTCAATCAACTGGTGTACAGATTCCTGAGCCTACTGGGCTCTATCATATCTACATTTGAAACTGTGTATGGAGTCAGCCTCCACCACATCACTGCCTAATGCATTCCATTTATTAACTACTCTGATACTGAAAAAATTCTTTCTAACGTCTCTGTGGCTCATCTGGGTACTAAGTTACTAAGTGGGTGTACTACAAGCAGTGAGTGTACTTTGGAGTGTATGAAGAGTGTATTTGGTGTATGAAAAGTGTACTAAAAATGTAGGGTAACTTCTACAACAGAAATATTACCAATAAAGTTACTCACGTACAAAATGAGACAAATACAGTAGTGAATACAATACATCAAGAGAGAGACTCGTCTAAACATCTGTCTTAATCATTTATTATACACCAACTGTATTATATCCCATACTCACAATCTGGGTCAGGATTGATCAACCATTTCCGAAACCTGTTCATCTTTCCTCAATCATGGCGGCTTTGTTTACATCAATTAGCACAGTTTCTAAGCTCCAAAGCACCACGAGGTTACACACAGAAATCACAATAGCGTGATGCATGAAATGAACAAATCCTCAAGGGTTCGAATCCTCGTCACGGCCCTTGTGGATTCGTTCACTACAAATGTTGTTTATAACAAAAATAACCTTCGTAAACAATTTATGATAAGTAAACAACGCCGCCATGATTAAACAAGGATGTAGAGGTTTCGGAAATGGTTGTGTAAATGCTTGATGGATTCTGGTCATATATGCGTGTATAGATACCTTACCTTGAGGTTACCTTGAGGTGCTTCCGGGGCTTAGCGTCCCCGCGGCCCGGTCGTCGACCAGGCCTCCTGGTTGCCGGACTGATCAACCAGGCTGTTGGACGCGGCTGCTCGCAGCCTGACGTATGAGTCACAGCCTGGTTGATCAGGTATCCTTTGGAGGTGCTTATCCAGTTCTCTCTTGAACATTGTGAGGGGTCGGCCAGTTATGCCCCTTATGTGTAGTGGAAGCGTGTTGAACAGTCTCGGGCCTCTGATGTTGATAGTTCTTTCCTGAACACTGTGAGGGGTCGGCCAGTTATGCCCCTTATGTGTAGTGGAAGCGTGTTGAACAGTCTCGGGCCTCTGATGTTGATAGTTCTCTCTTGAACACTGTGAGGGGTCAGCCAGTTATGTCCCTTATGTGTAGTGGAAGCGTGTTGAACAGTCTCGGGCCTCTGATGTTGATAGAGTTCTCTCCTGAACACTGTGAGGGGTCGGCCAGTTATGTCCCTTATGTGTAGTGGAAGCGTGTTGAACAGTCTCGGGCCTCTGATGTTGATAGAGTTCTCTCCTGAACACTGTGAGGGGTCGGCCAGTTATGTCCCTTATGTGTAGTGGAAGCGTGTTGAACAGTCTCGGGCCTCTGATGTTGATAGAGTTCTCTCCTGAACACTGTGAGGGGTCGGCCAGTTATGTCCCTTATGTGTAGTGGAAGCGTGTTGAACAGTCTCGGGCCTCTGATGTTGATAGAGTTCTCTCCTGAACACTGTGAGGGGTCGGCCAGTTATGCCCTTTACACGCATACATTATTTACTGTGAGTATACAGTGAATATAGTGAACGGTCACCTCTCTCATACAGTCTACTGTTGTTGGTGTATTTTTAAACACTGCATCCTGATGCTTGCAATGTTGAACACGACTAATACTAACGAGGACATTGTTAAAATACATGGAACTGCAAGTATTAATTTTGAAATACTTGCATTTGGTGTATGAAATTCTAGAACAATTGTTACATTTCCGGGCAGGTAGGGTGCTGTTGTTGTTGTTAGTTTGTTGTTTTTGTGTATTACTGTAGATGTGACACACACACACACACACACACACACACACACACACACACACACACACACACACACACACACACACACACACACACACACACACACACACACACATACACACACACACACACACACACACACACACACACACACACACACATACACACACACACACACACACACACACACACACACACACACACACACACACACACACACACACACACACACACACACACACAGGTTGAAATAAAAACTCTTGCATTCAAGGAATCTATGATGAGCAGGTGAAATGAAGAGGGGAACCCTCCCTGAATACTGATGAGAGCGTGGAGGATGAGGAGGAGGAGGATGAAGGTAGAGGCCACAAAGACACTGATAGCATGTCTCTTGTTGCTCCTGTTCTTTGCTGCATGCTCCTCTCCCCCCCCCCCTCTCTTCTCCACCCCCCCCCCCTCTTTTCTCTTCTTATGTATGCTCAATCTTCTCTTTCCTGCTTCAGTTAGGACTCTCCTTTCTCTTGAGGGCTCACTATTCTCTTTCTTATTGCCCCGTTGCTCTTTTTCTCTGCCTTTTCTCCTCTTTCTTGAACTTCCTCTTGTGTATCTCTTCAGCATCTTGGCGCTCCTCTGCAGTACTCTTCTCCTGTCTTCCTCACGCTTGAATAATGATGTTAATTTCCATTCATTATTTTCCTCCGAGATGCTGACAGCAAGAGTGTGTGTGTGTGTGTGTGTGTGTGTGTGTGTGTGTGTGTGTGTGTGTGTGTGTGTGTGTGTGTGTGTGTGTGTGTGTGTTTTCTGTACTAGAATGTCTCTAGACGTATTGTTGTATGTCTTGACGTACCGTGACGTCCTGGAGACGTGGCCTGATGTGATGTCTTGACGTGACACGTCTGAACGTGACGTGACACGTCTTAACGTGACGTGACACGTCTGAACAACTCTACAGTAATATATTATTGTTGCCAAAGCGGCTCAGTAATTGTAGCCCTCTCTCGCTTACCTGGGACTCTTAACTTCCCCCGACCCCGTGGCCAACCACTTGGGCTGGACGGTAGAGCGACGGTCTCGCTTCATACAGGTCGGCATTCAATCCCCCTGACCTGACCTGACCTTCCCAAACTCTCCCTGACCTGACCTTCCCAAACTCTCCCTGACCTGACCTTCCCAAACTCTCCCTGACCTGACCTGACCTTCCCAAACTCTCCCTGACCTGACCTGACCTTCCCAAACTCTCCCTGACCTGACCTGACCTTTCCCAAACTCTCCCTGACCTGACCTGACCTTCCCAAACTCTCCCTGACCTGACCTGACCTTTCTCAAACTCTCCCTGACCTGACCTGACCTTCCCAAACTCTCCCTGACCTGACCTGACCTTTCTCAAACTCTCTCTGACCTGACCTGACCTTTCCCAAACTCTCCCTGACCTGACCTGACCTTCCCAAACTCTCCCTGACCTGACCTGACCTTCTCAAACTCTCCCTGACCTGACCTGACCTTTCTCAAACTCTCCCTGACCTGACCTGACCTTTCTCAAACTCTCCCTGACGTAATTATTCCTGTCACTCTCACCCAAAAGCCTCCACCCTCACCCATATTGACCTAGGTTGACCTTCGATGACCTAGGTTAATTTTGGTGGACTGTGCTTGACCTAGATTAGTTTGTGGCGTGACTGAGGCGCTTGGGGAAGGGAGGGTGGGGGGGGGGAACGACCTGGCTCTCTGGATTATACACCTGCTATATTTTGGCCAAACATGCCACACCTGACCTCCTGCAGCAGTGTTGTAGGTTGATCACCTGTTTTGTGTTGGAGGGGGGGGGGGATGAGCGGTGTGTGTGTGTGTGTGTGTGTGTACTCACCTAGTTGTGTTTGCGGGGGTTGAGCTCTGGCTCTTTGGTCCCGCCTCTCAACTGTCAATCAACAGGTGTACAGATTCCTGAGCCTATTGGGCTCTTATCATATCTACATTTGAAACTGTGTATGGAGTCAGCCTCCACCACAACAGTGTGTGTGTGTGTGTGTGTGTGTGTGTGTGTGTGTGTGTGTGTGTGTGTGTGTGTGTGTGTGTGTGTGTGCGTGCGTGCGTGCGTGCGCGAACGACAATGCTTTATATCATAAAGAAGTGTTTCAGTCCATAAGTAGCAAATTCAATACGTCAAGTTCAGTAAAATATTGTTCAAATCTTCTCAATGCATGAAATATATCTCAGGATGGCAGGAAGTAGATGCACTGAACTTTTAAATAACAATGCGCGCACTCTGGAAATAGATAAGACCAATTTATTGCAACCAGCTTACCAGAATTGGATCCTATTACCACGAGTCGTAAAGGATTTGATCCTATTTTTCCAATTCATAAAGGATTTGATCCTATTTCTCTTTCAAGTCGTGAAGAAATAGGATCCAATCTTTCGAGTCAAGAAGGATTGGATTCTCTTTCGCCATAAGTCATAAAGTGACTTTAACTCTTTATGATTAACCTGTCGTACCTGTCTTAACTCCCAGGTACCTATTTACTGCTAGGTAACAGGGAGCATCAGGGTGAAAGAAACTCTGCCCATTGTTTCTCGCCGGCGCCTGGGATCGAACCCAGGACCACAGGATCACAAGTCCAGCGTGCTGTCCGCTCGGCCGACCGGCTCCCTAGAATGATCACAATGGGTAAAGTCACGGAAAAGAATTAGGAGAATGTTGTTGAAGAATCGCTACCTGGAACAAAAAGTTCCAAGTAGCACGGGCTATGGTGAGCCCGTGAATTAGAGAGAAGTTTGTAGAGCAGTGGAAGAGGAACCTCGCTGTGTTGCCATTGCTTCTCTGGTCTGGTCCCGCTGTGTACCTCATTACCTCATTTGTTGCATACCTGGAACTTACCTGGGATGGGTTTCTGGAGTTCTTCTACTCCCTGAGCCCGGCCTGTGGGCCAGGCTTTTTTGCCATTTAATTCCTGCACTAATCATTCATGATATATCTTGTAGGTATATACCCTACCCAATGGGCAGAGTTTCTTTCACCCTATGCCCCTGTTACCTAGCAGTAAAATAGGTACCTGGGTGTTAGTTGTCACGGGCAGCTTCCTGGGGGGTGGAGGCCTGGTCGAGGACCGGGCCGCGGGGACACTAAAGCCCCGAAATCATCTCAAGATAACCTCAAGATTGTGTACGTGGCTTTATAATATCAGGCTATTTAGTCATGTATTCACACCTCTTAGTCACTACGAATATCTGTTTCCGTTTTCTTTGGTATTCTCTGTTTCAGGATAAGTCACTGTCTAGCTTGTTGGGTCCTGTATGGACCGTGGTCCACCAGACTGTGGTGTCTCCTGTATGGACCGTGGTCCACCAGACTGTGGTGTCTCCTGTATGGACCGTGGTCCACCAGACTATGGTGTCTCCTGTATGGACCGTGGTCCACCAGACTATGGTGTCTCCTGTATGGACCGTGGTCCACCAGACTATGGTGTCTCCTGTATGGACCGTGGTCCACCAGACTATGGTGTCTTCTGTATGGACCGTGGTCCACCAGACTATGGTGTCTCCTGTATGGACCGTGGTCCACCAGACTGTGGTGTCTCCTGTATGGACCGTGGTCCACCAGACTGTGGTGTCTCCTGTATGGACCGTGGTCCACCAGACGTTGGTATCCGTCACCTTCTCACCCCTTCTCTCCCTCACTCTCCCTCACTCTCCCTCCCTCTCCCTCACTCTCCCTCGCTCTCCCTCACTCTCCGTCACTCTCCGTCACTCTCCCTCGCTCTCCCTCACTCTCCGCTCTCACCACGGATCCTCATCATTTTTGCCTCACCAGAACTAGACAGCCTTTCTTCCAGAGACTGATGATGATGACGAGGATAGTGATGATAGTGATGATTGAAGAGTAGCAATACCTGACGTCTCCTCCACCTCAACATTTCTAAAGGAGCTTAACGTGTACACGAGAGATTGTGCTGGATGGAGGCCACGTACATCTCCCTCTCTCAAGGGCTGCTTGTTTGCCTTCGTGTTTGGCTGTGTGGGTGGGGGGGGGGAGGGGGAGGGGCGGGGGAGATAATATGATTGTACGTCACTGTGCTTGATGATTCGTTTGGCTATTGTGGTCAGTACGGAGTTTTTAAGCTTTGATGGTGTTGGGGTAGGCCTGTCTTTGCTCTCCTTGCTCGCTCTCTTTGTCGCTCTGTGTCTCTGTCTCTGTCTCTCTCTCTCTCTCTGTAACTCTCTCTCTCTCTCTGTAACTCTCTCTCTCTCTCTCTCTCTCTCTCTCTCTCTCTCTCTCTCTCTCTCTCTCTCTCTCTCTCTCTCTCTCTCTCTCTCTCTCTCTCTCTCTCTCTCTCTCTCTCTCTCTCTCTCTCTCTCTCTCTGTGCTGGTGGGGAGGCGGACAGTGCTTGCAACACGGAATTAATGTTGACGGATGATACTTCCCGCTGGAAATAGTGATGTTTTGGTGGTGTGTGACGGGACAGTGTCACCGTAACACCAGGTGTGTGACGGGACAGTGTCACCGTAACACCAGGTGTGTGACGGGACAGTGTCACCGTAACACCAGGTGTGTGACGGAGCAGTGTCACCGTAACACCAGGTGTGTGACGGGACAGTGTCACCGTAACACCAGGTGTGTGACGGGACAGTGTCACCGTAACACCAGGTGTGTGACGGAGCAGTGTCACCGTAACACCAGGTGTGTGACGGGACAGCGTCACCGTAACACCAGGTGTGTGACGGAACAGTGTCACACACACACACACACACACACACACACACAAACACACACACACACACACACACACACACACACACACACACACACACACACACACACACACACACACACACACACACACACACACACACACACACACACACACACACACAAACATTCCCTCGCTCACAATATACATATATCAAAGGGCAGTGAAGTATAAAAATGCATCATTCTCGTTTTAATTTGTTAAGCGGGATTTTCTTGGTCTTTAATGGAGACTTTTAATACCCACAGTTATAAACAATGAGAAATAAGTAGAGACTCTTAACTGCATCGCAGCGAGCAGCCATTGGTCAAGCTGCCTTGTCTGCACCAGCTGTGATTGGCCACAGTCCTTCACAGAGACCAGCTGTGATTGGCCACAGTCCTTCACAGAGATCAGCTGTGATTGGCCACAGTCCTTCACAGAGACCAGCTGTGATTGGTCACAGTCCTTCACAGAGACCAGCTGTGATTGGCGAGTCTCTGTCGTCGGTAAAAGCCGTTCTTAAAGACGGATCTTGATTCGCGTGTGAGGGAGAGAGAGTAGTGAGGGTGTAAGGCAGGTGAGGGGGGAGGAGGGGTACCCAGGTGCTCCAAACACCTTAATCACCCTCACGAAGACTTAACTGCCTCATCAACACCCCCTAGTTGTGTACCAGGTGTGAGGGGAGACGCCATTATCCCTGTACCCCCCCCCCCCCCACCCTCCCCTATACACCTGTATACATACATGTATGTTTGTATACATACATCAAGCAGGTTCTAGTGGTAACTGCCATCCATCCGTCATCTATCCTCTATCCACTCTGCACTAATCTATTTCTTCAATTTTTGGCTCTGTTTAACATCCCATATCTAATTTCTTATGTGGATTGGGTGGCCCAGTCAATCCCTTCCACCCCATTCTTCTTATTCTTGTCACCCTTTTCCCCTTTGGCCATTCCTATTCTCCCTCCTATGCCCCTATTCTTCCTCCCATGCCCCCATTCTCCCTCCCATGCCCCCATTCTCCCTCCCATGCCCCCATTCTCCCTCCTATGCCCCTATTCTTCCTCCCATACTCAGCCCACCTGCTGGAGATTACCTGTCGCGGGGTCACCTGGGATTGCTAACGTCCGCAGGGACAAGGGGACGTATCGTTCCCTTTCCCATGGCGCTGAAATGTGAATATAGACCTTGGTGGTGGGTGTGGGTTGGCCCTGTCTGTCTGTCTGTGTGTCCTCTGTGGCGAACCCGGCCAGTGGCCCTGGGGGAGGATTGGTTCGTCTTGCTGGAGAAAGCTTCGAGGGATAGGGAGGATAGAGACCCCCTAAGGATTGAAAGGGATAGGGGAGAGGGGGGGTAGGGAGGTAGACTAGGGGCGCCAAGGATGGGAGGGACACACACACACACACACACACACACACACACACACACACACACACACACACACACACACACACACACACACACACACACACACACACACACACACACACACACGAGGAAAAAAAAGATGGTGCTTCCAAAAATATTAAAGTGAAAGGATTTTATTGGGAGTGAAGCGTTGAGATTTTTGGATTGGTGTGTCAAAGTCTTTATTGGTCCCCCCCCCCCCTGGTGGTGGCTGGTGGTGGCTGGTGGTGGCTGGTGGTGGCTGGTGGTGGCTGGTGGAGACGAGTGGAGGAAAAGGAGACCTCCCTCGCTCCCTCCCTCTAGTTTACCACCGTGACTGGTATCCATCACCTCCAACACAGATATCGACCCTCTCCTTGGAGGACTATTAGCCCTCATTGTGAGTCATCACCAACCCAGTGACGCCAACACTCCCCTCTAATACCTTGAATACATTAACGTGAAGGTACTACACAGCTCGTGGCCCCCATACTATCACTTCCTCCACTGCACTATCAGGGTTTCCACCTCATACAACACAAACCAGTGCTTGTATCACGCGACTGTTGTTGAAGGACAGTGCATAGACACTTCAGTCACTTAATAGATGTTCAATAAAACACTTGATACTGGAAATCCCCAACTCCAGACAACTTGGAAAAAAAGGGTTAGTTTTAGTTTCAGTTTTGAAGAAAGGTTAGAGAGGACATACTGAAGTGTACACCTATACAAGATATACATTCTCTGTTAAGTTAAGAAACTTGAGGTGAATAGTAGAGCTTCTGAAGAGGATAAAGTACCGATATTGTTGCTACTTTAATTGTTAATTCAGTTACTACAGAAGAGGATAAATTTTGTAATGGAATGAAAACAATGTTTTACATGTCATGTCTGGGGGTTAAATTAACCTGATAAAATTTATCAAGTTAGCCAGCTTCTCCTACACCCTCCCCCCCACCCCCCAGCTTCCCCTACACCCCCCTCCCCCACACCCCAGCTTCCCCAACATACCCCCCCTCCCCCCAGGGTTGCCAGCACACCTTGTCAGCTGAGTGGCCGTCAAGGACCTCGCCATTCATCGCGTCTTTCATTTTGACAAGAGACTTCGTCTCTGCCATTACTGGCGTCCTCCCTCTGGACTCTGGCCCTTTGTGAGCCCTCACTCCCAGCCCTCACTCCCAGCCCTCACTCCCAGCCCTCATGATGCTGGTCTGGTTCACTCCCAGCCCTCTCTCTATCTATCTCTCTCTCTCTGTCTCTCTCTCTGTCTCTCTCTTTCTTTCTCTCTCTCTCTCTCTCTCTCTCTCTCTCTCTCTCTCTCTCTCTCTCTCTCTCTCTCTCTCTCTCTCTCTCTCTCTCTCTCTCAATCCATAAAGAAACTTTAGTGTCAACTTGCATCTATATATAAAAAATGTCGACGAGTTGCATCGTAAAACTTAAAGTATTTTGAAGATGAAAAATCCTGGATAGAAATTTTGAAGTTTTAGCGAAGAAAAAAACGGACTGTGGGGTTTAAGTTTGAGGTGATGGGAGGGGTCCAGTGTAGTGTGGAAGGGGTCCAGGGTAGTGTGGGACGGGGGTCCAGAGTAGTGTGGGACGGGGGTCCAGTGTAGTGTGGGACGGGGGTCCAGAGTAGTGTGGGACGGGGGTCCAGAGTAGTGTGGGACGGGGGTCCAGTGTAGTGTGGGACGGGGGTCCAGGGTAGTGTGGAAGGGAGTCAGGTTGTTGTTGTTGCTGTTTAAGATTCACTACCTGGACTAAAAAGTTCCAAGCAGCACGGTCTATGGCGAGCCCGTGGTTACTAAGGGATCCAGGGTAGTATATGAGAAATATAATATTACATACCAATGAGACAGACTTAAGATCTACATATAAATATTTTTTCGTATTTATAAATGGTATTAATTGTGTTAAATACGTTCATATACCTATAACAATTTTCTATTTATCTTTGATACATTTCCATCACACAGTTCTCCAACTTTTCCCGGCAAATTGGGGAGTGGTGGAAGTTTGTGCCAAGATCACGGCCCAGTGAAAGGCAATTTCTCAAACTTCCACCTTTTTTATTAACAAATGGAAAGTTGATACAATTTTACAATCTAAAGATCTTCCCGTAACCCCCCCCCCCCCTGGCTGTTTTAAACTGACACACGACCGCCTTAAAGCGCTTCTGGTCCGGCGCTTTGTGCGCCCTCACTCCCAGCCCTCACTCTCAGCCCTCACTCCCAGCCCTCACTCTCAGCCCTCACTCCCAGCCCTCACTCCCAGCCCTCACTCCCAGCCCTCACTCCCAGCCCTCACTCCCAGCCCTCACTCCCAGCCCTCACTCCCAGCCCTCACTCCCAGCCCTCACTCTCAGCCCTCACTCCCAGCCCTCACTCTCAGCCCTCACTCCCAGCCCTCACTCCCAGCCCTCACTCCCAGCCCTCACTCCCAGCCCTCACTCTCAGCCGTCACTCCCAGCCCGTCACTCCCCCCGTCACTCCCAGCCGTCACTCCCAGCGTGTTTGGCCGTGTGATAAGACCCTTGTAGACATCTTGCTTTACGGAGACGAGGAGTCACAATAACGTGGCTGAAATGTGTTGACCAGACCACACACTAGAAGGTGAAGGGACGACGACGACGACGTTTCGGTTCGTCCTGGACCATTCTCAAGTCGATTGTGAGACTGGTCCGGCATACACACATACCATAGCAAGACGGCCTGAAGGACGACGTCGTAGAGAGAGGGATAGAGAGAGGGATAGCGAGAGGGATAGAGAGAGGGATAGCGAGAGGGATAGATACTCGGTGAACGGTTTACCAGGATAACAAATTCCAAGAAAATGTATGAGAAACGGAGTGAGAATGGCAGACCTGGCACCCTAACAGGGTGAGAGGGGGCGTAGAGAGGAGGGAGGAGCAGGAACAAGGGTGGGAAGCAAGGGTGGCAAAGCAGGTGAGTTAGGGTGAAGGGCACCAGGTGAGCCAGGGTGAAGGGCACCAGGTGACCCAGAGTGAAGGGTACCAGGTGAGCTAGGGTGAAGGGCACCAGGTGAGCTAGGGTGAAGGGTACCAGGTGAGCTAGGGTGAAGGGCACCAGGTGAGCTAGGGTGAAGGGCACCAGGTGAGCTAGGGTGAAGGGCACCAGGTGAGCTAGGGTGAAGGGTAGTGGCGCAAGAGAATGATTAACGACACCCTCCGACAGGTTATTATGTCTCTTGACAACTTTTTAAGTCAGTCTTGTGAGAAGTTGAAGTGTGGAGGATCTTGTCTTATTACTGGAGAGAGAGAGGGACCACGGTGGTGGCGAAGGGCTGCGTTCTGTACGTGTTCACCCCGTGAGCCAGTGGCTGAGCGGACAGAACACTGTGCGCGTGATCCTGTGGTCCCGGGTTCCATCCCGGGCGCCGGCGAGAAACAATGAGCAGAGTTTCTTTCACTCTAATGCCCCCTGTTACCTAGCAGTAAATAGGTACCTGGTAGTTAGACAGCTGCCACGGAGCTGCTTCCTTTGGTGTGTGTGTGTGGGGGGGGGGGGGATAAAAAAATAGTAGTTAGTAATAGTTGATTAACAGTTGAGAGGCGGGACCAAAGAGCCAAAGCTCAACCCCCGCAAGCACAAATAGGTGAATACACACTGCTCTGACCCCGGTGGACCCCACACCGTCGTCCGGGCCCACTGTGACCCCGGTGGACCCCACACCGTCGTCCGGGCCCACTGTGATCCCAGGTGGACCCCACACCGTCGTCCGGGCCCACTGTGACCCCAGGTGGACCCCACACCGTCGTCCGGGCCCACTGTGACCCCAGGTGGACCCCACACCGTCGTCCGGGACCACTGTGACCCCAGGTGGACCCCACACCGTCGTCCGGGCCCACTGTGACCCCAGGTGGACCCCACACCGTCGTCCGGGCCCACTGTGACCCCAGGTGGACCCCACACCGTCGTCCGGGCCCACTGTGACCCCAGGTGGACCCCACACCGTCGTCCGGGACCACTGTGACCCCAGGTGGACCCCACACCGTCGTCCGGGCCCACTGTGACCCCAGGTGGACCCCACACCGTCGTCCGGGCCCACTGTGACCCCAGGTGGACCCCACACCGTCGCCCGGGCCCACTGTGACCCCAGGTGGACCCCACACCGTCGTCCGGGACCACTGTGACCTCAGGTGGACCCCACACCGTCGTCCGGGCCCACTGTGACCCCAGGTGGACCCCACACCGTCGTCCGGGACCACTGTGACCCCAGGTGGACCCCACACCGTCGTCCGGGACCACTGTGACCCCAGGTGGACCCCACACCGTCGTCCGGGCCCACTGTGACCCCAGGTGGACCCCACACCGTCGCCCAGTACCTGACACTAACAACCCAACCAGCCGTTTAATGAGGTGCAGTGAGCTGCAATATTGCAAAAATTGTTGTGATGAGCACAGGCTGTCTCCGTGCAGCTAATGAAGAGTGCCTGTGTCAGTGCCATGATGGGATTGGCATGCCGGGACTAGCAACAGATGATTGGATTGGGATCATTAGGATATTGGGAGAGTCAGAAGATTAGGATGTGGATTTTCATTACCCATTTGTGGGGAAACAAAGGGACAGAGAGCGAAGGGAGGAAGACAAAGGATGCGAATGAATGGGAGAAGGAAGGAAATGACAAAAAAAGGGAAAGTGGGAAACTAAGACAACTAGAAGCCAACGATGGGAGCGACTGAGGAAACCCCTCTAACCCTCCCCCAAACGCTTCTCTCGCCTCTCCTGTCTCTACCAATGGCCAGGGGGAAGGCCGACTTGTCTGAACAAATTAGCCTCGTTACGACGTTCAATTAAAGCAGTGTTGTAAGGGGCAGTGGCCTGCGTGTCGCTAATATTCTCCTCTTCGTTATCTGTTCCGGAACATGACCTGGGAATATGCTTCTGTGGTATGTGGGCCTGCGGGCCGCTCCAAGCAACAGCCTGTTGGACCAAGCTCTCACAAGTCAAGCCTGGCCTCGGGCCGGGCTTGGGGAGTAGAAGAACTCCCAGAACCCCATCAACCAGGTATATGTGGGCCTGCGGGCCGCTCCAAGCAACAGCCTGTTGGACCAAGCTCTCACAAGTCAAGCCTGGCCTCGGGCCGGGCTTGGGGAGTAGAAGAACTCCCAGAACCCCATCAACCAGGTATATGTGGGCCTGCGGGCCTCTCCAAGCAACAGCCTGTTGGACCAAACTCTCACACGTCAAGCCTGGCCTCGGGCCGGGCTTGGGGAGTAGAAGAACTCCCAGAACCCCATCAAGCAGGTATATGTGGGCCTGCGGGCCGCTCCAAGCAACAGCCTGGTGGACCAAACTCTCACACGTCAAGCCTGGCCTCAAGTCGACAGGAACATCGACAGCAAAGGTTGAGAACATCTGATACTTATTCAACGGGGAGTTTGGGCTGCCAGTAGAGTCGTACCAAATATATTAGTCTGTACCCGGTACCTGTACCCGGCTACCTGTACCCGGCTACCTGTACCCGGCTACCTGTACCCGGCTACCTGTACCCGGCTACCTGTACCCGGTACCTGTACCCGGCTACCTGTACCCGGTACCTGGACCCGGCTACCTGTACCCGGCTACCTGTACCCGGCTACCTGTACCCGGCTACCTGTACCCGGCTACCTGTACCCGGTACCTGTACCCGGCTACCTGTACTCGGTACCTGTACCCGGTACCTGTACCCGGCTACCTGTACCCGGTACCTGTACCCGGCTACCTGTACCCGGTACCTGTACCGGGACTGGTACTCCCACAATCCCACCCGGTAGATTGTGAGGCTCGCGTGCTGTAATTTCTTGCTTCAGCTCATTAAGCATTTGTAAAGCATTTATTTACATGTTATATGTGGGACTACTGAGCAAAGAACTGATTGGGATTTTAGTATATTTCTTCAGTAATCATTAGATATTTCGTCGGTGTAGATGGGATGCTTGTTAGTTGAGCTGTAGTTCTTGGGCCTCGCCTCTCAGTCCTCATGTTTGCTGAGGTATGGAGCGCAACGTTTCATGTTAACTTCATCTCATCTTGGTGTAATATGGATTTAATGAGCTTAAGTTCCATTTAAAAGCTTTGGAAATTATATTAAATCAAACTTCGACCGATAATTATTGGTTTTGTACCTCTGTTGTTCGTCAGTATCCTGAATATCACAGTTTAACAGGCAGGACGTTCTGTACCTCACAGTCAGACAGACAGGACGTTCTGTACCTCACAGTCAGACAGACAGGACGCCCTGTACGTCACAGAGAACAGTGAGACAGGTAGACAGAGCGCCCTGTACCTTGCACCTGTCCGCTACTCCGTGCCTTTGGTCTCGACCTTTCCAAGAAGCTCCAGTGGAGAATTGTTCCGCTCTCCTACTGATTGCTTTTCCCTTTCCAAGGTTATAGCCAATTGTGTGACCAAGATCTGATTTTCCATACACCTTTTGTGAACAAACACGTCTTCCCCCCACACTCTCCCACACACTCTCCCCCACACTCTCCCCCACACTCTCCCCCACACTCTCCCCCACACTCCCCCACACTCCCCCACACTCCCCACACTCTCCCCCCCATACTCCCCACACTCCCCCACACTCTCCCCCACACTCTCCCCCACACTCTCCCCCACACTCCCCCCCCACACTCCCCCACACTCTCCCCCACACTCCCCCACACTCCCCCCCCCACACTCCCCCACACTCCCCCCCCCACACTCCCCCACACTCTCCCCCACACTCCCCCACACTCCCCCCCCCACACTCCCCCACACCCCCCCCCCCACACTCCCCCACACTCCCCACAGTCTTGGTGGCTAACAATACATTCATATTAAGAGGAGAAGCTCACCAAGTCCGGGTAAACACGCCAGAAACCCGGACTTGGCCTTGCTGCTGCGGAAGATATTTGCCAGCGTCTTCGCCAGAGGTCTTGGGTAAGAGAGGGAGGAGGAGGAGGAGGAGGATGGGGAAGATAGGAAATTCCGGAAATATAGAATGAGGATGGAGAAGGATAGTTTGGTGGCCCGTCCACCTTGGATTGGAAGTGGTTGATTAGGTGGATGGTGTTGAGGTGTGGTGTTGACCATCTGGTGCTCAGAACACTACTGCTCAGGGCACCACTGCTCGGGGTACCACTGCTCAGGACACCACTGCTCAGGGCACCACTACTCAGGGCACTACTGCTCAGGGCACCACTGCTCGGGGCACCGCTGCTCGGGGCACCGCTGCTCAGAACACTACTTCTCAGAGCACCGCTGCTCAGGGCACCACTGCTCAGTGCACCACTGCTCAGGGCACCACTGCTCAGGGCACCACTGCGCTTGGGGAAGGGTGGAAGGGGGGGGGCACGACCTGGCTCTCTGGATTATACACCTGCTATATTTTGGCCAAACATGCCACACCTGACCTCCTGCAGCAGTGTTGTAGGTTGATCACCTGTTTTGTGTTGGAGGGGGGGGGGGTGAGCGGTGTGTGTGTGTGTGTGTGTGTACTCACCTAGTTGTGCTTGCGGGGGTTGAGCTCTGGCTCTTTGGTCCCGCCTCTCAGCTGTCAATCAACTGGTGTACAGGTTCCTGAGCCTACTGGGCTCTATCATATCTACACTTGAAACTGTGTATGGAGTCAGCCTCCACCACATTACTTCCTAAAAAGTGTGTGTGTATGTACTCACCTATTTGTGCTTGCAGGATCGAGCATTGACTCTTGGATCCGGCCTTTCTAGCCATCGGTTGTGTACAGCAATGACTCCTGTGTGTGTGTATGTGTGTACTCACCTATATGTACTCACCTATATGTGCTTGCAGGATCGAGCATTGACTCTTGGATCCCGCCTTTCGAGCATCGGTTGTTTACAGCAATGACTCCTGTCCCATTTCCCTATCATACCTGGTTTTAAAATTATGAATAGTATTTGCTTCCACAACCTGTTCCTGAAGTGCATTCCATTTCCCCACTACTCTCACGCTAAAAGAAAACTTCCTTACATCTCTGTGACTCATCTGAGTTTCAAGCTTCCATCCATGTCCTCTCGTTCTGTTACTATTCCGTGTGAACATTTCGTCTATGTCCACTCTGTCAATTCCTCTGAGTATCTTATACGTTCCTATCATGTCCCCCCTCTCCCTTCTTCTTTCTAGTGTCGTAAGGCACAGTTCCCTCAGGCGCTCTTCATACCCCATCCCTCGTAGCTCTGGGACGAGTCTCGTTGCAAACCTCTGAACCTTTTCCAGTTTCATTATATGCTTCTTCAGATGGGGACTCCATGATGAGGCGGCATACTCTAAGACTGGCCTTACGTAGGCAGTGTAAAGCGCCCTAAATGCCTCCTTACTTAGGTTTCTGAATGATGTTCTAACTTTTGCCAGTGTAGAGTACGCTGCTGTCGTTATCCTATTAATATGTGCCTCAGGAGATAGATTAGGTGTTACGTCCACCCCCAGGTCTCTTTCACGCGTCGTTACAGGTAGGCTGTTCCCCTTCATTGTGTACTGTCCCTTTGGTCTCCTATCTCCTAGTCCCATTTCCATAACTTTACATTTGCTCGTGTTGAATTCTAGTAGCCATTTCTCTGACCATCTCTGCAATCTGTTCAGGTCCTCTTGGAGGATCCTGCAATCCTCATCTGTCACAACTCTTCTCATCAACTTTGCATCATCCGCAAACATCGACATGTAGGACTCTACGCCTGTAAACATGTCGTTAACATATACAAGAAATAGAATTGGTCCCAGCACCGATCCTTGTGGTACTCCACTTGTTACTGTTCGCCAGTCCGACTTCTCGCCCCTTACCGTAACTCTTTGGCTCCTTCCTGTTAGGTAGTTCCTTATCCATTCTAGGACCTTTCCCCCCACCCCCGCCTGCCTCTCGAGCTTGAACAGCAGTCTCATGTGCGGTACTGTATCAAAGGCTTTTTGGCAGTCCAGAAATATGCAGTCTGCCCAACCATCTCTGTCCTGTCTTATCCTCGTTATTTTATCATAGAATTCCAGAAGGTTTGTTAGGCACGATTTCCCTGTCCAGAACCCATGTTGATGTTTGTTCACAAACCTAATGTTCTCCAGGTGTGCAACCAGTCGTAGCCTAATTATTCTTTCCAGTATTTTACAGGGGATGCTTGTCAGTGATACAGGTCTGTAGTTAAGTGCCTCCTCCCTATCTCCTTTCTTGAAGATCGGCACGACATTTGCCTTCTTCCAGCAACTGGGCAATTCTCCTGACATAAGTGACTCATTAAAGATCATTGCCAGAGGCACGCTGAGGGCCTGTGCTGCTTCTTTTAGTATCCACGGTGATACTTTGTCTGGTCCAACTGCTTTAGTTGCATCTAGAGTTGTCAACTGTTTCATTACCTCCTCTGCTGTCACCTCTATATCTGATAGTCTTTCATCTAGGGTAACCCCTTCCAACAATGGGAAGGTGTGTGTGTGTGTGTGTGTGTGTGTGTGTGTGTGTGTATGTGTGTGTACTCACCTATATGTACTCACCTATATGTGCTTGCAGGATCGAGCATTGACTCTTGGATCCCGCCTTTCTAGCTATCGGTTGTTTACAGCAATGACTCCTGTCCCATTTCCCTATCATACCTAGTTTTAAAAGTATGAATAGTATTTGCTTCCACAACCTGTTCCCCAAGTGCATTCCATTTTTCTACTACTCTCACGCTAAAAGAAAACTTCCTAACATCTCTGTGACTCATCTGAGTTTCCAGTTTCCACCCATGTCCCCTCGTTCTGTTATTATTACGTGTGAACATTTGATCTATTTCCACTTTGTCAATTCCCCTGAGTATTTTATATGTCCCTATCATATCTCCTCTCTCCCTTCTTTTCTCTAGTGTCGTAAGGTTCAGTTCCTTCAGCCGCTCTTCATATCCCATCCCTCGTAGCTCTGGGACAAGCCTCGTCGCAAACCTCTGAACCTTCTCCAGTTTCTTTATGTGTTTCTTCAGGTGGGGGCTCCATGATGGCGCGGCTCCATGATGTGTGTGTGTGTGTGTGTGTGTGTGTGTGTGTGTGTGTGTGTGTGTGTGTGTGTGTGTGTGTGTGTGTGTGTGTGTGTGTGTGTAAGCTGTGAATGAGAAAGCAGATATGCTTACGAGAAGGGAGGGGTGTGGGGGGGGGGGATATTTTAACAGGAGAATGGAAATTTGTTATATACAAAATTCAGAACTTAGAAAGCTTCTGAAATCTTTAAATGTATATTCACAGGTTGTACCAGAGATTCGGAAAATGAATTTGGTTGGGCAGTAATAGGATTTCTTTACCACGCGTCCCTCCTGTTTGGCCAGGGGACGCAATTTACTCGTGAATGCGGCCCGGTTGACAATCAGAGACAATCGCAGTCTGAAAATCCAAACCGGTTCCCTACGTTTATATTTGTCCCCAATCGGAACGACGCAAAATTTCGACTAGTCAGAGCATTTTTATAACTACTTTTTTTTCCAGTGGGGAACAGGTTCCAACAGTTTTTTCCCCAGTGGGGAAACTATTGAGACGTAGTCAGGCAAGAACATATTCCCGACTATTTGTCCCAGTGGGAATGATATTATCGCCTGACCAATCTCAATTGAAAGCAGCGGCATTCACCTGTTATTGACAATTTTACAAGCGCAATAGTGGTCTGATAATCAGAATTCCAATTACCGTTCATTCCAATAAAAGCTCGGCGCCCCTAATATTAGCACTTTGGGATCTTTTTTGGGGTAAAGGAATGTTGCAGCAGCTCTCGGGGGATTGAACACTGTTGCATTTAGTAAAACATTGGAGTTACGGGATGATCTGGAGGATTATACAGCCAATACCCGTTGAGGAGGGGAAAAAGGCTTGTGTGAGGGAAGAGAGAGAGAGCGAGGAAGAGAGAGAGCGAGGAAGAGAGAGAAAAAAAAAGAGAGAGAGAGAGAGAGAGAGAGAGAGAGAGAGATAGTTCAATTTCGAGCTACAAGGGGTACCCGGGTCTCTCTCTCTCTCTCTCTCTCTCTCTCTCTCTCTCTCTCTCTCTCTCTCTCTCTCTCTCTCTCTCTCTCTCTCTCTCTCTCTCTCTCTCTCTCTCTCTCTCTCCCTCCCTCCCTCCCTCCCTCTCTCTCTCTCCCCCCCCGTTTTAAAAACACAACTTCAGACGTCATGGGCGTGGCTAGTAGTTGCATCTTGAGCTAACCCCAACCTGAACGGAAACATTTGGGCTGACCTCAACCCGCTGTGACACTTCCCCCACCACCCACCAGTCATCCTTCAAAGTTGGGTGAGGCTAGCCCCTAGCTGCTGGCCTCCAGCCGTGCGCAGATAAACTTCAGCCATTCTGTTTAACATATATATATATATATATATATATATATATATATATATATATATATATATATATATATATATATATATATATATATATATATATATATAAGCGACACGCCTCATCTTCGCTCATCATCTAGAGCTGTGACAATGACATAATGATATATGAAAAGCTCTGCCAATAAAATAGTTATATAATGATGACAATATATATAATGCAGTATATCGAGGAGTGTCATGTTAATTTGTGTAATGAGGGTGGCCTAGTGGTGCGATAATGAGGAGGTAACATAATATAATGAGGTTTTATAATGAGTTATTAATCCCGAATATTAACAACCTAATACCGAGCCGGGATTACAATAATAAAGAACGAAGTAGAAAAGAGAGAATAAAGAATGAGAGAAAGCAAGAAATTGAGAATTTGGGGAGTAAGAGAGAGAGAGAAGTGACCTCCCCTCTGATTCCTCTCCCTCACGCCCACACCCCGCCCACACCCCGCCCACGCCTGAGACTTCATTACCCGCGCCACCGTCCGCGCCCTGAAGGTGTTTCACATGTGACCTGCCAAAGGTCAAGGGCGAACCACCTGAATGTTTAACGCGAACTGACGACTAAATTGTCAGGTGTTGGGAGGTGGCACAGCCACTCGTGTCCTCCGCCCTGCTGCCCTAGACACATAACCTGACCGTAAACAATATATGATTGCCTCTGAGGCTCACAGAACGATCGACGCGGCCCATTATTCAGTTCCCGCTGCTGCTCAACACGGCCGACTGAGCCGCAGTAATGCCCCCATGCATCTTAATGGAGCCACTAGGACATGTGCCACCTCTTGCACGGTGCCAGGGGTGTGGTGAGTGCCATTTGTGGCACCGAGCAGAGTGCCACAATGCTGCTGACTTCATATAATAAGCTAGTCACATTGTTGACCAGACGACGACGTTTCGGTCCGTCCTGGACCATTCTCAAGTCGATTGTGAGAATGACAAGTCGACAATTGACTTGAGAATGGTCCAGGACGGACCGAAACGTCGTCGTCGTCGTCCCTTCACTTTCTAGTGTGTGGGCTGGTCAACATACTTCAGCCACGTTATTGTGACTCCTCGCCTGCAAGCTAGTCAGAGTATGCAGTTTGCCTTCAAAAAAGAGGACTTGATAACTACCTCCAAAGAATATCTGATCTAGTAGACTGTGATTCATGCGTCGGACTGCGAGCAGCAGCGTCTAACTATCGAGTATGACTGGATCACCAATCACGGGAACTGGTCACACACACACACACACACACACACACACACACACACACACACACACACACACACACACACACACACACACACACAGGATAAACTATTCAACACTGGTGGGACGCGAACAAGGGGACACAGGTGGAAACTGAGTACCCACATGAGCCACAGAGACGTTAGAAGGAACTTTTTCAGTCAGAGTAGTTAACGGATGGAACGTATTAGGCAGTGATGTGGTGGAGGCTGACTCCATACACAGTTTCAAGTGTAGATATGATAGAGCCCAGTAGGCTCAGGAATTTGTACACCAGTTGATTGACAGTTGAGAAGCGGGACCAAAGAGCCAAAGCTCAACCCCCGCAAGCACAAATAGGTGAGTACAAATAGGTGAGTACACACACACACACACACACACACACACACACACACACACACACACACACACACACACACACACACACACACACACACACACACACACACACAAGTCCGCAGCGATATTGATTCACAGAATCACCTGGAGGGAAAGAACTTGTGTTTAGCGTGAATGTATTGAGTTAAGCTGACCATGCTCTCAACATTCCTCCCATGTATAATGTAAGGTAATTATATTCAGGTATGATGCAAGCTTGGGCGATTAATTTAGAATCACCTTTAAAAGTGATTTAACCTATTCAATACCATCATTATCTCTATAGGATTCCCTTCTTAGTGTTCATAATGGGCTTCACATTTTGCATTCAATGCACGTGTTGAACTAGTCAATAGCTAGTGTTATTGACTAGGAACTACTAGGACAAAATAACCCAAGTGTTACTATCTTGAGGTTATCTTGAGATGATTTCGGGGCTTTTTAGTGTCCCCGCGGCCCGGTCCTCGACCAGGCCTCCACCCCCAGGAAGCAGCCCGTGACACCTGACTAACACCCAGGTACCTATTTTACTGCTAGGTAACAGGGGAGCATAGGGTGAAAGAAACTCTGCCCATTGTTTCTCGCCGGCGCCTGGGATCGAACCCGGGACCACAGGATCACAAGTCCAGCGTGCTGTCCGCTCGGCCGACAGGTTCTCAATACTAGTCGATAACTCTACACTGAGCTGATTGCAGAGTTTAGTTAGTGAGCTCACCAGAACCACCTTTAGTGAGCTGTCAGCACTAGACCAGATCATCAATCAGAAACTGATCTTGGTGCATCAATGTCACTCAGTAGTGAGAAGTGAGAGCTCAAAGTTGACCTTCATCAGGAGACTACAAGGACCTTGATGGTCTCACGTCACCAGGAGACTACAAGGACCTTGATGGTCTCACGTCATCAGGAGACTACAAGGACCTTGATGGTCTCACGTCACCAGGAGACAACAAGGACCTTGATGGTCTCACGTCACCAGGAGACAACAAGGACCTTGATGGTCTCACGTCATCAGGAGACTACAAGGACCTTGATGGTCTCACGTCACCAGGAGACAACAAGGACCTTGATGGCCTCACGTCACCAGGAGACAACAAGGACCTTGATGGTCTCACGTCATCAGGAGACTACAAGGACCTTGATGGTCTCACGTCATCAGGAGACAACAAGGACCTTGATGGCCTCACGTCATCAGGAGACAACAAGGACCTTGATGGCCTCACGTCATCAGGAGACAACAAGGACCTACTTGTAGTTTATTGCATTTGCAGAATTAGGTATTGGTTCAGTGTGCTAAAGGAATGTCGTGTCAACATTTTGTGTCAGCCTCATATCTTCTGGTGAGGATCGTGTGAGGTTATTCTGGGTTATTAAAGAATAGCTGCTGGTTGTTCTTGATGGCAGTGGTAGTTTAATTTATTCGTTCTTAAATGGTTTTTATTTTTATATCCTTTTCTACCCCTGTTAATTCCTCTGGGAATTTTGTAGGTAGTGATCATGTCTCCCCCTTACTCTTCGGTCTTCCATTGTGGTATTGGTGGCTGGTAGTTGTATTAGTGGTGGTTGTGGTGATGGTTGGAGTTGCTGGGGGTGGTGGTTGTTGTGGCTGGTGGTGGTTGTGGTGGTAGAAGGTTCAAAGATGGTGGTGGTAGTGGTGGTGGGGGACGGGAGTATGGATTGATCCCACTGGTGGAACACCGAGGGTGACAGTCTGTGTTTCTGCTCCTCTGCTGCAGAATTTAATGTTTAATATGAAGTAAAGTTGTCCTTGATGTTTCTGGTGTGTGTGTGTGTGTGTGTGTGTGTGTGTGTGTGTGTGTGTGTGTGTGTGTGTGTGTGTGTGTGTGTGTGTGTGTGTGTGTTTGCAAGCACTGGTATGTGCTTGTAGGGCGTATGCAGCCCGATATATATTCACCATATCGAGTATCTGTGGGATTTCAGTGTTTCAGGTGTGTATGTGTGGACCTTAGCTTTCTCGTGTACCTTTTGGGCTTAGCTATGTCTTGCGTTCGAAGCCTCACTTCCTTAGGTGTGGGGCGCGAGGCTTTACTGTGTTGTGGGGGGGAAGAGGGGGTTAATATGTACTGTGTGGGAGTGGGGGGGGTTTGGGGGGGAGCTGTGTACCCAAGGAGGTA
>NC_091151.1:50920799-50929648 GCF_040958095.1 Procambarus clarkii | reverse complement strand
ACCCACCTCCAGCATGCCCATACCCACCTCCAGCATGCCCATACCCACCTCCAGCATGCCCATACCCACCTCCAGCATACCCATACCCACCTCCAGCATACCCATACCCACCTCCAGCATGCCCATACCCACCTCCAGCATGCCCATACCCACCTCCAGCATGCCCCATACCCACCTCCAGCATACTCATACCCACCTCCAGCATACCCATACCCACCTCCAGCATGCCCATACCCACCTCCAGCATGCCCATACCCACCTCCAGCATGCCCATACCCACCTCCAGCATGCCCCATACCCACCTCCAGCATACTCATACCCACCTCCAGCATGCCCCATACCCACCTCCAGCATACTCATACCCACCTCCAGCATGCCCCATACCCACCTCCAGCATACTCATACCCACCTCCAGCATGCCCATACCCACCTCCAGCATGCCCCATACCCACCTCCAGCATACTCATACCCACCTCCAGCATACCCATACCCACCTCCAGCATACCCATACCCACCTCCAGCATGCCCATACCCACCTCCAGCATGCCCATACCAACCTCCAGCATGCCCCATACCCACCTCCAGCATACTCATACCCACCTCCAGCATACCCATACCCACCTCCAGCATGCCCATACCCACCTCCAGCATGCCCATACCCACCTCCAGCATGCCCCATACCCACCTCCAGCATACTCATACCCACCTCCAGCATGCCCCATACCCACCTCCAGCATACCCATACCCACCTCCAGCATGCCCCATACCCACCTCCAGCATGCCCATACCCACCTCCAGCATGCCCCATACCCACCTCCAGCATACTCATACCCACCTCCAGCATGCCCCATACCCACCTCCAGCATACCCATACCCACCTCCAGCATGCCCCATACCCACCTCCAGCATACCCATACCCACCTCCAGCATACCCATACCCACCTCCAGCATACCCATACCCACCTCCAGCATGCCCCATACCCACCTCCAGCATACCCATACCCACCTCCAGCATGCCCCATACCCACCTCCAGCATACTCATACCCACCTCCAGCATACCCATACCCACCTCCAGCATGCCCATACCCACCTCCAGCATGCCCATACCCACCTCCAGCATGCCCCATACCCACCTCCAGCATACTCATACCCACCTCCAGCATGCCCATACCCACCTCCAGCATACTCATACCCACCTCCAGCATGCCCCATACCCACCTCCAGCATGCCCCATACCCACCTCCAGCATGCCCATACCCACCTCCAGCATACCCATACCCACCTCCAGCATGCCCCATACCCACCTCCAGCATACTCATACCCACCTCCAGCATGCCCCATACCCACCTCCAGCATACTCATACCCACCTCCAGCATGCCCCATACCCACCTCCAGCATGCCCCATACCCACCTCCAGCATGCCCCATACCCACCTCCAGCATACTCATACCCACCTCCAGCATGCCCCATACCCACCTCCAGCATACCCATACCCACCTCCAGCATGCCCCATACCCACCTCCAGCATACCCATACCCACCTCCAGCATACCCATACCCACCTCCAGCATACCCATACCCACCTCCAGCATGCCCCATACCCACCTCCAGCATACCCATACCCACCTCCAGCATGCCCCATACCCACCTCCAGCATACTCATACCCACCTCCAGCATACCCATACCCACCTCCAGCATGCCCATACCCACCTCCAGCATGCCCATACCCACCTCCAGCATGCCCCATACCCACCTCCAGCATACTCATACCCACCTCCAGCATGCCCATACCCACCTCCAGCATACTCATACCCACCTCCAGCATGCCCCATACCCACCTCCAGCATGCCCCATACCCACCTCCAGCATGCCCATACCCACCTCCAGCATACCCATACCCACCTCCAGCATGCCCCATACCCACCTCCAGCATACTCATACCCACCTCCAGCATGCCCCATACCCACCTCCAGCATACTCATACCCACCTCCAGCATGCCCCATACCCACCTCCAGCATGCCCCATACCCACCTCCAGCATACCCATACCCACCTCCACCATACCCATACCCACCTCCAGCATGCCCCATACCCACCTCCAGCATACTCATACCCACCTCCAGCATGCCCCATACCCACCTCCAGCATACTCATACCCACCTCCAGCATGCCCCATACCCACCTCCAGCATGCCCCATACCCACCTCCAGCATACCCATACCCACCTCCACCATACCCATACCCACCTCCAGCATGCCCCATACCCACCTCCAGCATACCCATACCCACCTCCACCATACCCATACCCACCTCCACCATACCCATACCCACCTCCAGCATGCCCATACCCACCTCCACCATACCCATACCCACCTCTGCCAACACCGCCTAGCACCTTAACACCGTGTAGAGTGTACTGCACTTCTCCGTTTCAGCTATAATTATCTCTCCTCTATTCTCTCTATTCTCTCTCTGTCTCTCTGTCCTCTTCTTTGCATTCTTTTGTTTATCTTTCATTTTACTTCATCAGTTTTTTCTTTTGCATTTTGCGCTCTTTATTTTTATCTATTGTAGGATTTTTCACTTTTAATTTTTGTATGAAGTTTGTCTCTCTACCGGCTCCGTAACGGTGTTTAGTTTTGGTGGTGTAAAAGTGTAGACTGGAATGGTGAGGGGAGGGGAGGGAGGGAGGGAGGGAGGGAGGGAGGGAGGGGGGGAGAGAGAGAGAGAGAGAGAGAGAGAGAGAGAGGGAGAGGGAGAGAGACAGAGAGAGAGAGAGAGACAGAGAGAGAGAGAGAGACAGAGAGAGAGAGAGAGACAGAGAGAGACAGAGAGAGACAGAGAGAGAGAGAGAGACAGAGAGAGAGAGAGAGACAGAGAGAGAGAGAGAGACAGAGAGAGACACTGAGAGAGAGAATAAGATGGTGAAGGGGGAGGGTGGGAAGCAACAGCCAAATAAGAGTGGTATAGCAAGGTATTAGACTCAAGGGTTATTAACCCCAAGATAACCATTAACACCATCACAAGAGTTTACTGAACAACCAGCAACTGTAACTTAGTCCTCAACATTGTTGTTGTTGTTGTTATTTTAGATTTAACTACTGAGAACGAAGTGTCCATGTAGCACGGTCTATGGTGAGCCCGTAATTGAGTTCGGGTATTCGCGATAACCTTGTTACTGTGATATTTGCGTCAAGCAGTCCTGGACATAGTCCATAACTGAGGTAAAGTGTCGGCCTATACACCGGGTCCATCTCTCGGTGAATACACAGTCACAGCACCGCTCTTGTGCCAGGTAAGTCCACTACGGGCTCGCCATAGCCCGTGCTACTTGCAACATTTTGTTCCCAGTAGCTGGATCTTAAACAACAACAACAGTGAATGTATATCATGCCGGCAGAGTGGTGGTGAATGAGGGTTATCATACCTGCTTGATGGGGTTGTGGGCGTTCTTCTATTGCCCAAGTCCGGCCCGAGGCCAGGCTTGACTTGTGAGAGTTTGGTCCACCAGGCTGTTGCTTGGAGCGGCCCGCAGGCCCACATACCCACCACAGCCCGGTTGGTCCGACACTCCTTGGAGGAAACAATCTAGTTTCCTCTTGAAGATGTCCACGGTTGTTCCGACAATATTTCTTATGCTCGCTGGGAGGACGTTGAACAACCGCGGACCTCTGATGTTTATACAGTGTTCCCTGTGCCTATGGCACCTCTGCTCTTCACTGGTTCTATTCTGCATTTTCTTTCTTTCTCTATTCTGCACCAGAGTGGAGTTGAACCCCACCGCAAGCTTGCAGGACATGTTTCTGACACATGTCTCCAGCAGAAGGGCTCTCAGCGGGTGTGGGACTGGCAACACTGACACTTACGGGTTCACCATAGCCCGTGCTACTTGGAACATTTTATTCCAGGTAGCAAATCTTAAACAACATGACACTTACGTCCACTCAGAGAATACCTCCAGTGTGAAAATATTTTATTGGGGAGCCGGTCGGCCGAGCGGACAGCACGCTGGACTTGTGATCCTGTGGTCCTGGGGTTCGATCCCAGGCGCCGGCGAGAAACAATGGGCAGAGTTTCTTTCACCCTATGCCCCTGTTACCTAGCAGTAAAATAGGTACCTGGGTGTTAGTCAGCTGTCACTTGCTGCTTCCTGGGGGTGGAGGCCTGGTCGAGGACCGGGCCGCGGGGACACTAAAAGCCCCGAAATCATCTCAAGATAACCTCAAGATATCCCACATGGAAGGAATATGTCGTGACAACTACGTGAACAGCTGAAACTACCAATCTTCTTAAATTTTGATAAATGCTCCAATGACGTCTTAACTAGCGAAGTAATATACCGATTAAAGCAGCGTCTGGGATGCTCCCGGACGTAGGTTCGAATCCTCGTCACGGCCCTTGTGGATTTGTTCATTTAATATACCAGTCCAGACACTGTAATGTGCCAGCATTAATATTTAATCTAATCAGATCAGACTGATTACAAAACAGGAGTTATAAAATTAAAATATTAACAATGTTATATATAAGTATTGACATATATTCATTAGAACATCATGTCGAATACTTTCCAGACCTTCCGGTTAAGTTAATAGATATTAAGAACACAAGTTCAGAGTTACAAGACAAAGCCTGGACACATTACAAGCTGTTCCCCACCTTGTAAAGCTGGGATACAGGTATATAGGTTTTGTTAATTGTGAGCTGAAATATTCTTTATTTCGTCAAGGTTACTGACCTGTTACTTTATTACAGTCTTGTACACATAAGGTGGTTGACGCACGTGCGTGTACAGAGTGGATAACAAGGAGGAGGAAAAGTAAAGCACGTGGATCAGTGTGATTATAGAACAAAAGTCAATGATCAACAAAAAGTGAAAATCCGGTTACAGTCAGATGGATAATGAACCATATTGCTTCCTCCTCACTCCAAGTAGACGTTCTTGCCCTTCCCACTCCGACCAGTAGATGGCAGCGCCACTTTAATCTCTTATCAATTTCAACTAAGAAATATAATTGTTGTACTGAGTGTGGCGGAGAGACTTGGGTTGCTAGGAGAGGGATACGAACTGTGTCTCTCTCTCTAACCTCCGCGCAAACATCCCAGATATAAATTATTTTATCAACAGTAATCCCCCCAGTGATCCCTCAAGGATTCGAACCCCGACCAATTTGAACCCCAATTCAAGCTTTACACAATTCAAGCAGAATTAGATCAATACAGTGTTTGTTAGTATATACAATAAATACACGTATTTATAATCTAATATATATTTTGTTTTGTTTTTGTCAAGATAAAAAGTCTGATATTTCAGCCGCGTTCGTATAAAAATATTTTGACGAAAGTCTTGGAGACATTTGGACGGAAGTCGTACACAAATATTTTGGTCGGAACTGGTACAAAAAATATGTTAAACAGCAAAAAAATAATTATAATTCAACTTTTTTCCCTCCAATTTTAAGCGGAAACATCATTGTCAAAGATGTTCCGAATATCTTCGTGGCGTCATTAATACGAATGGTCTATATTTAAATCCTTTTGTTCCATAATGAGTTATATCTTTACTGGGAGGCTACAGCCAGGGTCAGGCTACACCCAAGGTCAGGCTACACCCAAGGTCAGGCTACACCCAAGGGTCAGGCTACACCCAAGGTCAGGCTACACCCAAGGGTCAGGCTACACCCAAGGGTCAGGCTACACCCAAGGTCAAGCTACACCCAAGGGTCAAGCTACACCCAAGGTCAGGCTACACCCAAGGGTCAGGCTACACCCAAGGTCAGGCTACACCCAAGGGTCAGGCTACACCCAAGGGGTCAGGCTATACCCAAGGGTTAGGCTACACCCAAGAGTCAGGCTACACCCAAGGGGTCAGGCTACACCCAAGGGTCAGGCTACACCCAAGAGGTCAGGCTACACCCAAGGGGTCAGGCTACACCCAAGGGTCAGGCTACACCCAAGGGTCAGGCTACACCCAAAGGTCAGGCTACACCCAAGGGTCAGGCTACACCCAAGGGTCAGGCTACACCCAAGGGTCAGGCTATACCCAAGGGTCAGGCTACACCCAAGGGTCAGGCTACACCCAAGGGTCAGGCTACACCCACGGGGTCAGGCTACACCCAAGGGTCAGGCTACACCCAAGGGGTCAGGCTACACCCAAGGGGTCAGGCTACACCCAAGGGTCAGGCTACACCCAAGGTCCAGGCTACAGCCAAGGGTCAGGCTACACCCAAAGGTCAGGCTACACCCAAGGGTCAGGCTACACTCAGGTGAAGGGCGTATGTGCTCAGAGTGCACTCAAGTGAGTGCACTCTAGCCAAACTTAAGAGTGTAATTACTCTCATAATTTTGCGGTTAGTGAATCCGATCTATGAAGGTCTATGGCTGGACGAGGTTTTAGGCATGGCCATAATCAGGCATATAATTAATATATGTATACCTTTATATACATAAATATATGAATATGTATATATATAACTGAAAACTCCACACACACCAGAAGTGACTCGAACCCCAAACAGCCAGGAGCACTCTGCAACTGGTGTACAGGACACCTTAACCACTCGACCATCACTGACATGTGTATATATATATATGTAGGTATATATGTATAAGGCTGAGGACATGCCACCTCACCCACCTTTGCATTCATCTTGCAATTCCGCCCCACAAACTAGTTCCCTCGTAGCGGCCCACACCCCGCCCCCTGACCTCCGCCCACACACCCACCCACACCATGGGGGGGGTTAGCTCTATCATGCCTCCAAAGGGGTATATAAGGCCCAGTTTGGGGTTCGCAGCTGGAGCGTTTCAGTTCGTAGGGACGAGGAGGAGCGGCGTCTTTCCTGGGAAAGCAATCCGCAGAAAATTGGAAAGATGTGTGGCGAATGGACTTGTCTCTTTTATCTCTCTCTCTCTCTCTCTCTCTCTCTCTCTCTCTCTCTCTCTCTCTCTCTCTCTCTCTCTCTCTCTCTCTCTCTCTCTCTCTCTCTCTCTCTCTCAGAATATAAGAAAGAAACTGGGCAGGAACTTTGAGTCTTGCTCAGAGTTCCATATCTCCTTAATCGGATCTTCGTTCGAAAAACCGGCCCTGGCTGACACAGGCCCTGGAGCCAGATTCACGAAACAGTTACGCAAGTACTTACGAACTTATACATCTTTCCTCAATCTTTGACGGCTTTGGTTACATTTATTAAACAGTTTACAAGCACGAAAACTTGCCAGTCAACTGTTGTTATTGTTATAAACAGCCTTCTGGTGCTTCGGAGCTCATTAACTGTTTAATAATTGTAAACAAAGCCGCCAAAGATTGAGAAAAGATGTACAGGTTCGTAAGTGCTTTCGCAACTTCTTCATGAATCTGTCCCCATATATTACAAGGTTTATTAAAGATCGCTTTCCCTTACTGCCTATTAATCCTGAGTAAAGAGTCTATATATATCCTCAGGGCGTCGTTTTGGCTGAAGCGTCGATTCTAAGGTGGTTCGTGCTGTTGGTACGAAACTGCTGGTCTTGTTCACCTTCTCTGTCCTGATGCAGTCCGTCCTCCAAACAAAGATCCAAAAGTGATTCCATCCACCCGCCAAACCCCCTGTTTATGAATGAAAAGCGGTTTACACACGACTCACAACTGCTGACGTTCGAACATATCCGGAACAAGTGCTTCACTGAAGAATTTTGTTCGAATCACAACGCTGTAAATGCTTCACCCACGTACTACAAATACAAATAATCGCCAACAGAACCTAAACACCTAACCTAACCTATGCCTATATATACACAATATGCCAATATATTATAATATTAATTTATACTTGAGAAAATTCCCGTTTTGAATGAACAGCATGTTAAAATTTATGAATGCGTCTGTGGGGTCGACCGCTGAATGTAATGGACTTGAGTCGAGGACGGGTTGCCTGATGGCAATGTCCATTTGTTGACAAGTCTTGTAATCTCTTGACTCTGAAGAAAGCGGCTGTGTGTGTGTGTGTGTGTGTGTGTGTGTGTGTGTGTGTGTGTGTGTGTGTGTGTGTGTGTGTGTGTGTGTGTGTGTGTATTCACCTAGTTGTGCTTGCGGGGGTTGAGCTCTGACTCTTTGGGCCCGCCTCTCAACTGTCAGTCAACCGATTTGTTTCACACACACACACACACACACACACACACACACACACACACACACACACACACACACACACACACACACACACACATACACACACACACACACACACACACACACACACACACACACACACACACACACACACACACACACACACACACACGCACACACACACACACACACACACACACGCATATTTCGCAAGCCTTTTGACCATCCAGTGACAGTTGTATAATGCATTACCGTAATTACAAATTTAATAACATGAATGAAAAAACATGTTGTGCATTACCAGTAGTGTTCGTGTTTTGAATTGTTGTGAAACATTACTGTGTTGCATCATATGTTGGTACGAGGGGGGGGGGGGAGGGGGAGGGATTATGAGGGGAAAAAGCGCCAAGCCATTACGACTATATAGCACTGGGAAGGGGTCAGGATAAGGATTTGGGATGGGACGGGGGGAAAGGAATGGTGCCCAACCACTTGTGGACGGTCGGGGGATTGAACGCCAACCTGCATGAAGCGAGACCGTCGCTCTACCGTCCAGCCCAAGTGGTTACTTCACGCTATTTCACTATTTCTCAATAATTCATTATATATCACAGTATTTAAAAAAAAAATTCACAGTATTTCATATTTCACATTATAGTGTTATGTGGAGTTGGGGAATAGAGTATGTGGTTGTGTAACTAAATATGGACTCCAGGCTGGAGCTGCATACTCCAGGA
>NC_091151.1:50548299-50570799 GCF_040958095.1 Procambarus clarkii | reverse complement strand
CCCCGACCATGGAGGACATAAGAAAACATGCATATGCTGATTAGCATTTGTTATATACCATTGTTGCCTGAGTTATCAATCATGCAGGTAAAGTGGTCTCTTATCCCCATCTCAGCCTAAGCTCAGGGAATTAAACTCGTAAAATAGATGATCTTGGAAGTTCAGGAATGGCTAAAATCCGTAGCATATGTTCAATCGGTAAAATTTTAAGTGTGCGGGAAATTGAAATTAATTTCAATAATAATACCATAGAAAAGGTGCAGATAAATTAAGTCCTAATAATGCCGGAACATGTAAAAACTTCACCTCACAAATCATTTCCCCAGTCTACAATTACGTGGACAGACGAGATTTAATAATTATGGCATCCAAGCACCCGGTGGCAAGGAATTCACAGTGATAAATTCACCCAAAATTAAACTCGTGAAAAAAATTAACCCATACTCGAGTGTATGTACCTTCAGTAATACATCATGATTCACTATAAACCAATGTCAAGAGTCATCGAGCAGTTACGCAAGTACTTGCCAGCCATTATATCTCTCAGTCTTTGGCAGCTTTATTTACATATATTAATTTAAACAGTTTATGGGCTCAAGCGCACTAGGACCTGTTTATAACAATAACAACATTTGATTGGGAAATAGTAAAACATTTTGAATTAACAGACACTAGACAGTAGTAGTATTAAATGTTTATTCAATGTAAATAAAGATTGAGAAAAGATGTTCAGGTTTGTAACCTCTGTCCTACCTGACAGGATGTTACAAATTACCTGTCTGTAACGTTTGTAAACCTGAAGAGATGTTCAGGTTTACTTGCATAACTGCTTGATGAATTCAGGTCCAGTATTACTGTGATATCTTAAGCATGTCCTAACAGTGTAAATTCTAAGATTTACTGACTTATTAATAACCAAGACCCATGTTTGTTTATATCTTACAGCTGACCATTTTAAAAATGGTCATGTTAGGCTGCTCTCTCCTGCATATTATATTGCCATATAGCTTCCCGACTTACCTTAACAGGTTACAATGTTCCGACTATTGTTGATAAGCGTAGACTACATAAACAAATGATTACATTGTTTCTACACAATTCACCATTATGCAAATAAGTCACAAATTAGTTACATTTACAGGCCATAACTAGGGAGGTGAATTAAACACCCACGGCCGTTAAATTCCTCTCCTACGGAATCTGGGCTGAGTCGTGATTAATTAATTTAATATTACATGCTGACTAAAGTTATATTTAACGCGCTAAATTCTCGATATATTTACCGTCATATTTATTCAAATTAATAATAAAGGTATACTACATCTCTATTATTACAAACAGTTCATGTCAATATTATTAATTTTAATTTGTGTAGTATACTAAATTTCGTTTTAATTAAATCATTCAAATTTACATAAAATGTAAAGTATTTAATTATAATAAATTGGTTTCCACCTCATTTTTATAGGCTAGCATTACAGTAGACACTAAAGAGTGTCAATTGGTGGTTCTCAAGCAGGACTGCGATTAATAGTGTTATATTGTATGTGGAAGCCTCGTATACAGCTACACATTGTAAGTGTATGAGGAAGCCTCGTATACAGCTACAGTGTTACATTGTTATGTGGAAGCCTCGTATACAGCTACAGTGTTACATTGTATGAGGAAGCCTCGTATACAGCTTCACAGTGTTATATAGAATAGAGAAGCCTTGTGTACAGCTGCCAATAATATAATGAATCAAGAGGCACGAGGGATTATGTAGTACAATCTATATTTAAGAAATATTAATTTATCGAGAGATGCAGCAATGTTACATTTTCCTTCATTATTTTCTATGGTGTTGCTATGCTCGATACCTTTAGACTAATATACTCTACCTAATGTTTTCTGCTCTAATGATAGGTTTTAGCACTTGCCCCGCGTATCTGTGTTAGACTGAATAAAGCCTTAACAAGCAAAACATTGTCATCAAAAAGTGTAGACTGATGAGGGTGTATCTCTACAGTAGTAATAGTCTTGTAGTAATGGACTTGTGAGTATAAAGTGGAGGATGATGTTGGGTGGCGTAGCGTAGCGTGGCACCTCCGGTAATTAAGCCAGCGTGTGTTCTCCATCTCATCATCATCAACCGTCCTCTTTTTATCTCCAACATTGTCCCGGTGAGTGAGTTTTGTTGGCGCGGGGGAGCCCTGGTGGTGGCGGGACGACTCATTACCCCCACCATCACCATCATCACTCCTTCACACTTTCACCATCATTCCCGCTTAACCCATTATCCTATATTTCTTACCTTTATTTTGTATTTGGCGAAGTTACCACGGCCAAGAGACAACAGCAAATGTAACTTTTCTATGGTGAATTTGGTGTGGATTTTTTTATTACATCTAAAATGATTGCATGTTTATACGTCTCTCAGTTGATACTTGCGGGCAGAGACCGCTGTCATCGTCCTGTTAATAAATGACTTACATTATCGTACACCTTTATATAAGTTATGATCTATTATAAAAAGGTAGCTTTAAGTTAGGGAACTGTTGTGGGTTGCATCCTGGAGAAGGTTAGTTGCTGGCCAAGGGAGACCTCCATAAGCCTAACACCTTACCTGTCTCCGACAATGGATAACCACAAGGTCACATCCGTCAATAAAATATTGAAAGTCTTTTTATTTAAATATAATATAATACAGGAAGAACAGAATACTTGGTAAGTTCATTTGCTGTCAATTTTCAACCGGATAGAGCTGGACAAATGACGTAGATGTGTTGACCAGACTATACACTAGAAGGTGAAGGGACGACGACGTTTCGGTCCGTCCTGGACCATTCTCAAGTCGATTGTCGCACAATCGCACAATCGATTTGAGAATGGTCCAGGACGGACCGAAACGTCGTCGTCCCAACATACTTTAGCCACGTTATTGCGACATAGATGTAACAATGAAGTAACGTTGATAACATTAACCCCACGTTGATTAAACGCCACTTGAGCACGGTTTGCCAGCTGGGTTCACTCGTGTAGGTAACAACGGGTTCATCCTAAACACTTGTCCCACGCCTCGCTGGCGATTTGGTCTGGGTTGTGTCCGGCCAGAGAGGAGGAGGAGGAGGAGGAGGAGGCATAGCATCAACGCTGGTCGGCTCTCTTCACCCCAGCAGTAATTGCATACCTCGATTTTAACCGATTGGCGGGTCGTGTTGCAAAGGGAAACTTACAGGGTAAAGTTTACCGTGAGCTATAGGAAGGGAAAGCTGTCAGCCTGCTAACCGGAGTCAGACACACAGAAATCACAATAGCGTGATGCATCAAATGAACAAATTCACATAGACAGAAGACAGTAGCTAGTGGGCACCAACACAGAAGACAGTAGCAAGACCAATACGTCAAGAGAAGCATAATTAAGGAACTTGCCGGAGACACAACGCCGCTACACAAGAAAACTTCTTCAGTCTTGCACTGGAAACTTTTGCTTGAAGCTTCTTCGGCCTCTCGCTTTTTCTAATATTCTTTTCCCCGAGAGCCAACAAAGATGCGGAGCTTCCCGCGCTCCGCCACTGCTTCTTCCTCAACATATTATTTAGCGATTTTTTTCACGCCAAAATAAATCCCAACGATTGTTTTTCCTTATTAAATATTTTCAGAAAGTAACATCTTAAAAATCGTAACATTTTGACAAATAGAAATTGGTATTTATATTTTATTTTAAGGTGATTGAGCTGGTGAGTTAGGGGGAATTTTGATACCTGATCACATTTGTTTTTTTCCTTACCTATCAATGTTTACCTATCAGAGACTACGAGGAAATGAGGTCTAGTTTCTGAGGTGGTGGAGGCCAAGACCGTCAGTAGTTTCAAAGCGTTATATGACAAAGAGTGCTGGGAAGACGGGACACCACGAGCGTAGCTCTCATCCTGTAACTACACTTAGGTAATTACACACACACATACACACTCCTCTCTCTCTCTCTCTCTCTCTCTCTCTCTCTCTCTCTCTCTCTCTCTCTCTCTCTCTCTCTCTCTCTCTCTCTCTCTCTCTCTCTCTCTCTCTCTCTCTTTCTCTCTCTCTCTCTCTTTCTCTCTCTCTCTCTCTGTCTCTGTCTTCAAAATATAATGTGTGTTTGACGTTGGAAGTCATCAATTATATTGTGGTGCTTCTGTACCTAATATAATAATTATCCCCCAGTTTGTAAGATTTGTCTGAATAGTGAAATTGGTACATTGTCGTCAATTTTATAACTCATCGGAGGCCGTCATCATTTATGTGTTCAATAACGGAATAAACAATGTTGATTTTCCTGCTTTCTAATGCAGATTTGCATTGTGTGACTGAATTAGATAATACATTTACAGTGTTGATGCTGTGGTGGCGGTAGTATAATGTAGTGAGCAATTGTGTTGAGTCGCCGGACAAAATACGGGAATACAATCAGGTTTTTTATTGATTGTTAAAAAAAGAGACCCCAATACACGCACGTATTTGTACGATAAATGTTTGTGTTTTAACGATGAGAAACGATATGAACCAAACATGTGAGAACGGAAGCTCTGCAATGTTTATTACACCAATTTCTGATTTCGATGCTCAGGAAATAGTACTCAGGAATCCCTATGAAACTTTACGGGATATTGGAAACGGATTTTCAATGTTTTTGCCTAGATTAATCATGACAAACCAAGCAGAAAAATGTGGGTTAAAAAGTAATATATCAACCTCAGTGATATATTTGAACACTGTCACTGTACAGAAATCCCAGAACAATGTAATATTGGAACAAGTTCTCTATAAGAGAGAGAAGTTGGTATAAGAGAGAGAAGTTGGTATAAAGTCTAGTGCTTAATATGACTAGAGCAACAAGTGAGCATCGAGGAGAGAGCAGTGAAGGCATCTCAGTATGAACATAGGGCGTCTAACTCCCTTATACTCTCTGGCCGAGGATCGGGAGGAGACGGTGTATATGTTGGACGAGGAACCCCCAGACGATCAAGGTAATCATATACACTTCAATATTTACACTTATGTTTATTATGGTTTTACCATATTTATAATTTGTTGGATCTGAGAACGTGACGGCAGGGTTGTCGCGTTTATCATGTTTGTTCAGTGAAAATTTTATTTCTGATTGATTTATTGTTTTATATTTATTAATTTTGTATAATTATTGTGTGGGGGGTTAAAAATGCTAAATATGAATATATACAGCACGTGTATATATTATGTATTTAGACTAGCTAAATTTTGGTATCATCTCAGGTGGAAACTTTCGCTGTATGCATTTATAAGTAACAACTGCAGCAGTATATGTATTCAGCTTCAAAAGGCTCGTAAATTACTTACATAACATTTGTCAAAAATACAGATCTTAGATAACAGAGTTGTCTGAAGATTGCTATGTATAGGGACCCGGTCAAATTATTTGTTGTCATTGTGAATTTTGGCTACGTTTATTTTTTTTTATTTTTTTTTTTTTTTGAGATATATACAAGAGTTGTTACATTCTTGTACAGCCACTAGTACGCGTAGCGTTTCGGGCAGGTCCCTGGAATACGATCCCCTGCCGCGAAGAATCGTTTTTTCATCCAAGTACACATTTTACTGTTGCGTTAAACAGAGGCTACAGTTAAGGAATTGCGCCCAGTAAATCCTCCCCGGCCAGGATACGAACCCATGACATAGCGCTCGCGGAACGCCAGGCGAGTGTCTTACCACTACACCACGGAGACTGGTATTCTTTATTGTTTTATGAATACATAAATGTATACATAGCATCATTTATTTTGTCACTTTCAGTACAAACTGCAAGAACAGTGAATACACTACAAAATATTTCAAATTTATTGTGATAACAAGCCATATAATGTGTAGTATAATAAAATTAGCGAAGCCAAGAGACGTGCTACAATTACAAACAAGTTTGAATTGTTCACAAACCAATATGCAACAGAAAACGCCTCACCCCTGAAGGATTCGAACCCAGACAGCTAGAGGCTTCATGCACCTTGGCGTGTCCAGTACTTTCACCACTAGGCCACAACGACTGTTTAAAGAATTGGAAGTCGTGTGACCCTTTACCCAATTCCCAACAGCACTTTGTGTCACCGAGTACTGTTGTTGAGTGCTGCTCTCTTCTGAATCACAGACTCAGCAGAAAAGTGTTAGTATTTTTTAGTGTTAGAGCTGTTAATAAGTAGAATAGGTTAGATGTAGAAGTCGTTGAAGCTAATTGTATTGAGAGTTTTAAATGTGAATATGATAGCGTGAGAAATGAGTCGTGCATTAATGTGAGAACGTTAGGAAAGCGGAGCGTATCTCCAGCCTGCAGTCACACCGAGGTGAGTACACAGATCCTTGCCAGGCCCTGGGACTTCACCAGACACAACAACACCCACACATTCCCCCCCCCCCCCCTTCCCTCTCCCCCTCCCTGCTATTGTTGACTCTGGATGTCTTACACGAGTATAATAAAAGTTGTCTTGGTTCTGCCATCCTTTTATAGCCTCGCCTTCCTTTCTCCGCGTGTACCACAACTGTAAAGTTTTGTACAATATTGTCCCAATCCCATCCCGCGAGGACGATAACACAGCCATACTGGTGATATACTCAATAATATACACGTCTTGTACAGGTATGCTAATGGATGCTAACAAACCGGGCCTAATAAGCCCAGCCTCGGGTATAATGGATATATTATATATATATATATATATATATATATATATATATATATATATATATATATATATATATATATATATATATATATATATATATATATATATATATAATGTACTGGGCTTAGGAGAGGTTAGATTATGTTCTTGTCTTCTTTATCGGATCATTTCTACATATCCATTAGTACAAAATGTACTAATTTTTGTACTAATGGCCGGCGACAGCGGTCTCTGCCTAGAGAATATTTGCCAAACTTTTTGAAAGGGCCCGCCACTGGAGTGGCGGGCCCTTGGTCACTGGAGTGACCAAGCGGAGAGTGACCTGGTGTCACGTGACGTGCGAGTCGCACATTAGTAATGCTTCTGTCCCGGGCAAACCTTCACTGCGCCTCAGAACTCGGACGGGGAGGTCGTAAGTTACGTCAGCTCCAAAAATTTTGGAGAATTTTACGTGCGTGACGAGTCTAGAGTTTAGTGGAAGTGTAGTGAGCCTGTGTGAAGGGCCGCTGTATACCAGTAGAGAATCAGTCGGTGGACTTTCTGATGTCTGGTTGCTTATAGGGCAAACCTAATTGTTTAACTCCAGGTGTGTGGAGTAGTACAACACCCTGGACTAGTGCCAAGGGCTGTGTCACAGTTGTCACTGGACCCGAGTGTTGGAATTTCACTGCAGCGTAAGAAATAGTTCTTGGGTAGCGTCATTAACCCGGCGGGCCGGAACTGTGTGCAGTTTGTCACTTGTATTACTGGGTCGCTGCCAGGTGTATGCTTGGTGGACACGCAGGGCGAAGTGGTCAACAGGAATTCCTTGCAAGACACCAGCAACAGAGGAACAACACCATGTACACTTTATTGGTTTATTAAATATTACATTTACTAATCAAATTTAACACTGTTCAGAACCATGTTCTCTTAATTACTCGCCTGATTTTTCGAGCCGAATACACCGCATACATTGACTATATTACTTATGGGGAAAATAGTTATGTATATATTGATGTGGGTGAAGATATCAGTTGAAGGTGAGAAACTAGCCTAGGTCGGGAGCAGAGAAGAGGCCTGGGGCCAGATTCACGAAGCAGTTACGCAAACACTTACGAACCTATACATCTTTTCTCAATCTTTGGCGGCTTTGTTTACACTTATTAAACAGTTCATGAGCTCCCAAGCACCAGGAGGCTGTTTATAACAATAACAACAGTTGATTGGCAAGTTTTCATGTTTGTAAACTGTTTAATAAATGTAAACAAAGGCATCAAAAATTGAGGAAAGATGTTCACGATCGTAAGTACTTGCGGTGTAAATGTTAAGAGTTAGGTAGAGATACGTAGCCTACTCCCCATTCCTGCGCGGGTATTTGGCGGGTCAGGGATCGCCCACACACTGACAACCTTGTTTGATTGTCTCTTTGTGGAGCACTCAGCGCGGGAGTTCCTGTACGTCGACGGGATGTTCCCAGGACGTCCGGCTTTACCTCACGCTGCACAGTGGAGGCCCTCTGAGAGTTATTATTATTATTAACATCTTTATTGACAAAATTAATTACAATTTTGCCTAATCTGAGGATTTTGATAGTCTTATTAAAGTGAGGATAATGCTGGTATTCACTGTCACACAGGACAGAGGGTCATACATAAGACAATAGGTCTAAACTGTAGGCTGAAGCACATATATATCATGGCTACAATCAATGTTTTAATAGTGGGTCCTCTGTGGTCGTGCCCGGGGGCCTTTTGTGGTCTGGGTGACAAAGAGCAGTGAACGTGCGCCACAGTAGGCTCTGTTTTGGAGGATTTAGTTATATATATTTGGAAATATGTTGTATTTCTGTTGGTAGGTAGTAATTTTGGAGGATAGGCTGTATTTTTGGAGATAGGTTGTATTTTTGATGGATTATAATTGGAGGATAGGTTGTATTACATTAATATTTTGGTGAACAAAACGAAATACAAATGGAAAAAACCTGCTAGACTCTGTAGAGTGAATTTAAAGTTAGTGTCCAGCTTGCATGGTGGGCTGCACAACATACTGGCCTTTACATAGTTCCATATACCTGTCTCAAAATAAATTCCAACACAATGGCCCCTGGCACTTCCTCGCCACATTTCCAAACATAATAATTTTGCGGTAATGTTGTTACAACACTCGCACCTCCAAGACATTCATCCTCCTTCCTTGTCTGACAGTGTTCCGGGAACACACAGCGTTATTAACACGCGCCTTACATCGCGACTATCAACCTTGTACAGTCACAGACCCGCTCCTGTGCCAGGGTAGGTCACTACGGGCTCGCTATAGCCCCTGCTACTTGAGGCTCCTGTGCCACGGTAGTTCACTACGGGCTCGCTATAGCCCCTGCTACTTGAGGCTCCTGTGCCAGGATAGTTCACTAAGGGCTCGCTATAGCCCCTGCTACTTGAGGCTCCTGTGCCACGGTAGTTCACTACGGGCTCGCTATAGCCCCTGCTACTTGAGGCTCCTGTGCCAGGATAGTTCACTACGGGCTCGCCATAGCCCCTGCTACTTGAGGCTCCTGTGCCAGGATAGTTCACTACGGGCTCGCCATAGCCCCTGCTACTTGAGGCTCCTGTGCCAGGATAGTTCACTACGGGCTCGCCATAGCCCCTGCTACTTGAGGCTCCTGTGCCAGGATAGTTCACTACGGGCTCGCCATAGCCCCTGCTACTTGAGGCTCCTGTGCCAGGATAGTTCACTACGGGCTCGCCATAGCCCCTGCTACTTGGCACTTTGTGTTCCCAGTAGCTGGATGTAAAACAATTTCAAACAACAACAACAAACAACTCTGTAACTTGCCCGTAAGGCTGGCTTCTTATTCTCACGTTGGTATGGGTAGCCCCTGCGTACACTACCTCCTCCTCCCTTCTATTGTCACGCCGCCTCCTGCTCATCTCTCAGGTCTTACGAGCCTCTTAACTCCCTCCTCTTCCTTGCAGGTGTACTCACCTAGTTGTGTTTGCGAGGGTTGAGCTCTGGCTCTTTGGTCCCGCCTCTCAACCGTTAATCAACTGATTGTGTGTGGGTGGTGTGGGGCCCTAACTGTTTGGCTTCAGACCCTCTTGCCCCCAGGGGGGGGGGACCCTTCCACAAACTTAATGCTTTTTCTTATCTATAAACGACTGGCGATTCCAACTCCCTCTTAGCCTCACTAATTGCCTATTAAAAACAAAAAACTAATTGAAACGATTATTAGTCTTGTCTGATCTTCTACCTATCGTGGAATCCAGAATAAGTATGCTATTCTCGCTTCATTATTAGTTACATTGTCTAATAGTATTGTATCAACAGTATTAGTGTTAAGAATGTGTTGGAGGCTTGTAATATTGCATACAATAATGTTCCTTCCCTCCGACAGACCGCTCCCGACCCTGGTGGAAGAGTTGGAACCGCAAGTACGTGTTGCTGTGTGGCACCTGCGGCACCTCGGCCGTCCTCTTGGGCACTTTCTACCTCATTATCTACTTTGTGCTCAGGTCCTACACGTCGTCTCTACAGTACTTCGAGACTATACCCACCTACGTCCCCGCTGCTGTAGTGAGTACCTTCCTCTTGAGAGTATTGGTGGGCGTGTGGAGGGACCCTTGTTGACGCTGGTGGCTCTCTGCACCAGTCTTCTTGTGTGCCTGCTACACCAACCTTACCAACACCACATATCTTCTCCACAGGTTGTGTGTGTGTGTGTGTGTATTATGTCACATATGCACTTATTAAATAAGCCAATATTGACTATAAGCAAGTGCGAGAACGGGTTGGTGTGAGAGTGTGTGGGTGTGTGTGAGAGAGAGAGAGAGAGAGAGAGAGAGAGAGAGAGAGAGAGAGAGAGAGAGTATCTGGGCTAACATATACTAGTGGCAGTAAATGTGTTACCATGGAGGCATAATCTGGCCTAATAACCAATTACGAGCTCTCCCAACATTAATCACTCACCAACCAGCTCGAATTACTTTTGTGAGTAGCAAGATGACCTTTATTATAACCAGCCCGACAGGTGACCTTACCTAACCTTCATCACCAGCCCGACAGGTGACCTTACCTAACCTTCATCACCAGCCCGACAGGTGACCTTACCTAACCTTCATCACCAGCCCGACAGGTGACCTTACCTAACCTTCATCACCAGCCCGACAGGTGACCTTACCTAACCTTTATGACCAGCCCGACAGGTGACCTTACCCAACCAGACAGTCAGACCATCAACAGCTCCACGCCCAACACGTCAGGCCAACCCCAACATTTCCACCAACAAATTTACAAACATATTGCAAATCTTTTTTGTTTACTTTGTGAAGAACAACGCGATCAAATGATTTACTGTCGGAAAATTAGAAGTATTTATTCAGTGGAGGTGGTCATTGTTGGGAGTGATGCCTATGATGGTGGTAATCTGGCGGGAAGTTCATATGAGCCAAGTTGTACAGTTATGGACACAAGGTTGGCCTGGTCAGGTCTTAAAGAGGACGGAGGCACAGTTGGCCAGGCTGGTAACGTGAGCTGCCTCTGGAGAAATGTTGGTGTTGGTGGTGGTGGCTGTGGTGGTGGTGGTGGTGGTGGTGATGGTGGTGGCTGTGGTGGCGGGGGGTGGTAGTTGATTGATAGTTGAGAGGCGGGCCGTAAGAGCAGAGTTCAACCCCCGTAAGAACAACTGAACAACTAGGTGAACACACACACACACACACACACACACACACACACACACACACACAAGCATGGAGCACACACACACACAAGCATGGAGCCCGTACCTTGTCAAGCACAAGACGAAGCTGGAAAAAGTCCAAAGGTATGCTACTAGACTAGTCCCAGAACTAAGAGGCATGAGTTATGAGGAAAGGCTGCGGGAAATGCACCTCACGACACTGGAAGACAGAAGAGTAAGGGGGGACATGATCACAACCTACAAAATCCTCAGGGGAATCGACCGGGTAAACAAGGATGAACTTTTCAACACTGGTGGGACGCGAACAAGGGGACACAGGTGGAAGCTGAGTACCCAAATGAGCCACAGAGACGTTAGAAAGAACTTTTTCAGTGTCAGAGTAGTTAGCAAATGGAATGCATTAGGAAGTGATGTGGTGGAGGCTGACTCCATTCACAGTTTCAAATGTAGATATGATAGAGCCCAATAGGCTCAGGAATCTGTACACCAGTTGATTGACGGTTGAGAGGCGGGACCAAAGAGCCAGAGCTCAACCCCCGCAAGCACAATTAGGTGAGTACAATTAGGTGAGTACACACACACACACACACACACACACACACACACACACACACACACACACACACACACACACACAGGGAGGGAGGTGGGAGGTCCCCCCCACCCCCTCTATCCATCCCCCTCCCAACCTCTCAACCTCTATCTGTCTCCCAACCTTACGCCATCTCCCAACCCCTCTATGCCCTCCCTAATCTTCAGACCCAGTATGCCCTTCCTACTCCAGACCTACCTACCCAGGCCCTACCCCAGACCCTCCTACCTACCTTCCTAGAAGCCCAGCCCCCAGTAGCCCCCCAAGCACCCCTCCTGAACTCTTTCACCCCCCATACACCCCCCGGACCCCCCCAGACACCCCCTGGATCCCCCCGGACATCCCCCGGACCCTCCCCGCCCCCAGTCATCCCCCAGACACCCCCCAGATCCCCCAGATCCCCTCTGCCCCCAGTCACCCCCCAGACATCCCCCAGATCCCCCCAGACCCCCAGAGAAAGGGAGAACTCTGGTACAAGAGTTTCCATGAAGAATCTCAAGGTTTGGTACACCAATGCTGATGGGGTATCTAATAAAGCAGAAGAGATAAAAGAAAGAGTGAGTGAAGCAGATCCTGACATAGTTGCAATTGTGGAAACTAAAATTAATGACATGATCTCAGATGCAATCTTTCCTGAAGGGTACCAGGTGATACGAAAAGAGAGGACACAGAGACAGGGAGGGGGAGTAGCACTCCTAATAAAGCGGAAATGGAAGTTTGAAGACCTGGGAAATCGAGTTACCAATGAGTGCACAAGCTTCATACATGGAACTCTGACAGTAGATGGGAGGAAGATTGTGATCATGGTAATCTACAATCCCCCACCAAACAGTAGAAGACCCAGGCAGGAGTATGATGACAACAACAAAGCATGTATAGATGAACTGCAGAAGGCAGCAACACTAGCCCACAGAATGAGAGCGAAGCTGCTGATCATGGGGGACCTAAATCATGGAGAGATAAATTGGGAATCAAGGAATCCCCATGGAGGGGATGAAACGTGGGGAGCAAAATTAGTAGATGTTATAGACAGGAATTTCCTGACACAACATGTGAAGGAAGACACAAGGGAAAGAGGAGGAGATGCACCGAGCCTATTAGACCTGATTTTCACCCAGAACGTAGAAGATATCGAGAATTTAGAGCATGAAATACCTCTAGGGGCCAGTGACCATTGTGTCCTAGTCTTTGACTACATGATGGAATTCAAAATTATGACCATGGGACAAGAGATCTGGGAAAGGAGAGCTGACTACAGGAAAGGGGACTATATGAGGATAAGGGACTATCTGGGTGAAGTGCAGTGGGAGGAAGAAATTAGAGGAAAAACAGTCCAAGATATGATGGACCTAGTCATACAGAAATGCCAGGAGGCCGAAGAGAGATTTATACCAACGGTAAAGGGAAAAAATAAGAAGGAATATAATAACCCATGGTTTAATAGACAGTGTCAGGAAGCAAAAATGGCCAGCAGGCGGGAGTGGAGGAAGTACAGAAGACAAAGAACAGAGGACAACAGAAGCAGATACAACAGAGCTAGGAACGATTACATTAACATAAGACGAACATCGGAAAGGGACTATGAGAACGATATTGCAATCAAAGCGAAAAAACAACCTAAGTTACTACACAGTCATATAAGAAGAAAAATGTCGGTGAACGACCAAGTGACAAGACTAAGGAAGACAGAGGGGGCATATACTGAAAGTGACAAGGAAATCTGCGAGGCACTGAATGCCAGTTTCCATGGAGTGTTCACTACCGAGCCTGAGCAGCTCCCATTGTTGGAAGGGGTTACCCTAGATGAAAGACTATCAGATATAGAGGTGACAGCAGAGGAGGTAATGAAACAGTTGACAACTCTAGATGCAACTAAAGCAGTTGGACCAGACAAAGTATCACCGTGGATACTAAAAGAAGCAGCACAGGCCCTCAGCGTGCCTCTGGCAATGATCTTTAATGAGTCACTTATGTCAGGAGAATTGCCCAGTTGCTGGAAGAAGGCAAATGTCGTGCCGATCTTCAAGAAAGGAGATAGGGAGGAGGCACTTAACTACAGACCTGTATCACTGACAAGCATCCCCTGTAAAATACTGGAAAGAATAATTAGGCTACGACTGGTTGCACACCTGGAGAACATTAGGTTTGTGAACAAACATCAACATGGGTTCTGGACAGGGAAATCGTGCCTAACAAACCTTCTGGAATTCTATGATAAAATAACGAGGATAAGACAGGACAGAGATGGTTGGGCAGACTGCATATTTCTGGACTGCCAAAAAGCCTTTGATACAGTACCGCACATGAGACTGCTGTTCAAGCTCGAGAGGCAGGCGGGGGTGGGGGGAAAGGTCCTAGAATGGATAAGGAACTACCTAACAGGAAGGAGCCAAAGAGTTACGGTAAGGGGCGAGAAGTCGGACTGGCGAACAGTAACAAGTGGAGTACCACAAGGATCGGTGCTGGGACCAATTCTATTTCTTGTATATGTTAACGACATGTTTACAGGCGTAGAGTCCTACATGTCGATGTTTGCGGATGATGCAAAGTTGATGAGAAGAGTTGTGACAGATGAGGATTGCAGGATCCTCCAAGAGGACCTGAACAGATTGCAGAGATGGTCAGAGAAATGGCTACTAGAATTCAACACGAGCAAATGTAAAGTTATGGAAATGGGACTAGGAGATAGGAGACCAAAGGGACAGTACACAATGAAGGGGAACAGCCTACCTGTAACGACGCGTGAAAGAGACCTGGGGGTGGACGTAACACCTAATCTATCTCCTGAGGCACATATTAATAGGATAACGACAGCAGCGTACTCTACACTGGCAAAAGTTAGAACATCATTCAGAAACCTAAGTAAGGAGGCATTTAGGGCGCTTTACACTGCCTACGTAAGGCCAGTCTTAGAGTATGCCGCCTCATCATGGAGTCCCCATCTGAAGAAGCATATAATGAAACTGGAAAAGGTTCAGAGGTTTGCAACGAGACTCGTCCCAGAGCTACGAGGGATGGGGTATGAAGAGCGCCTGAGGGAACTGTGCCTTACGACACTAGAAAGAAGAAGGGAGAGGGGGGACATGATAGGAACGTATAAGATACTCAGAGGAATTGACAGAGTGGACATAGACGAAATGTTCACACGGAATAGTAACAGAACGAGAGGACATGGATGGAAGCTTGAAACTCAGATGAGTCACAGAGATGTAAGGAAGTTTTCTTTTAGCGTGAGAGTAGTGGGGAAATGGAATGCACTTCAGGAACAGGTTGTGGAAGCAAATACTATTCATAATTTTAAAACCAGGTATGATAGGGAAATGGGACAGGAGTCATTGCTGTAAACAACCGATGCTCGAAAGGCGGGATCCAAGAGTCAATGCTCGATCCTGCAAGCACATATAGGTGAGTACATATAGGTGAGTACACACACACACACACACACACACACACACACACACACACACACACCACACACACCACACACACACACACCACACACACACACACCACACACACACACACCACACACACACCACACACACACACACCACACACACACACACCACACACACACACACCACACACACACACACCACACACACACACACACACACACACACACACACACACACACACACAACCTATATATTATGTGAGAAATCTTTAAAGAATTCTGATAAAGAAAGAGATCTAGGAGTGGTTCTAGATAGAAAACTATCACCTGAGGACCACATTAAGAATATTGTGCAAGGAGCCTATGCAATGCTTTCTAACTTCAGAATTGCATTTAAATACATGGATGGCGATATACTAAAGAAATTGTTCATGACTTTTGTTAGGCCAAAGCTAGAATATGCAGCTGTTGTGTGGTGCCCATATCTTAAGAAGCACATCAACAAACTGGAAAAGGTGCAAAGACATGCTACTAAGTGGCTCCCAGAACTGAAGGGCAAGAGCTACGAGGAGAGGTTAGAAGCATTAAATATGCCAAAACTAGAAGACAGAAGAAAAAGAGGTGATATGATCACTACGTACAAAATAGTAACAGGAATTGATAAAATCGACAGGGAAGACTTCCTGAGACCTGGAACTTCAAGAACAAGAGGCCATAGATTTAAACTAGCTAAACACAGTTGCCGAAGAAATATAAGAAAATTCACCTTCGCAAATAGAGTGGTAGACGGTTGGAACAAGTTAAGTGAGAAGGTGGTGGAGGCCAAGACCGTCAGTAGTTTCAAAGCGTTATATGACAAAGAGTGCTGGGAAGACGGGACACCACGAGCGTAGCTCTCATCCTGTAACTACACTTAGGTAATTACTTAGGTAATTACACACACACACACACACACACACACACACACACACACACACACACACACACACACACAGAACAAGACGTCGGGAAAGTCGTAACATTAGCATGCGGCCTCGTATAATATTGGAGGTTACAGCAAGGCTCCCCATATTATTGCTAGCCATTGCACCATACCAGTTATGTATCGCCATTTTTTATCACTAGTTTTCACTAGTGCTTAGGGACATTGAGCCTTCTAGTACCTGAAGATGTAATCTGTGTCGGTGTCATCAATTTTATTGTGAGAGATGTGTTGTGTATAAGACACATAGTTGACCTTACCTGGCGACCAGCACCAGGGCGGGGGGGGGGGGAGGGGGGCAAGAGGCAGACATTATGTAGGCGACATTATGGTGTCACCCGGCCCCTCTGTGGTCCGTAATGGTCCCCGCTCTTGACCGTGGCGGGTAAGTTAGCTCTCTCTCTCTCTCTCTCTCTCTCTCTCTCTCTCTCTCTCTCTCTCTCTCTCTCTCTCTCTCTCTCTCTCTCTCTCTCTCTCTCTCTCTCTCTCTCTCTCTCTCTCTCTCACTTAGGCTGGACGGTAGAGCGACGGTCTCGCTTCATGCAGGTCGGCGTTCAATCCTCGACCGTCCACAAGTGGTTGGGCACCAGTCCTTTCCCCCTGTCCCATCCCACATCCTTATCTTGACTTCTTCCCAGTGCTAATATATTGGCAATGGCTTGGCGCTTTCCCCTTGATAGTTTCCTTTCCTTCTCTCTCTGTACCTCTGCTCATTCGTGTTTAACGAAGACGATTCCAACTATCCAACTATCAGTCCGTGGTGCCATTATTATTTTATCCTTCTAGAACTTTGTGGAATCTACTATTAAAAAACATTCCACAAAGCTCCTATTTTGCGAAATTTTTATGTACGACAAAGCTCTTATATGCTGCATTTTTCTAACCCGTATCGGCAAGATGCTATCACGATACAGTTGGCTTAATATTTGGGCCAGAGCTTGCCCTTCTGTCTTGTCTTCCAAGTGATCCTTGTAGCCAGTTGGTTTGTTGGAGTGTTTGGCTGCAACGGTTACATTATCTTACCGTAATTAATAGTTAGGCGGGAGCCGGTCGGCCTAGCGGCCAGCACGCTGGACTTGTGATCCTGTGGTCCCGGGTTCGATCCCAGGCGCCGGCGAGAAACAATGGACAGAGTTTCTTTCACCCTATGCCCCTGTTACCTAGCAGTAAAATAGGTACCTGGGTGTTAGTCAGCTGTCACGGGCTGCTTCCTGGGGGTGGAGGCCTGGTCGAGGACCGGGCCGCGGGGACACTGAAAGCCCCGAAATCATCTCAAGATAAACTCAAGATATACCCAAGGTCATGCACACTTGACCACAATTAAGTTCACTATTGTTAATACTGAACAAGGGGGGGAGGGGGGGGGGTGAGTAAACACTGTATGGAGAGGAAGGTGGAGGTGGAGGTGGTGGCAGTAATGGGTGGAGTGCCCACGTGGTGTGGCCACTGTGGTCCAGGAGCAGGTCTCCACCACTCGGCTCACTCTCCCATAATACTTAAAGCTGACCCCAGCTTCCTTCACAAGGTCTTGGTCAGCTCCCTCACTAAGCCTTTCTACTTTACAAAATAATGCCGCAGTCAGCAGCTCTAAGCAATATAAAGTTCTGTACTTTATTTAACACAAAATTTCCCAATACTTGAATCCTAATTTTTAAAAGTTTAAAATATCGTTTTAATTAAAATGTGTTGGTTCATTCAGAACGATTTAAGGTTCAATCGTTATTGAGATCAAAAGTGTCGTTGAATTCTGTGTTGTTGAGAGGCTCCGTGACCCCCGTGGCTCCTCCCAGCCGCCTGGGACTGCAGGCACCATCACTGAACATTTCCACTGAGGGCCACTAACCCTAGTGGCCTCCACCAGGACACCACAACACCAACACCACCCTCACCACCACAACACCAACACCACCCTCACCACCACAACACCAACACAACACCAACACCACCCTCACCACCACAACACCAACACCACCCTCACCACCACAACACCAACACCACCCTCACCACCACAACACCAACACCACCCTCACCACCACAACACCAACACCACCCTCACCACCACAACACCAACACCACCCTCACCACCACAACACCAACACCACCCTCACCACCACAACACCAACACCACCCTCACCACCACAACACCAACACCACCCTCACCACCACAACACCAACACCACCCTCACCACCACAACACCAACACCACCCTCACCACCACAACACCAACACCACCCTCACCACCACAACACCAACACCACCCTCACCACTTCTTACAAGCACTCTGCAGTCACCGGTGCCATTAACCTCCGCCATAACTCATTACAAGCACATAACCAGGCGAGAAGAAAGGATGGGGAAGGCAGGAATGGTCTGCTTATCAACTTAGTAAACTGGGATTAATGTTCCTAGTTCGTGGCTAGAAGTTTGACACTTTGTGGAGGGTCTGGTATATGGTATTACTGGCAGTAGACCCAGGCTATGGGGCTGTATGCGGAATTTGTAGTTGTTATCCTTTATTGACCGTAAGGTGAGTACTACTTTATGTACACAATAAAGCAAGACGGTAGAGTGTGTCTTGAGTGATCCTTGCAGCCTAACCTGTGTATACGTGTGTGTGTGTTTGTGTGTGTATACACACACACACACACACACACACACACACATAATATGTAAACACACATATAATATGTATATACCTCAATGTCACAATTACGAAATGGAATATTTGAGTCTTATAATTATAATGCACACGCGCGCGCGCGCACACACACACACACACACACACACACACACACACACACACACACACACACACACACACACACACACACACACACACACACACACACACACACACGTATCAAAAGTATGAAACAAATTCATAGATGTCGTAAACTCTTAAACGCTGGCATTGGGGCCGACCCCCCTTTATGCATCATCTAGAGAGTTGGGTCAGGCGACCCCCAAGCGTCTGACTTACTTTGGACAAACAAACAATAAAAATGTTAATATTTCAATTACTAAAATATATAATGTTAATATTAATATGTATATTATAAATGATGGAAATATTAACACATATAATATGTATATACTTGTTAATATTTCCACCTTATTTATATCACTCAATTTTAATGCATTGTTGGGTGTCCAATTTCCCACAACTCATCCTAACATAAATGTTATTTATTCGTAGTAAGTCATTATTTTGCCTGAACCAGCGTGGCCGTCATACAAATAGCCAATCACAAGCCTTGATTAGACTGTATTTGGTAGTGTTTCCTTGTTGTTGTTGTTGTCTTGAGCACTTGGTGAACACCTTCACTCTCTGATACTAGGCTGCTGACTCTGTATAGTTGACTCTGATACTAGGCTGCTGACTCTGTATAGTTGACTCTCTGATACTAGGCTGCTGACTCTGTATAGTTGACTCTCTGATACTAGGCTGCTGACTGTATAGTTGACTCTCTGATACTAGGCTGCTGACTCTGTATAGTTGACTCTGATACTAGGCTGCTGACTCTGTATAGTTGACTCTCTGATACTAGGCTGCTGACTCTGTATAGTTGACTCTCTGATACTAGGCTGCTGACTGTATAGTTGACTCTCTGATACTAGGCTGCTGACTCTGTATAGTTGACTCTCTGATACTAGGCTGCTGACTCTGTATAGTTGACTCTGATACTAGGCTGCTGACTCTGTATAGTTGACTCTCTGATACTAGGCTGCTGACTCTGTATAGTTGACTCTCTGATACTAGGCTGCTGACTGTATAGTTGACTCTCTGATACTAGGCTGCTGACTCTGTATAGTTGACTCTCTGATACTAGGCTGCTGACTCTGTATAGTTGACTCTCTGATACTAGGCTGCTGACTCTGTATAGTTGACTCTCAGATACTAGGCTGCTGACTCTATATAGTTGACTCTCTGATACTAGGCTGCTGACTCTGTATAGTTGACTCTCTGATACTAGGCTGCTGACTCTGTATAGTTGACTCTCTGATACTAGGCTGCTGACTCTGTATAGTTGACTCTCTGATACTAGGCTGCTGACTGTATAGTTGACTCTCTGATACTAGGCTGCTGACTCTGTATAGTTGACTCTCTGATACTAGGCTGCTGACTCTGTATAGTTGACTCTCAGATACTAGGCTGCTGACTCTATATAGTTGACTCTCTGATACCCTAGGCCCGCCTGGCCGAGGATACCCCTCGCCCCCCCCTGGCCCGCCTGGCCCGCCTGGCCGAGGCTATCCGCCCATGCTCGTGATATCCCAGCCAAACCTCAAACATACAAGTTTAGAGTAGCACATTTGTATTTAAATGGTTTCCAACACAACATTTTAACTGCAAATATATTCAGGGTAGCAACAGCACATAGGGTAAATGTAATTAAAGGGCGCGGTCCCTATTGGCGGCTGTATCGGGCTTCATCGCTGATATCTCCTCATACACTCAACTCTGATCAACACATGTATTGGGGCAACCAATTACCGGTAATTAAGACAACTGAACACAAACTGGTATATATATATATATATATATATATATATATATATATATATATATATATATATATATATATATATATATATATATGTCTCATTGAATATGACCGCATATTCTGTATTTACTATCTTTTGATTTAGGGCTTCTATCCCTCTATTTTCTTAGCTAGTAAATACAGAATATGCGGTCATATTCAATGAGACATGTTTAAAAGAAAGCCTGCTGCCAGTATACACCAATATATATATATATATATATATATATATATATATATATATATATATATATATATATATATATATATAAAGAGACTTGAATTATACTATAGTTACTGTGTGAGATTTAAAATTGAAGGTTTTGCAGTTGTGATAATATTGGTTTTATATACATATCCTGTCTTCAACATGCTGCTATGTACTCACACGTATAAAACATATACAATATATTTTATCATCATTTTTGCTGACAATATTGACCTTTACAAACACATAAATAGTAATTAGAATGTTAACTTTTAGAGGAGTTGATGTAAGCCTCTTGTAAAAGGCTGGCTAATAATACACCTCACAAGCCTCTTATCCATAATATGTTTATATATGAAGCGATGAGACTGAGAGAGACAAGGAGCGAGATTCACGAAGCAGTTACGCAAGCACTTACGAACCTGTACATCTTTCCCACAATCTTAGACGGCTTTGGTTACATTTATTAAACAGTTTACAAGCATGAAAACTTCCCCAATCAACTGCTGTTATTGTTATAAACAGCCTCCTGGTGCTTCGCAGCTCATTAACTGTTTAGTAATTGTAAACAAAGCCGCCAAAAATTGAGGAAAGATGTACAGGTTCGTAAGTGCTTGCGTAACTGCTTCGTGAATCTGGCTCGAGGCTAATGTAACCTTTCTCTGTGTTGCAGCTCATACTGACGGGTTTGTTGGTCCTCTGCTTCATCAGACGCAAGAACAGGTTTTCCTATCTGGTGAGTACCTCCATGAGGCGCCTCTCATGGTTATGGTGAGTACCAGCATGAGTCATGAGGCGCCTCTCATGGTTATGGTGAGTACCAGCATGAGTCATGAGGCGCCTCTCATGGTTATGGTGAGTACCAGCATGAGTCATGAGGCGCCTCTCATGGTTATGGTGAGTACCAGCATGAGTCATGGTTATGGTGAGTACCAGCATGAGTCATGGTTATGGTGAGTACCAGCATGAGTCATGGGGAACATTCCTTGACCTCTAGCTGTTATCTTTAAGTTTCCTTTTTATCTTCTTGTACTGTGACCCCAAAAGTAAAGGGTATTTGCCATTTTCCGTGATGATATTTCTGACCTTACGTGAAGTACTCTACCAAAAACTAATTTTACATTCATGAATAATTCAATGAGCTGCTTTCACCGTGAAAACTATTTTTATTGTTAAAAATGGATTTCATTGTTTCAGGAGAAAAAATGCCGAGCTTAATATCCTAAAACTTTTTCCCACAAAAATTACGGCAGGATTTTCGGAGTTTGTTCAAGTTGGGAGAGTAGAGTAACTCACTTTACTCTCTCTCTCTCTGTCTCTCTCTCTCTCTCTCCAAAATGAGTTCAGAGTGTAAGCAAGAGTCGGGAGGGGGGGGGGGGTCTAGTGAAGAGGGGAGAGTGTAGGAGAGAAGTGAGAGGGGAGACATAGGTGAGG
>NC_091151.1:50433299-50543299 GCF_040958095.1 Procambarus clarkii | reverse complement strand
TGACACAGGTGTGTATATGAAGGAGTTAAATATAGTGGTGTCAGAGCTTACCACGGGCTGACACACCTTCACCTGCCTAAGATGTCCAGCAAATATTGAGTGTTAAACTTAAGAGTGGCTGCCGCCGTCTTTGGTAGATAGCAGGTGAGATGTGATGATAGATAACAGCTGTGCACAACGTACAGCCGGCGTGATGATGGCTGTGTGGACCTTCAGGCTACCAAGACCAACAGTCTCAGAGACTAGCCAATCACCAGGTAAGACTGCTGGGAGTAGAACTGTCGAAATCATCAAGAGGCAAGCATCAAAGTGTCTGGAATGCTCCCGGACGCAGGTTCGAATCCTCGTCACGGCCCTTGTGGAGTTGTTCATTTGATGCATCACGTTAGTGTGATCTCTGTGTGTAACTAAGGGGATCATAAAGCTAACATAGAGAAAACACCTTGCCACATTAGGTGTTGTGAAATACACCAGGATGGTTGATTGACAGTGGCGTTGTCCAGTATATTGGTGGTGGTGGTGGTGGTGGTGGTGGTGGTGGAGGTGTATATCCGGTGCAGGTAGACTACTGCCGTAATGTGGTCAACATTACTGGCCGACCACGCCACAAGTGGCCGTGTGGACCACTGCACATGTTGCTCTCTCCAGTAAACTCCTTCATTGTAACTCATTACACGGACCCAACTGACTATTGTATGTTTACACACACCGGCCCTCTGGCGGCCACCTTCTTGTTGCTCTTTTATATCCACCTACTGACAACAACTTCCAAGTAGCATGGGCTATGGCGAGCCCGGAGTGGACTTACCCCTCACAGGAGCGGCAAGTAGCAAGTAATATATATATATATATATATATATATATATATATATATATATGCAAACAAGCCTGAATGGTCCCCAGGACTATATACAACTGAAAACTCACACCCCAGAAGTGACTCGAACCCATACTCCCACAACTGGTATGTACAGGGACGCCTTAATCCGCTTGACCATCACGACCGGACATAAGGAAGTGATAGCCGAGGCTATATGAACCACTTCCCCGCCGGCACCCGGATGGTAATCTTGGGCATAGCATTTTATCAAATCACCTCATTCTTTGGGGCACACGTGAGGAACACAAATGCAAACAAGCCTGAATGGTCCCCAGGACTATATACAACTGAAAACTCACACCCCAGAAGTGACTCGAACCCATACTCCCACAACTGGTATGTACAGGGACGCCTTAATCCGCTTGACCATCACGACCGGACATAAGGAAGTGATAGCCGAGGCTATATGAACCACTTCCCCGCCGGCACCCGGATGGTAATCTTGGGCATAGCATTTTATCAAATCACCTCATTCTTTGGGGCACACGTGAGGAACACAAATGCAAACAAGCCTGAATGGTCCCCAGGACTATATACAACTGAAAACTCACACCCCAGAAGTGACTCGAACCCATACTCCCACAACTGGTATGTACAGGGACGCCTTAATCCGCTTGACCATCACGACCGGACATAAGGAAGTGATAGCCGAGGCTATATGAACCACTTCCCCGCCGGCACCCGGATGGTAATCTTGGGCATAGCATTTTATCAAATCACCTCATTCTTTGGGGCACATGTGAGGAACACGTGTCCGGTCGTGATGGTCAAGCGGATTAAGGCGTCCCTGTACATACCAGTTGTGGGAGTATGGGTTCGAGTCACTTCTGGGGTGTGAGTTTTCAGTTGTATATAGTCCTGGGGACCATTCAGGCTTGTTTGCATTTGTGTTCCTCACGTGTGCCCCAAAGAATGAGGTGATTTGATAAAATGCTATGCCCAAGATTACCATCCGGGTGCCGGCGGGGAAGTGGTTCATATAGCCTCGGCTATCACTTCCTTATGTCCGGTCGTGATGGTCAAGCGGATTAAGGCGTCCCTGTACATACCAGTTGTGGGAGTATGGGTTCGAGTCACTTCTGGGGTGTGAGTTTTCAGTTGTATATAGTCCTGGGGACCATTCAGGCTTGTTTGCATTTGTGTTCCTCACGTGTGCCCCAAAGAATGAGGTGATTTGATAAAATGCTATGCCCAAGATTACCATCCGGGTGCCGGCGGGGAAGTGGTTCATATAGCCTCGGCTATCACTTCCTTATGTCCGGTCGTGATGGTCAAGCGGATTAAGGCGTCCCTGTACATACCAGTTGTGGGAGTATGGGTTCGAGTCACTTCTGGGGTGTGAGTTTTCAGTTATATATATATATATATATATATATATATATATATATATATATATATATATATATATATATATATATATATATATGTATATATATATATGTATATATATATATATATACATATATATATATATACATATATATATATGTTTAACACTATATATATATATTACAATAATAATAATACTGGTCAGAGGTATAGGTGAATAGTGATGTTGTGGAGACGCGCCCAGAAGATCCCCTGGACCTAAAGGACGAGGAATATATTACATATAAAGTTTAAATTACATTATAAACTTTATTTGGACTGTATAAGGCAGGAGTTTTGTATCTTTAATTGGTACTTGACGGTGCATTCTGATTGGCTCTTCCACAGTGCGATATGTGTTCTCATTGGTGAGCAGCGGGACCAACTGTGACGTGATCCACGGGCCGCTGTACGCCTGTCTACGAGCGCTGTTTGGCCTCTCTGTCATCGGCATCCTCGTCTCCATCTTCTCCTGCATGTTGGTCTACCAGCTGCTGAGGTCAGTGTTGTGTAGGTGTAGAGGGTGTGGGGCAGGTGTGGAGGGTGGGGGGTAGGTGTAGAGGATCGGGGGGGCAGGTGAAGAGGATGGGGGGGGGCAGGTGAAGAGGATGGGGGGTAGGTGTAGAGGGTGGGGGGGCAGGTGTAGAGGGTGAGAGGCAGGTGTAGAGGATGGGGAGTAGGTGTAGAGGGTGAGGAGGTAGGTGTAGAGGGTGAGGGGGCAGGTGTAGAGGGTGAGGGGCAGGTGTAGAGGGTGAGGGGCAGGTGTAGAGGGTGGGGGGCAGGTGTAGAGGGTGGGGGGGTAGGTGTAGAAGATGAGGGGCCGGTGGAGGAAGAGGGGAGCACAAGAGGGAATCTGAGAGAAGAAAGAGAAGAGAGGATTGAAAAGGTCAAATAGGAGGAGGGTGTGAGAGAAAACTAGAGTAGAGGGGATTAGAGGGGACAGGGAAGGGGAAGGGGGAAGGATTTGAAGGAATAAAGAGGGGAAACGGGGACTTGAGATTTATGAAAATCAAATATTGGATTTATTTTTTGATAAACGACTGTGACGATCTGTTGTGTTTGGTTATTGTGTTTATGGGGAGAGAGGGAAGTAACAGGGGAGGGAGAGAGGGAGGGAAGTAGCAGGGGAGGGAGAGAGGGAGGGAAGTAGCAGGGGAAGGAGAGAGGGAGGGAAGTAACAGGGGAGGGAGAGAGGGAGGGAAGTAGCAGGGGATGGAGAGAGGGAGAGAAGTAGCGGGGGAGGGAGAGAGGGAGGGAAGTAGCGGGGGAGGAAGAGAGGGAGGGAAGTAGCAGGGGAGGGAGAGAGGGAGGGAAGTAGCGGGGGAGGCAGAGAGGGAGGGAAGTAGCAGGGGAGGGAGAGAGGGAGGGAAGTAGCGGGGGAGGGAGAGAGGGAGGGAAGTAGCAGGAGAGGGAAAGAGGGAGGGAAAGAGGGAGGGAAGTAGCAGGGGAGGGAGAGAGGGAGGGAAGTAGCAGGGGAGGGAGAGAGGAAAGTAGCAGGGGAGGGAGGGAAGTAGCAGGGGAGGGAGAGAGGGAGGGAAGTAGCAGGGGAGGGAGAGAGGGAGGGAAGTAGCAGGGGAGGGAGAGAGGGAGGGAAGTAGCAGGGGAGGGAGGGAGGGAGGGAACTAGCAGGAAGAATAAAGATATATGGAACTAGGAGGGAAGGAAGAGACACGTTCTTCTTGAATAGCCAAGTAAAGAGTGGGAAGAATGAACGGAAGTGGGAGAGAGAAGGAAAGTGAAAAAGACCAGGATATTTTATGGGAAGGAAGGAATGAAGGTAAGTAAAGAAAGAGAGAGAGAGAGTGAGAGAGTGAGAGAGAGTGAGAGAGAGAGTGAGAGTGAGAGAGAGAGTGAGAGAGTGAGAGAGAGAGTGAGAGAGTGAGAGAGTGAGAGAGTGTGAGAGTGTGAGTGAGAGAGAGTGAGAGAGAGTGAGAGAGTGAGAGAGAGAGAGAGTGAGAGTGAGAGAGAGTGAGAGTGAGTGAGAGTGAGAGTGAGTGAGAGTGAGTGAGAGTGAGTGAGAGTGAGTGAGAGTGAGTGAGAGTGAGAGAGAGTGAGAGAGAGTGAGAGAGAGTGAGAGAGAGAGAGAGAGAGAGAGAGAGAGAGAGAGAGAGAGAGAGAGAGAGAGAGAGAGAGAGAGAGAGAGAGAGGTTGAAGAGGAAGGGAGCAGATGGAGAAAGCTGGGTGAAGTGTAGAGAGTGAAGGAGTATAACAAATAGAAGGGGACATATAAGAGTAGGTGAGAGTTGACGGGTAGATAGGGAAGATGGGGTGTGAGGGGCTAGAGGAGAGGGGAATAGAAGCAGAGGAGGAGAAGAGGGCGTCTAGTGAGCGGACATCAGAGCACACAGTTTCAAGAAGTCAAACAGGTCACGTCATTATACATGTGTGTGTGTGTACTCAACTAGTTGTGCCTGCGGGGGTTGAGCTGTGGCTCTTTGGTCCCGGTGTCAACTCTCCATCAACTGATGTAGAGGTGCCAGAGCCAGACTACACCTCACACCACTGGCGTAACTCCCACCTACTTATTTACTACCAAGCAGACACGCGTGAAGCGTCTCCTGCCTGGCAATTGAAGTTGGCACTTTTAGGTTATGACCCGACGACTGCACTCACTACTACGGCACAGGACACCTTGTGTTGCGAGCTCTCATGTTTGTGTTGCAGTGTTGGAGAGGACTGCGGGTGATTACCGTTGGTGGTGGGTGGAAAAAAAAAATGTTTTTGGGCCACAGCTCCAATTGTGTGAAAGCGGTGAGATATGACCATTAACTCTCACACCGTACCGTAGCCCTCAGTAAACATTTCTTCCATCCCCCTTCCACTATTGATGTTTTGCGCTCCCCTCCCCCTACTGCTCGCCCAAATGCATTCTTTCACTTATTTCTGGCGTGCGTGTGTCGTAATGTGCGCGCGCGTACGCACGAATGCACGCACAAGCAATTCGTAAACAAAGCTGGCGGCCCCTCCCCCGAGACCTCTCCAGCAACACACTAATTGATCCCACTAAAGTTTTCACCACTTTTCCTTCCAATGAAAGGGAGGAGGTGGAGGCGGGTGAGCGAGCTAATGCAACCAAATACTAGAGAAAGGATTGAAGGGTGGGATGACTAGTAGGTGAAGAAGGGAATTTTTTTTTTTCTTTTTTTATTATTATTTTCTACCACAGACGTGGCCACACATTTACAATGCTAACCAGCATATATACATTTTCTTCTGTCCTCCATGGACAGGGTTAGAGAAGTGTTAAACATATAGTTCAAGGGTTTATTGAAAAATCAACCACAGAAGGTGATTCGGTGCTTTTAAAATGCTAAGTTAACCTACATACGTAAATACATAGATACACAGATTTACGTATGCCCTACATAAAGTGTTCAATGTGTCTTTTACATAGTGTCATTAATGTGCATTTACAAAGGAAGAAGGGAGTGGAAGAGTGAGGTAGTGTGGGGGGGGGGGTGGAGGGCTGGCACCCAGGCCGGCCCCGTCTACAACCACGCCCAATAAATTATTAATATTAATCATCTTCATAGATTAATTGTGTGTATTTACTATTTGTATCTGCAGAATCGAGCTATATTAGCTCTTGGACCCCGCCTTTCTAATCAATCTATCTTTTCCTCTATATCTACTACATATATTTCTCTAACACACTCACACACACTAAGCAGCCCGTAGCAGCAGTCTAACTCCATGGTACCTATTCACTCCTAGGTGGACAGGAGCATCATAGTGAAAGAAACTGCCCATTTGTTTCTGCCTCGGCCGGGAATCGAATCCGGGCTATTAAGACTACGACCCCCAAAGAGCTGTCCGCTCAGCCGCGAGGCCCCTGTGTGTGTGTAATTACCTAAGTGTAGTTACGGGATGAGAGCTTCGCTTGTGGTATCCCGTCTTCCCAGCACTCTTTGTCATATAACATTTTGAAACTACTGACGGTCTTGGCCTCCACCACCTTCTCTACCCCCTTTTCCCATTATAACTGAACATCCCTCCCGTTATAACTGAACCCTCCTCCCGTTATAACTGAACCCCCTTCCTCCCGTTATAACTGAACCCCTCCTCCTGTTATAACTGAACCCCCTCCTGTTATAACTGAACCCCTTCCTCCCGTTATAACTGAACCTTCCTCCTGTTATAACTGAACCTTCCTCCCATTATAACTGAACCTCCCTCCTCCCCTTATAACCGATTCTTCCTCCCATTATAACTGAACCTCCCTCCTCCCATTATAACTGAACCCCCTCCTCCCATTATAACTGAACCCCCTCCTCCTGTTATAACTGAACCTTCCTCCCATTATAACTGAACCTCCCTCCTCCCCTTATAACCGATTCTTCCTCCCATTATAACTGAACCTCCCTCCTCCCATTATAACTGAACCCCCTCCTCCTGTTATAACTGAACCTTCCTCCCATTATAACTGAACCTCCCTCCTCCCCTTATAACTGACCCTTCCTCCCGTTATAACTGAAACGCTGAACGGAATTTTTCTACCCAAAAATATTCTAGTGGTTACAAATTCTTTCCCCACGCTGCTCTCTCCCTCCCACCGATGATGTAATTAATTACTCTATATTACTTAACCTTTAATAAACTCATTTTACCCTTGCTATAAAGTGCTTTAAAAAGTTGCAAAAATATTGCTTGTAAATCCACATCCGCTGTACACTGATTATTTTGTAAAATTTGAACATGTAGCCACAGCGCTAAATTGGCTGATTGTAAACTGCTTTAAAATATTTATGTGTTCAGTATGTTGACAGTGTGTAAGTTATATGTAAACTGTAAACCAGTATGGTCTCCCCAGCCCCACAACACTGGGGATGGGGAGGACACGTCAACAACACTGGGGATGGGGAGGACATGTCAACAACACTGGGGATGGCGAAGACAAGTCAACAACACTGGGGATGGGGAGGACACGTCAACAACACTGGGGATGGGGAGGACACGTCAACAACACTGGGGATGGAAAGGACGCGTCAACAACACTGGAGATGGGGAGGACAAGTCAACAACACTGGGGATGGGGAGGACACGTCAACAACACTGGGGATGGAAAGGACGCGTCAACAACACTGGGGATGGGGAGGACACGTCAACAACACTGGGGATGGAAAGGACGCGTCAACAACACTGGGGATGGGGAGGACGCGTCAACAACACTGGGGATGGGGAGGACAAGTCAACAACACTGGGGATGGGGAGGACAAGTCAACAACACTGGGGATGGGGAGGACAAGTCAACAACACTGGGGATGGGGAGGACAAGTCAACAACACTGGGGATGGGGAGGACAAGTCAACAACACTGGGGATGGGGAGGACAAGTCAACAACACTGGGAATGGGGAGGACAAGTCAACAACACTGGGGATGGGGAGGACAAGTCAACAACACTGGGAATGGGGAGGACAAGTCAACAACGCTGGGGATGGGGAGGACAAGTCAACAACGCTGGGGATGGGGTGGACAAGTCAACAACACTGGGGATGGGGAGGACAAGTCAACAACGCTGGGGATGGGGAGGACAAGTCAACAACGCTGGGAATGGGGAGGACAAGTCAACAACGCTGGGGATGGGGAGGACAAGTCAACAACGCTGGGGATGGGGTGGACACGTCAACAACACTGGGGATGGGGAGGACAAGTCAACAACGCTGGGGATGGGGAGGACAAGTCAACAACACTGGGGATGGGGAGGACAAGTCAACAACGCTGGGGATGGGGTGGACACGTCAACAACACTGGGGATGGGGAGGCAACCCGTTCTCGCAAATCTAATAAGTCAATATTGACTTATTAGTTGCGTGCATAGGTGACATACTAAATATAATAGTTTCCCTTGAAAAGCTTCATAGAAAACACCGACCTTACCTAACCTACTTAGTATGTTAAAATAAGCATCTTATAGCTTCGTAATTACAATTGTTACTTAACCTATTATAGGTATAGGTTAGGTAATAATTGTAATTACGAAGCAATAAGATGCTTATCTTAACATACTAAGTAGGTTAGGTAAGGTCGGTGTTTTCTATGAAGCTTTTCAAGGGAAACTATTATGTAAGTATGTCACCTATGCACATATTTAATAAGTCAATATTGACTTATTAAATTTGCGAGAACGGGTTGCGGGGAGGACATGTCAACAACACTGGGGATGGAGAGGACACGTCAACAACGCTGGGGATGGGGAGGACACTACTACTAATGGCGAAAAATCACCATACATACTCTGGTAATAGTAATACTCTCGCCATAGTTACTTAAGGGAATGCAAAATAATAGTGCATTGGTATGTTGAGCCAGCAGCCATAGCGTAATTATCAAAAGAAGACACCAAGCCGGGAAGGCTATGTAGCACCATCAAATGTGCGGGATATTTAAGCGGCACTAAATATTTCAAAGGATGCCAATACGAGAACAAAAGAGCGTAAGGCAAATGATATTAAAGGTATCTGATTCACTAATAATTCTATCGAGGAACAAGTGACCGCGAGGGACAGTCGGGAGGCAAGACACACGTTTAATGTGTCTATGGTGCAGATCATTGTATGGTGCAGAGCATCAAGACGGCGAAGAGTAGAAGGGGAGGCAGACGAGTATGCAGGCCAACCATAACCGAGTTTAGACAGCACGAGAGAGGAATGTAAAGAGAGGAGTGTCTGCCTATCAGCTCCTCAGGAAGTATGGGACAAGACCTTAAGTAAGTTAAGGGCTTTTAGAGTATTCAGCTAGAAGGGGCGACCAAGACAAACGAGTGTCAAAGATTAACCCTAAAAACTTAGTAGAATCTTTGTACAAAAGGGGATTACCATAAAGTGACAACGGGGGACGAAGGCCGACCTGCTTCTGAGTAAAAATCACAGCACAAGTTTTAGTTGTAGAGAACTTGAAGCCATAATTGGTGGCCCAGGACAACATGACATCAATCGCAAGTTGAAGCTGACGTTGGAGGAAAGGCAAGTCATCACCTCGACAGCAAAGGGTAAGATCAACATAGAGAACCTGAAAAAAATGCTAGAGGCAACGGAGGAAAGAAGACCATTGAGGGCAACCAGGAAAAAAAAAAAAAGAGTTGTGCTCAGAATACTACCTTGAGGTTCACCTTCGTATTGCCGAAAAGGGGCAGAGAGAGTGGTACCAAGCCTTACTCTAAAGGAACGACTAGAGAGGAAGCTTTGTAGGAAGATAACACGAAGATTACCACGAAGGCCAAAAAAACAGAGTTGGAACAGAATATGGTATCTCCATGTGGTGTCATTTGCCTTTTCTATGGTAAATGGACAGCAACAATGGAGGTCTTCGCAACAAAGGCAGTATGAATATAGACCTTCAAGTTCACCAAGACATCAGTCGTGCTGCGACACTTGAAAGCCAAATTGAGCAAGGAAAGAGGTGGTGATAGTGTTCCAAGAACCACACAAGACGGGTATTGACCATATGTTCAAAGAGTTTGCAGATGCAACTCGTGAGGGCAATGGGGGCAGAAGTCCTTGGGGGATGTTCCCTAGAGACACTGGTTTCCAAATAGGAAGAACAACCGCCTCGAGCCAGTCCTCAGGGACTGACGACGACTCATAGATATGGTTATACAGATTCAGTAAATACTGAAATGCGCACAGAGGGAGATAGGGAAGCATCTCATAATGAATGTCATTATGAGATGACACTTGATTCACAGTGTCGTCAGTTATAGAAGTTCTCCCTCTGTCTCCTTTCTTCATTCTTCCATTTCCTGCTTTTCATATTTTATTAAAAAAAATTCCTCTTTTCAGCATTCTCATTTCTCTTACCACCACCAACTCCTGACGGCAAATTTGTGTATGTTGACCAAACCACACACTAGAAAGTGAAGAGACGACAACATTTTGGTCCGTCCTGAACCATTCTCAAGTCGATTGTTCTCACAATTGACTTGAGAATGGTCCAGGACGGACCGAAACGTCGTCGTCTCTTCACTTTCTAGTGTGTGGTTTGGTCAACATACTTCAGCCACGTTATTGTGACGCCTCGTCTGCAAATTTGTGTAAGATGTATTACCTGTTTGTCCAGTATACTGCATGTATGATGTACAGAAAAACCTACTGGCAGTGTCCGTGTATGGATATATAACATATGCCTGTCTGTGAGATGTATATCTTACTAGTATATAATGGGTGTCCCTTACGTATTGCAGTCACGAGAAGAAGAAAATGTATTGGGAGCAACTGGAGCACCGTCGCCGCCTGCTGTACCGGCGAGCGCCTGCCCCCAACGCCTGCTCTTGCTGTGACGAGTATGGCTTTGTCCCACCTGCTGAGCTCTACCCCTGGGCACCTTGGGACACCCTCGACGATAGGTCGGCCACACCCTCATGGCTTCTGTTCTTTTGTGTATAGTTCAGTATGCACCCTTGTACATACACATTGTTTACTTCATTTAAACAGCCCATATTCATCCTGTGAGCGGTAGTGGAAAAGGTTACAGAGGCACATAATGGCCTCAGGAACTGAACCTCAAAAATAATTTGGTTAAGCAAACTATTGTATTGATAAGCTATTTACATAGTTTAATGTTTACATTTATAGTTTTATAGAATAATAGATTAAAAAACTGAACCATAATAATCTCTGAGGTAAGCGATGTGTTTACCCAAACTGGCGCACATACATGTACCTGCAAATTTACCTGAATTTACCTGAGGGCCACTAATACTAGTGGCCTCGATGAAGACAAAAATTGTCTTCAATTTGTCAAAAATTGTCTGATGTTCTTTTCCAGCTGTAATTTAGAACCCAGCAGAGTTTTTGCATTTACAGCTTCAGCGGGTAGGTGGTTCCACAGGTTTACAACTCTATTGGTGAAAAAGCATCTCCTGTTTTCTGTCCTACATTGTGGTTTGTTGAGCTTGAACCCATTGCTCTGCGTTCATGTTACATCTGACCTTTTGAAGAAATTGTCTGGATCGACGTTCTCCAAATTGTTCAGTATTTTAAAGGTTTCGATGAGATCCTATCATGCTACATAATTAGCATGTTTAAATTCCTAAACATGGTCCATAGAATTACCCAAAGCTACCAAAAGTCTGCTAGTATTACATAAGTAATGAAGAAATATGGTATATTTACACACTATAATGTTGGTGCTGAATGCAGGACATGATCAAACCTATTTTTACTCTGAACTAATCTAATTTCATAACGAAATTAGAAGTAAATATGTGGCAGGTGATGCCATAGGAAGTATATATTGTATATATCCAAGATATATTGTGGCCTGGAGAGTGTTTGCTGGCATATCAGCCTACTGTACACAGTGATTAATTGTGGTACTTCTTTGCTCAAATTGTCACAAATTTAATTGGTGATACAGTGGCCCCTCCATTTATGAATTTAATCAGTTCCCAGAGACGGTTTGTAACCCAAAAATTCACAACCCTTAACAAATTTTCCCATAAGAAATAATGTAAATTAAATTAATCCGTTCCACACTCCCAAAAATATTAACTTCAAAATACATTTAAAACCTAATAAACACAAATATTTAGTACTATAGTATGTACAAGTTATAGCTTACCTTTATTGATGATTCTTGTTGGCGTATGGAAGATGGTGAGGAGGAGGGGAGGAGGAGAGGTGTTAGTGTTTGGAAGGGAAGTCCCCTTCCATTATAACATCAGGCAGTGATGACTTCTCTGGGGTACACTCTCCTACGTTTTACCTGCATACCACTAGGACCTGATTGTGTCTCACTGCTTGTTTTTCTCACTAAAAATCTTTCCATAGAGAACTGTTTCTTAGTGTACTTATTGCACCTCTAATTTTCATCTGGGAGATTTGGCACAGTCTGCCATGCCTCCAGGTTTCGTAAGGAATTATTTCTGTGCTATAAATGTACAGTTTGCAAAGTTTTAAGCGATCCCAGTAATTTAGATGTTTTATTGAATGGATTCAGGCTGTAAAAGTTCTCTGCCCATTCTCCAGGTCAGAAACTTCTCCAGCTTTGAATGGGCTGTTTCTTTACAACAATATTCTGCCCTAGTATTTCCTTTAAAACTCCACAAATAAAATAAATTTTTATTCAAATTTTTTTTTAATTATATACATTTACTTGGAAATTACCTTAGATTATTTACACTTCATTCGATATTTAGTTATAAAGAAGCAGGACAAAAACATACGGTATAAATTTGATAAGTGCACTTAAATTTTGTACTGTATGTGATTCTACAATTGTCATTTCAGATACTGGGCAGGAGGGCAGTTTTATGCTCCAAGTGCGGAAGACTCATCCAACGCATCACGTTCTGTGTTACTTGGTACTACCACGCCTCAGGGTCAGGGGCCACTGTGGCTCCCCTGGGGCAGTGGTTGGGGTGCTCACAGTGGCACAGCAGCTCAGCAGCACCAACAACACCAACAACAGCAGCAGCAGCAACAACAACAACAACAACAAGCAGTAATGCCAGTGGAACCCACAAATGCCACCACACCTTCCAATGGGGAGAATGGTCAGAGGTAATAATAATAATAATAATAATAATAATAATAATAATACTTATACCACAAAATAACTTATTTCATGTGAAAATGTGAGTGAAACTAGTTACAGTGGGGCTTCGATTTACGATGGTAATCCGTTCCCAGAAACGTATCGTAAGTCAAAATGATTTTTCCCATAAGAAATAAAGGGAAATGAATTAATCCGTTCCTGACCCCCCCCCAAAAAATTAACTTCAAAATAAATTTTTATACCTAATTCACCCAAATCTTCACTACAAAAGTATGTTCAAGTTATTACTTACCTTTACTGATGACTCCTGTTGGTGTATGGAAGATGGTGAGGAGGAGGAGGGGGGGGGAGGAGGAGAGGTGTTACTGTTTGGAACAGGAGTCCCCTTCCATTATAACATCAGGCAGTGATGATTTCTCTGGGGTACACTCTCCTACGTTTTGCCTCCATACCACTAGGACCTGGTTGTGGTTCACTGCTTATTTCTCACTAAAAATTTGTCTAGCGACACTTGTTTTTCCCTTCGTTTTAACATTTGTCGGTAGTGATGTATCACAGTGTCATTGAAAAGGTTAAAGCAACAGGTCTACTGCAGCTTGATTTAGGTGAGTTGCTTCAGCAAAAGTTTGCAGTTCTTCCCATGCTGTACACATTTTCTTAATTTTTCAGGAAGGGATATTCTGTACTTCCTCTATGGTCATCCTCACGTGTGTTTTCATATGTTGAACCTTACCACTGACTTTCTTGGGACCCATGGCTTTTATATAATAATCAGTTTTATGTTCAAAAATCAAAATATCACCAAAAAAAATAGAATTTCTTATAAGCGTGATTGTCACTAAGCGGGCGGCTCTAGTAAACTGAGGCAGGTCAGCCCACACGACCGGGAACCATGCGCTCAGTTGACCTGAACGTGTATCAACAAATATTGTTAGCCGACGACACTATCGTAAGTCGAGGTGCCACTGTACATGATATGTGATAATAATTACATGATATTAAGTAAATATTTCTTTAGTCTTTCTTTTAAACTAGGTGGGAGACATACAGCTTTTAATTACATTTGGGAGGTCAGTCCACAATTTGGGACCCTTGATTTGCATTGCATTTCTGGTTTGGTTGAGTGCCTTGGTGCCTACACGACCCCTCACTCAATGTGTTGATGGATGCGTCATTTCTTGGCTGGAGCTTGGTGACCAGTGCTCACCAGGCCGGCCAGGGGTGGTGGGGTCCGTCCTTCCATTGGGCCCACAGCACGGTGTGGGAGTTTGCGGCTGTGTGGATGTCGCTCCGGAAATTCTGGTCACAGTGAAATACGTTAAGTTATATCCTTATGTCCTAAACTGCCTTGAATTATAAAATTAATAAAATTCCTATAGAACTTTAGACATCCAGAGTGCAAAACATTTACAATTCAAGATTACTATTGTAGATGTTGCTCTTTTCTTGCAGTGAAGATACTCGGGCGCAAGTGACAGGTGTCTTACTACGCCCATTTCTTCCCCGGGGTCTGGAAAGTCGTTTGGGCCTCCGCCGCCAACATCCTACCAGCCACCATAATCGCCGACCACTCTCAGACCCTGGTGTGGTACTTCAGCTACCCCGTTACCCACCACCATTCACAGAAGCCTACCTTCCACCCATGGCATACCAGGAGGCTTTCCCACGATACATGTGGGGCCCTCCACCTCCGTACTCTCAGCCAACCTCTGCAGAAAACCTAGCCATGCAGCTGTCACCACATCATCACCCAAATTCACCAACCTCCCCTGCAGCTTTACAAGGATTAGTAGCTCAGGCCATACGATCTTCCCCAGCTCGTCGTCCCCCTACTCTAGCAGACTTAATGAATGGTCCTGCTAGTCCCACAAGTAACACACTTTCTTCCCCCAGTGATGATTCAGAAATGCTTAGCTCCCCTTGTCAAAATCAGCGCATGACCCGTGGTCGCCACAAAGGTGGGCCAGCTGAGCAAGGAGGAACTATATGTGGGTCCAGTTCACTCCCTTCCAGGCATCGCAATAGAAGACTTCCATTAGGTCATGTCAAATCTCTTGGAGATGTGAATGAACACAAACATGATGAACCACTAGAGGTTATATTCTGTGATGGAAAAGACATTACACCTCTAGATAAATTTCATTCTCAGGTCGATGTACCTCGTGAGGCATACCGCAGTAAGCACATCAAGAGTATTAGTGATCCCAAAGTGGTATATACTAGTGGAAAAGTTGAGCAAGAATCAGAACTGTACTTTGCTGATGTCTCATCATGCATATCAGTGAGACAAGATGCAGATGAGATACTGTACTATTCAGAACCAACCAGCTCTGCTAGTCAGAACACCCCATCTCCAAGTGACAAGGAGGTGTTAGATGCCTCTTTAAATCATACATATGAGCAAGTTCGTGAGAAGGATGATGATAGTTCACATCATGCATCTGATGATACCATGATTGTTCACACATCATCATCTGATCATAGTCTTGCTGCAGAGACTGAGAATACATATAGTGTTGTATCTCCTCTGACAGATATGTCTAGTACATCTCCAATGATAACTGATACTGATGCATACTCATGTTACACACCTACTACTTCTGGTCCTTCTCCATCTTCTCCAAGTCAGAGAGATAATACTCCATCAACACCCCAGCCATCATTCAACCAGAACCTAGCCATCCACTCAATCAGACAGTTCCATCCCCTCCATCCCTTACATCCTCTCCACCACATGCGCCACATACACCCTGGAGTAAGGACCCACCTTAATGACAATGATCCTCTCCCTTCCCAACTCGGTGATCGTCCAGATGGAGAGGTTGAAACTGAACACAGCTATGAGACACTACCAGGTTGTGATGGAGACACTGCTACCACACCAGTATCTACCACTTCTATAGAACTCAAACAGGAAGCTCCATCTCATTTACCAGATGATTCAGATCTGAATGGAAATGTAACTCTGACTGAAGCTATTGTTCATATGGGCCCTTCTATGGGTGACAGCTCTGCCTCTAATCTCCCAAAATCCACAAGGCCTTCCAGAGCAAACTTATCATTGCCTCTTCGCCGGGTCTTATCTTCTTCAAATGCCAATACAGAAGAGATCTTGGAAGATACTCCTACCCCAGATTCTGAAATGATTTCTCTAGATCAAGGTAGGAATGGAGGAGGTAGACGGACAGGAGAGAGAATATCATATCACAGTTCTGAGCCCAGCACTCCAGCTGAGAGAAGAATACACTCAGTTCAAGATCTTTTGTATACTCTAAAATCAGTGAATGTTTAGAAGAAACTTTATGATTATTGAATATATATTAGAGACGAAGCAAATTGCGAGTCAATAATGCAATTCTGACTGAAGAAATACTGGTATTTGAGTGATTTTTAGTCTGTGTGATTGCTATGTGGTGATTAGTGTGTAATTTTATGGTGTAATACACATCATACATTTCTGTATGGCTGGATGTTTAAGTTGCTATGAAATTATATAAGTGAACTACATAGAATATCAAAGAGTGGAGTGTTGATATTCTCACTAATGGTTCATATGTACTGCACAATGTTGCTACATGAATAACTGAGTAGGATTTTGATAAAAGTTTTATAACGGTGTAATTCATTACCACAACTGAGCCAAGCTCAGACGCTCAAACCTTCTTTATGAAAAACATGGTTACAATGAGTTGAAGGTGGTATTTTATAGTAATGATGATAAGCTGATAATGGTTACCGTAGTTCCTTGTACAGTTATCTATATTTAGTACATGTTATCTTCTTTTACCCATTCATTCATGAGTACTGCATTTTGTATTTAAAAATCTTTTTAAATGTATTGCATTATTTATATTGAAATATTGACATGAAGCCATTTTGCTTTAGGGTATAATTTAATGGGTAAATTAAATAGACATGACACTTCATGCAAGGATCCCCCTGCAGTGGTCAGTGACGCAGTACTGCACACCACATACTGTATTTGCTTCCTTATAAAATTAAAAAAAAAATTCATTTATAATAATAATTTGCATTCAGGTAAAAGTACATACATATAAAATGAGTTACAAACAATGTTGGATTTCTAGATAGAGCTAGTACATACTAGGCCTAAAGCCACTAATATGCACAGCATTTTTGGTAAGATGTGGTAAAAACTCTTCAAAACTAAGACTTTAAACTAATTGAGATCAAAAGAATGAACTGAACTGAAAAAGGGGGGAGGGGGAAGAATGACAATAATTACATGTTGAATGGAACAGTAGAAGTAATTTGAACTAAATAAACAGTCTACAATTTTTTTTCTGTCTTTTATGCATGTTTTTATACAAGTTTATACAAGGCAGATATCAGCAGTTATACAAGTTGGTCAATAATTAGTATTGTTTGAAACTAGCAAGACATAGGTTGACATTTAATGGGTAAGGTAGGTTACATGGAGTTGATCAGGTAGTACTGTAATTGGTTTTTCTCTTAAACTGGTTGAGAGAGGGACAGTCTTTCATGTGATTATGAAGGTCATTCCACATTTTGGGTTCCTTGATTTGTAGAGCATTTCTAGTTTAGTTAAGTCACACTCTTGGCATATCAAATAGGTATTTATTTCTAGTGTGGTGCCCATGGATTCTGTTACAACTTTCTAAGAAGCATTTAAGGCCAGGATTGGCACTACAGTTCAGAGTTTTATATATATAGAGTACACTTAAGAGGATGTGCAGCGACTTAATATCTAACATATTCAAGGATTTAAGTAAGGGGGGCCAAGTGTTGTCTGGGGCCAGAGTTTGTTTTTGTTCTAATAGCAGATTTGTGTTGAGTAATAAGAGAACGTAGATGTTATCTTGAGATCTTGAGGGTATCTTTAGATGATTTCGGGGCTTAGTGTCCCTGAGGCCCGGTCCTTAATCAAGGCCTCCCTTTTGTTACACACCCCTAGGAAGCAGATCGTAGCAGCTGTCTAACTTCCAGATACCTATTTACTGCTAGGTGAACAGGAACATCAGGGTGAAAGAAACTGTGCCCATTTGTTTCCACCTCCACCAGGGATCGAACCCAGAACCTTAGGACTACGAATCCCAAGCGCTGTCCACTCAGCTGTCAGGCCCCTTACTAGTAGAACCCCCAAGTAGAACCCTAAGCACAATACTCCCCCAATACTACTTGGAGTAGTAGAACCCCAAGCACAGGTACCATAATTGAGATAAGGATAGATGAGAGAATAATAGAGCATTACAAGGGTAGGGTGAAGTACATAATATCTGATTTTAGAAAGAATGCCAATAAACTTTTTTAACTATATTTTGAATGTGGCCCTGAAAATTCAGCTTGTTATCAATGAGAACACCAAGAATTTACTATCTACTTTGTTATTAATTTGGATATTGTTAATTATTAAATTAATTTGATATGAAGATTTATTACCAAACAAAATATAGTCGGTTTTGTAAATGTTAAAGGTGAGTTCGTTATAGCAGTTAGCCAAAGATGGACTATATTTAGTTCAGTATTCACTGTGTCGTTCAGAATAAGAGGGTCAGGACTGGAGAAAATGAAGGTTGTGTTATCAGCAAATACAATTTGCTTGAAATGTTGAGAGGCATTTGGAAGGTCATTAATGTAGATGAGGAAATAGGAGAGGACCAAGTATACTGCCCTGTGGAACACTAATGTTGATGGGTAGGGTAGGAGAAATGGAATTATTCATAGAAACATACTGGAGCCTGTCACTAAGGTAAGACTGAAGGTATTGGAGGAAGTGACCTCCGACTCTATAATGAGATAATTTACGAAGAAGGTTGTGGTGGTTAACAGTGTTAAAAGCCTTACGTAGGTCAACAAATAACCCAACATGGAACTCATTTTTTCAAGAGCTGCATGTATCAAGTTAATCATATTAATCATTGCATCATTGGTGCTTTTCTTGGGTCTGAAGCCATATTGGCAAGAGCTAAGTATATTGTGTTTAGCTTTTTATAACTAAACTTTTTATAGATTAGCTATGTATAGGCTAAGGAACTATCCATCATCTTAATTGTTTATGTTAACATTGTCTATCTGAAGCTGCATTGCATTTGTCGATTTGCTTCCAAATAAAATGTAGTAGGTCTTTTTTATATTTTGGACGACTTTGTTGGTTGACATCCATGAGTGGATTTTTTTTTAATTCGTTATTTACAACATTATTTAGTGTGTGTTTGTGTTGGGGTCTGAGTAGATGAGGGTAGTATCGTCAGCAAATAATATAGGTTAAAGAATGTTAGAGATGTTAGGCAGATCATTGATGTATGTAAGAAATAGGAGAGGTCCTAGCATGCTGCCTGTGGCACTCCAATGGTTAATGGGTAGAGAAGGCACCTCCATATACAATACATAGCCAAAAAAAGTCTAAAAAACGGTTGGTATACGTTCTAAAGTCTTATATTACTCTCTCATTATACTATGCGCTAGTCTGAATTTACCTGAGGGCCACTAATACTATATCGAGGCCAGGAAGCTGGCGGCTTGTCATCTATCCCTATCTTACATACGGTATCTGTGCGTGAGGTCCAACCACTGCAAATTCCCTCAAGCCCAGCATCACTGCAAAAATCTGCTATCAGAACTATAACAAACTGTCTTCAGACAACACACAGCCCTTCTATTTAAGTCCCTTAATATGCTAAACAGACAGACACTCCATACATTCTCATGAGCTATTTACATGTACAAAACCTTGTTCCTAGAGGTTAATCTTGATCTGAAACTTCTCCTTGATAGGAATAATAGAACCCATGAGCACCACACCAGAAAGAAATATTCCTTAAGTCAAACTAAATCTGTGCAAACACTCCATGCAAATAAAAAGACCCTGTATTTGGAACTCACTTCATGATGAATTAAAAAATTTTCCAACCTATGTCCTATTCAAAAGTAAAACCAAACAGTACATAATTTCATCCTCATAGTTTCCTACTTTGGGCTTCAAACCCACACTGTATCTTGTATTACCTACTTCCCCCATATTAATTCTGTACTTAAGACATATATCTTTGCCAGTGTAATCACCTCGGTCAATTTATATTGTAGTTATTGGTTGATATAAAACTTAGCTACAATATATCTTTTCATCTTGCCTGATATGTTAGATTAATGCCCGCCTCCTCTCTCATTGAATATGAATATTAATACAGAATATGCTGTCGTATTCAATGAGACACATATATATATATATTTATTTATATATTTATATATTTATTTTTTGGTAGCAATCTTTTGTGTAAACATATGCTGTTGAATATGACCGAGAGGTTAAGATTAATGATTCTAACACGAATCTTCTCAATATTTCTTATGTTTTTCTTCACTGTTGAGGGTAGTCGAAAAATGAACTCCCCAAAGTTCATTTTCATACTTTATTTATGGTCTGACACCTAGAAGCATTTTGCTAGACACTAATTACATTTTCAAAGACAATTTTACATATTTTGTTAATGCTTATATTCACTTGGGGTGGGGTGATACAGGACATGATTGAAATGATGTCCTGTATCACCTCTGTTACCTCTATCTCTGTGTTGGAACGTGGTCTTGAAGTGGGTAGAATGTAATTATGTGTAAACTGGTTGTTAACTACCTGAGGCCTAAATCACAATACTGTATAAGAAAAGACGTTGAAAATCTAAGATAACTTGAGGCATCTTTAAATTTGTTTACTGTACTTAGTTAAGGGGAACTACTAGTTATTTTAGGTAACCAATAATAAGTTATCAGAGGTATATGTTTAGCAAGCCTACTGATCATGGTGTATAACAGACCATTGACAAATTTGTCTAGAATTATTCTGAACTGTAACCATTTAGTTGATGATGACGAGAGCTGGTAATTTATACAAATAGGAAGCAAACTTCTCTTAGCAGACTGCATGACTGCTATTTTATAATGATATTTAAAAATATTGCTGCAGAATTACAGTACTGTACTTGTATACACACACTCTGACAAAGACCAGCCCTGCTGATAGATACTAGAAGTTCCTAACAGTCAGAAATTGTTTGCTGGAGATTCACTAATAGCCACAAACTAGCACATGGAACTTATAAGCACTTGCTAGTACATCACAATTAATGTAAACTGCAGTGGTTAAGTAAGAGCTCGATAAAACTACTAAATACTATACAAATATGTACTGGGAAGTAGTCCAACAGCGTGCAGTCACGCTGAACATCCGGGCTAACCAGACCAACCAGGAGGCCTTGTCAGAGACAGGCTGCGAGATGTTGATCATCAGAATCATCGACAGGTATACACTGGCTGGTATGGCAGTGACTAATGTAATACCAGCTGCTAAGTGACATGAAGATATTATTGGGTTTTTGGCTAGAAATTTGCCAATGTAGACAGTGTGATACCACTGCTTCTTGATAGGTGGTTTTGGTTGAGACAGGTTACACCACTGCCTATGATAGGTAGTTTGCTGGTGGCATTGTAAAATATAAGCTAGAAGTTTCACCACCTTAGACACTTTAGTATGTAAGGTTCACAAATGCTCAGGTTAATATTGTCCAAAATCGAGTCAGATTTTGTTATGTATTTTAATTTATGTTTTCATAGTTAAGAAGATCTATTAACTTGTTTTATCTCATTTAGCTGTGTAGTTGTGATTCAGAAACTGTATTTCAGTTTTATTGTTAAAATCATATAAAATATTTTTCATGTGAATCCTAATTTTAGCTCCACTTACATTATATTTGATCATTATTGTTTTAATATGGTATTATAACTGAATCAACAAATTATTTAACACAGTGCATTTTATTTTTATTATAAATAATTTTATAGTGTTATTTGTTGTACAACTTCCTATGGTTTTTATGGGCATTAGAAAAAAATATATTGTGCAGAGTAAGCAATGTATCACTTGGGTACATTTAATTTTCAAAGGATATTAAGATTATACTGTATATTAGTATGTAATGTCGCTTTTTAGTTTCAGTATTTTATCAAGAGTTTTTCACCAATTGCATGGAATAAACGTTTTTCTCAAGATAAATTTAAACAAATTTAATGTACAATTCTGTGTCATGGAATCAGTTACCTTAGTGGAGATTGAAGTTAGCATGGACAGTATAAATCAATCCATAAAGATCATTCTTTGTGTTCCATATTCTGCAAAGATAATTACCGGTAAGTGGATGCAATTTTATTCTCATTAGTAAAAATCTGAACTTCAGTTACTTGATGAAATGTGCATTATAAAACAAGTATTGGTCTACCAATAGTCCACTGAAATAATAATCTAGATTAATAATTTCTATATGTATCTGAAAGCCAAAAAGTGCTTATCTTATACAGTACAGCAGGTTGTTTGTAATACATTTCCATGAGAGTGCTTTTTTACTGAACATTTTGATACTAAAATAATTCGTGAGTTTTTACATATCTGAGATAAATATATCTCACGCTGTTTATATACATGTATTTGTCAGTGTATATTACCCATATCTGATGCATTAATCTCTGTTATAAATGCTCTGCCAATCTAGTCTTTGCGCTGAATGTAATTCTCCAAACTTAGAGGAAGAAAGTTTATTTGATTTAAAACTTGTGAGTAAATCAACTTTTCAATCATTCTATGAATGCAGATCTATTCACATGTATTATAAAGCTAAATTGTAATGTTTGTTGTATGTACCAGGTATTTTTTTAAGATATCTGTGTCAACTTTGTTGTTGTAAAATATTCCTGTTTTCATAAAAAATGTCTGTTAATTTCCCCATGACTTTATAAGTGCCATTCCGTTGTTATCTGTGTATGATGTTGTGTTTGCATAGTAAAGTCACTCTGTAGATGATCATAGTCTTATTATATTAACCAAGGGTGTTCAGTACCTTTCACATGTGTGTGTTTCACATTTTTGGAGACTGTAAACAGCTATTTAGAAGTAGTGTACATGGACTTCTCTTAAGCTTTTCACAAATTACCACATGAAAGACTGGTAAGTAAATTACAAGCACATGGAATTTGATCATCATCAAATTTGCAGATGACACAAAGATTTAGGATAAAGTGGGAAATGATAATGTTATTGAAACCTTACCAAGAGATCTACATCAACTCCACAAGTGGTCAGAAGACTGGCAAATGCTTTTTAATATCGACAAATACAAGACCATATATACAATACAATACAATTTTATTTAGGTAAGGTACATACATACAATAAATATTTACAAGGATTGTTTGACTTATAGGTAGAGCTAGTACATACAATGCCTAAAGCCACTATTACGCAAAGCGTTTCGGGCATGATAAACTTAAATGACAAGCTTAATACTATTTGAGCATAATGAGTAGAATGAAAACAAGAAATGAAAACATAGATGAAAAAGCAGCACAAATACAATTATGTCGACAAACAGCGCTCTTTAAAGAAAAAAACAGACATTGGTTGACAATAGAAGGGTAAGGTAGGTTACAGGGAATTTATTAGGTATAGCTTCGCTTTTAACTTAAACTGGTTGAGAGAGGTACAGTCTTTAACATGGTTGGGAAGGTCATTCCACATTCTGGGCCCCTTGATTTGTAGAGCATTTCTAGTTTGATTAAGTCGTACTCTAGGAATATCAAAACTGTATTTATTTCTGGTGTGATGCTCATGGGTTCTGATACAACCTTCTATGAAGCTTTTGAGATCAGGATTGGCATTATAGTTTAGCGTTTTATATATGTATAATACACATGAGAGAATGTGCAGTGACTTAATGTCTAACATATTCAGAGATTTAAGTAGGGGTACCGAGTGATGTCTGGGGCCAGAATTGGATATTGTCCTAATAGCAGCTTTGTGTTGAGTAATTAGAGGACGTAAGTGATTTTGGGTAGTAGAGCCCCAAGCACAAATACCATAGTTGAGATATGGATAGATAAGGGAGTAATAGAGAGTCACCAGGGCAGGGCGTGGTACATAATATCTGATCTTAGAAAGAATGCCCACAGTTTTTGAAACTTTTTTTGATATGTTTAGAATGTGTCCCTGGAAATTAAGCTTGTGGTCAATGAGAATGCCAAGGAATTTGCCATCTAATTTGTTACAAATTTGGGTATTGTTTATTTTGAGATTTATTTGATTAGAGGATTTATTGCCAAACAGAATATAGAAGGTTTTGTCAATGTTAAGGGTGAGTTTGTTGGCAGTTAGCCACAGATGGACTTTATTTAGCTCAGTATTTACTGTGGCATTTAGAGCAAGGGGATCAGGACTGGAGTAAATGAAGGTTGTGTCGTCAGCAAATAGAATTGGTTTGAGGTGTTGGGAGGCATTTAGAAGGTCATTAATGTAGATGAGAAAGAGGAGAGGGCCAAGTATGCTGCCCTGGGGAACACCAATGTTGATGGGTAGGGTGGGAGAAATTGTATTATTCACAGAAACATATTGGAGCCTGTCAGTAAGGTAGGATTTGAGGTATTGTAGGGAGTGTCCTCTGACTCCATAATGATGTAATTTAAGAAGAAGGTTTTGGTGGTTGACAGTGTCAAAAGCTTTACGCAGGTCCACAAACAACCCAACAGGGAACTCATTTTTATCAAGAGCTGTATGAATCGAGTTAAGCATACTAATAAGTGCATCGTTAGTGCTTTTTTTGGGTCTGAAGCCATATTGGCAAGGGCTAAGTATATTGAGTTTGGCTAGATATGAGTAAAGCTGCTTATAGATTAGTTTTTCAAAAATTTTTGACAAGTTTGGCAGGATAGATATAGGTCTGTAGTTGTTAACATCTGTGAGATTACCACATTTGTGGACAGGCGTTACTCTCGCTTTTTTTAGAATATCTAGGAAGGTTTGGAGTTCAAGTGACTTGTTGAAGAGCAAAGCAATAGCAGGGGCTAAAGATCTGGAGGCTTTTTTGTAAATTAAAGTTGGTATCTCCTCAAGGGCACCAGACTTGGTTTTAAGGGAAAGGATTATCTCATTTACGTCAGTGGAATTAATAGGCTTTAGGTACAGAGACTGTGGATAGTTACCTGAAAGATAGTCATTAATGTCTGTACTGGAAGATGGAATATCATTTGCAAGGGATGAACCAATGGAAGAGAAGAACCTATTGAACTCAATAGCAGAATCAGAGGCTGAAAGCTGACCATCGTTATTAGACAGGAGAGTAGGTTTGTTATTTAAAGACTTCTTTGATCCCAATATTTGAGAAATTGTTCTCCAAGTTTGTTTAATGTTGCTCTTTATTTGGGTAAATTTATCTTCGTAGTATTTAGTTTTGGCTCGTCTAATTATCTTAGACAGCAATAATGAGTAATTCTTTGAGAATTCTTTGGAGACAATTCCTAACCTATACTTCTTCTCAAGGTCATGTTTTTCATTAATAGATTTAAGTATAAGTTCTAAATCAGCATTCTCTAGAACGCAGGCGAGAGAGATACATAATAATCTACACTTGGAAGATATTAGAGGGACTGGTTCCAAATCTTAACACAGAAATAACATCACATGAGACTAGTAGGCATGGCAGGAAGTGCAAAATACCCCGTTGAAAAGCAGAGGTGCAATAGGTATGCTGAGGGAGAACATCAAGGGCTCAAGACTTTTCAACACTCTTCCGCTATACGTAAGGAGCGTCGGAACCCCCAAAGTGATAAGCCTGCAGATAGCTAAGAAATATTACCATGAATTGTAGTTAGTGTAAATTCAATTAATGCAACTTTCAATTACTAACTATAGATGTAACTATTAATTGTAATTGATTTAATACTTTATCATTATAATGATTATTCATTATAATTATTCTTTAATACTTTATTGTTATGCATGTCAAGTTCAAGTTCATGTCACTAATTATTTATCATTCACCCTAATTAGCTATTTGATTCATTAAAATTGTTGTTGTGTTCATTTAGTTTAGCTTATCATTATACTATTTGTTATTATTATATAATAATAATTTATTATTTATTATTATTAATTTATTATTTATTATTATTAATTTATTTATTATTATAAAATAAACAAGTCCCCTCTGAGCGCGTTTTCCTCCAATCGCAGAAAACTCCATTTTCTTTTATGGTTCACTCTTATATAAACGAGCACAAATTTGAACCAATGAAAATTAAGTTACAGTATACGTCGTCGCCCCAAATGAACACAACAACAGTTACAGTATATCGGTATGCAGTTGTAACGTACGGTTATGTTACGTTGTTGAGTAGATTAGATACAGTGTTTAGTGGGGTTTTCATATTTATTTAATAGTCTTGGATACAGCAGTGTGGTGGAGGTTGAGACAGAGCTTAGAGCAGAGTGGCGGAGCTCTGTGTGGGAGAGTGTTGTAGCTCTGTGTGTTCCCTCAGGTCTGCTGTGTCCAAGCTGTAGCGTCTTGGGGACCATTACCACAGCATAATACCCCGAGTGCTACAGTCTTGACTGTACAAACTCTACTGTCTGCTACTCGTCGTTTAAGGTTCAGCTACTGGGAACAAAAAGTTGCAAGTAGCACGGGCTATGGTGAGCCCTAGTGGACTTACCTGGCACAGGAGCGGGGGCTGTGTTAGTCGATATATATGTTATATATATGGATATGTGTCTGCTACTCGCATTTCGCTTCCTTATATTCTGTGACTGTGTGAACTACACTAAGGTGAACTACACCTCACCTTCCTCCAACAGGATGAGTGTTACCTGTAATTAGGGAAAGGATTTGAGTAGTCATAATTAGTTTTAATTAGGTTTGTCATTAAGGTAATGAGATATTGGAGCGAGTATAAACATCACTCGCTACAGTCATTAGTCATAATATAAGTAAATGTCACAAATTGCAGGTAAAGCCATATTTCTTGAACACTCAAACTATACGATGTGATAGTCTTTTTTTTCTCACTTTCAACTTAAACGTCAGAAAAGTCCGCGTGAAGAAGGGTGCAGTTGATATTCTTAACAGAGGATTTGTATGGAGGCTGGAAAGTTGGGTGGCCAGTCCACCAGTGGTGGCGTCCAGTATGATGTTAGTGTACCACCAGTGGTGTGTGTTGACTGAAGGTGTGTGCTGAGGAAGCTGTGTACCTGTGGTTGTGTACAAAACAACACTCTGCTACACAGTTGTTAATGTTGTCAACTGTGTGTTGAGAGTGAACACTGGTGACCTGTGGTGTGTGTAGCTGTCACTGGTGACCTGTGGTGTGTGTGTAGCTGTCACTGGTGACCTGTGGTGTGTGTGTAGCTGTCACTGGTGACCTGTGGTGTGTGTGTAGCTGTCACTGGTGACCTGTGGTGTGTGTGTAGCTGTCACTGGTGACCTGTGGTGTGTGTGTAGCTGTCACTGGTGACCTGTGGTGTGTGTGTAGCTGTCACTGGCAACAACACTGTTCACTTGGCTAGGTAAGAGCTCAGTTATGGCTTTATTGTCCACTCTTGTCAACTTCTGCATTAAAATGCTGGTGTGTTTTGCAAAATTAAAGTAATTGCACCAAATTCTTAGCTAACATACACAGTGCAGTAAGTGTTCACTATTCTGAGGAACTTTAAAGTGATAAGTTCACATTTATACAGTATGGCAGATATACCTCTAGTTTCCTGCATTTGATCCTGACTGTGACCAGACAAACCTGTCACAGAGGTGGACCAAATGGCTTAAAAGGTTTGAAAATTTGTTGTTAGTTTCAAACATCAAAAGTGCCGAAAGAAAACGTGCTTTTCTACTTCATTATGTTGTTGATTGAGTTTGTGACATCTTTGACACACTGATAGACACTGATGGTGACAAAGATTATGACACTGCCAAAGCCAAATTAATTAACTGAACATTTCAAATCTAGACAAAAACACTGCTATGGAAATTATGCATTTCACCAGGGCTAAACAACTCTCTAATGAAACTGTAGATCAATACCACATACGTCTTCAGGGTTTAGCAGCACATTGTCTCCGTGGTGTAGTGGTAAGACACTCGCCTGGCGTTCCGCGAGCGCTTTGTCCTGGGTTCGTATCCTGGCCGGGGAGGATTTACTGGGCGCAAAACCTTAACTGTAGCCTCTAACTCAACAGTAAAATGACATAATTGGTTGTAACAACGATTCTTCGCGGCGGGGATCGTATGCCAGGGACCTGCCCGAAACGCTATGCGTACTAGTGGCTCTACAAGAATCTAACAACTTGTATATCTCAAAAAAAAAAAAAAAGCGAGTGTGCTGATATTGGCAAAGAAATTAAACGGCAAATAATTGTAACATGCACATCTACAGGTCTTAGTCGAAGAGTTCTAGAACTTGGTGATGATGAAATTTGATTATATAGAAATGATTTAGATTCAGGTTTGAGCAGCAATATTTGCAAATTTGCTAATGATACAAAAATCCGGAGGGTAATAAACACGAAAAAAAAAAACTCGCTGTCACTTCAAGACGATCTAAATAAGGTTTTGAAATTGTCAAAAAATTGGTAGATGCAGTTTAATGCTGACAAATGTAAGGTTTTGAGGCTAGTTAATGATAGAATTACAAGATATAACCTAGATGGAGTTGAGATTGCGAAGTCGAATTGCAAGTGACATCTTGGAGTTATGATTAGTAAGAATTTAAAACCATAAAATTAATGCATAAATGTTCTTAATAAGGCAAATAAGGCACTGGGGTTTATTAATCGAAGGGTTAGTAATAAGACTAAGTAGTACTAAAAGAGGGAATAATGAAGCAGAAGATTTTCTAGAATTAATTGACAATTGCTTCCTTAATGACAATGTGTTGCCTCACTACAGACATGTGTTGGAAAGAAGGGAAAAACAATCTTCAATGGAACGATTTCTAGTGAGAAAATCAAGCAGTGAGCCAGAAGCAGGTCCTAGTGGTATGCAAGCAAAATGTGCCAGTGTGTGTACCCCAGAGAAGTCCTCACTGCCTGATGTTATAATGGAAGGGGACTTCCCTTCCAAACAGTAACACCTCTCCTCATCCTCCCTCCTCAACATCTTCCATACGCCATCAAGAGTCCTCCATAAAGGTAAGATAAACATATGCACAGTACAGTACTGTATTGTAGTCAGAGAAAAAAATTGTATTCATTATAAAATGTATTTTTAAGTTAATATTTTTGAGGGTGTGGAACGGATTAATTCAATTCCCTATATTTCTTATGGGAAAAATTGTTTCGACTTACGATATGTCTCTGGGAATGGATTATCATCGTAAATTGAGGACCCACTGTATATAGCACACTGGCAAACATTAGAACATTGTTTAGAAACCTAAATTAAGACTCCTCCAAGCCAATCCATACAGCATTTGTTAGACCAATTCTGGAATGTGCAACACTGGCATGGAATCCACACTTTGTGGAGCATAAAACTAAAATTAAGACAGTACAGATGTTTGCAAGAAGACTGGTGTCAGAATTAAGAGGGTTAAACTATGAGGATAGGTTAATGGGACTAGATCTCACAACCTTAGAGGATAGAAGAAGCAGAAGGGATATGATTATAACATTCAGGATACTGAGGGACATGGACAATGTAAACAAAGACAGCCTCTTGAAATAGAAACTAGGACAAACATAAGTGGAAGCTGGAAATACAAATGAATGTAAGGAAATGTTCTTACTCTGTATGAGTGGTCAACAAGTGGAATACACTGAAAGACATTGTGGAAGCTGCCTCTATCCTCTCCTTTGAAGCCAGATTTGAGAAGGAATTTGAATATTAGGATAGGTAAATTATAATGCAACAGGAACAACAAAGGTGGGGCATAAATAGCCAGACCTCAATACCCCTATAGTTACTTATTGGTAAATACTCACATGCTTGCCCTCTCCCCCTCGGTTGGTCGGTCGGGAGCCAAGCGGACAGCACGCTGGACTTGTGATCCTGTGGTCCTGGGTTCGATCCCAGGCGCCGGCGAGAAACAATGGGCAGAGTTTCTTTCACCCTATGCCCCTGTTACCTAGCAGTAAAATAGGTACCTGGGTGTTAGTCAGCTGTCACGGGCTGCTTCCTGGGGGTGGAGGCCTGGTCGAGGACCGGGCCGCGGGGACACTAAAGCCCCGAAATCATCTCAACATAAACCCCCCCGGCTCACCATTTCCACACTGACCTCTGCCAAGGTTTACCACCCATTCCCTAGACTTGCCACAACCAATACCACCTCACCTTCCCTCTGTCCTGCCAGAATTGACGAGAGAGATTCTGAAGCTTTGTTGAAAGAAATATAAAAAAATATAAGAAACCTTGTAAAAGATGGTTGGCCAGATAAATTATTGAGGAAATGACAGAAAATTGTATAGGTAAAGTGCATGATTTTAAATATTTTACAGATAGTGAGGATAGGTAATCCTGAGGCAAACTTGATGCTTTACAAATAATGATCACAAATCTCGAGCACAGGAGGAATATACCCAGAATTGCACCAGATCCCAAGACAGCTGGATGGGTATAACATTTGTATCATATTAGACCTTGCATCAAAATGACAAATTGATAAAAGCTAAAGGAGTTGAGAAACTTGCCTCAAAACACAAATTCAAAGCTAAAGACAAGGAGAGGTTGGGTGGTAGAAGAGGAATAGATCCTCACCTTGTCAATAAATAAGGATATGGATCCTACAACCAACAAAATTTGTAACTGATCTTGGGATCCTCAGTTGGAATAGTGTTACTTGTACCATCTGCAATAATATTGTACAATACAATGATAAACAAGAGAACCAATTAAAGATAGAAAAAAAAATGTGAGAAAAATAAGTTTTTATTAAGCAGTTCAAGTTAAAAAAATCATATGACTATATTTAAATGGAATGTTCACAGTATTAATATAAGTAACATTTACATTTATTTAGAAGTAATCATACATTGAGACTCGACACAACCAAGTGAACTCCAGTAAGTAATAAAATTCTCCGAGATTCAGCACCAAAGTTGATGAACGTAATTCCTACTACCTGAATGAGTTGGTAGCATACAATTTATAAATCTGTTGATATACACAAAAATATAAATTACCATGGGTGCATCCACCAGTATTATTCAATACAATAAGTCATTAAATGAATAACATTTCCAGTCTTATAAAAGTATACAAGCTATTAAATGTTGTCACACCCACTGTGTAGCCAAAATGCATTGATTACATACATGTCTATACATTTCATAGTACTTTACAAATTTAATTTGCCTTTTATATAGAGAAATTTGATTAAAACGGTCAAATACACAAGAAAATAATTTCCCTCAGCCACTTTACCATATTGTATGATAAATATAGTAAATTACAAGAGAGAAGTTGGCTACTTGATAAATCATGAATGAACATTGTAAGATTGTGAAATGTGTCATGGTGCTCTGTCATACATGCTCTATACACTGTTTCAACGCTAACCTGAGCTTACAACACCTTCAAAAGACCTACTAAAGGTAACACAATTTAATTTAAAAAATTAATTAATGCTCCAGTTACCAACAGTTGTGACCATACAACTAATGATCTCTCTTAATAGTCACTATAATGAGGGTATGTTGCTTTAGATTAAGCCAAGTTAGATTAGGAAGTATGATGCACTGTGTACAATTAAAGGGCAGGAAATATTTCACCAAAGGTAAAAATTAGATATGCCACCTGTACACAAGATTTTGCATAGATATCACTACATTACATAGTACTGTACTGTATTAAAAAGCAAAAATTAAAATATTTTATACAGTAATACACATATATACAGTAATTCTTTCCCATCTAATATTTACATTATACAGTATATACTGTATGCAATTTGTACTGTTATGTACAACACAGAATTTGAATAATCACAGACCTTGAATGCAATTATATTAATTAAATACAAATTAATCACTGCAATCTTTGACATAACAGCCATTATCTCACTTTCTAGTGTGTGGTTTGGTCAACATATTTCAGCCACGTTATTGTGACTCCTCGTCTGCAACATATAATTTGTTTTGTAAACAAACTTTATAACTAAATAATAACCCAAAATTATGATATGCCAAATGACATGCAATATATAACATTTTGGTGACCATTATATTCAGTAAACAGCAGTGCCATGAAGGAAGTAGAGTCGTCTTGTAGGCCGGGCTTGGGAGTAGACAAACTCCCAGAACCCTCTCCAGGTATGGTTTAACTAGTTATATCTGTGTGACAAACTGGAAACAGTTGCTGGCATCTGTAGCAGCTACAGCTATTCAGTAATTATAAAAATATAAAATGTAAGAAATTCTTTACAGTTAATTAATATGAAAATAAATATGGCATAATTTTACTATTACTGCATTATGTTAGTGTAGTCAGGTCTCAGGAAAAAGGACCCAGGTTCAAGTTCCCTGGTAGGACAATATTTCCTTTCATTTGGATGCCTCTATTCACTTAGGAGTTAAGCAACTGTTGTGGGTTGCATCTGGGAAAGAAAGTCAGTAGCTATAAGGTGAACCTTAATGCTTCACAAAGAAACAAGTGGACCACCTTCACTCTGCTTGATTGTGATTTCAACCAGACAAAGAAAAGCAAAGACAAATTTCACACTTTTGCACCTTTCTGAGTGTTATCTCAGTAGCTTCCCAAGCCTTATGCACTGCACTTGGGATGGAGACACTAAATCCCAGGGTCAGTGATTCACATGCCAACTTGGTATGTATCTGTTAAGTTGTTCTTTAGTATTAAGTGGACATGGAACTTGGTGAAGAGCACAGCTCATTATGCCATGAAGATAAAGCGCTCCAACCCACAGAAACAGAGCCCCTACTTAGGCCAGGGAAGGAAAGATTAGCCCACTTTATACAATGCCTAAAAACATTTTGAAATATGGCACAAAGGATATAGTACTAGGATTTAACATAAGCTGGTAACTTCCTGTCCCTGTAGTGGTCACCAGAGACCTGTGACCTTCAGGTCAATTCAGTTAACTTTAGTCTGATCTACCAAACTTTAGTCAGTTACTACACAGAGTTGTTTTTCATCTTAAAATCCTCCTCCCTGTCCAGCTCGTTGCTGCCGTGAGGGGGCTTGGTGGGCGGCTGCCGGAGTGTGATGCTCCTTGGGGCAGTCCCCCTGTCCTTTTGTAGCCTTGTGCTCCTGCTGCTATCCTCTCAAATTTTGCTGGACGCCTTTTCCTTTTGTTTCATTTTTCTCCCCCCCCCCCCCCCTCTTCTCCTTTCTTGTTGTCATTTCCTGCTGACCTTGTGCCTGTTTTGATCATTCTTTTGGCCTTCTTTTGTTTTGACGCCCAGGTACTTGAGGAGGCATACTCTTGCACCCATAGAACTGTAGTACCCAATGTCTCGAGCGAGGGTAACCTTTTATTGTCAATCCCCCCTTTCGTCACTGAACCCGATCTTGACGGACTGACGGTTCTTAAGGTGGCGTTTGTGGGGCGTATACTCACGACGCACACCCCTAGGAGGCCCCGGCTTGATCGGCGATAGCTTCTTGTTGGGTGTCCTGCCTCTAATTGTGGCTCCATGGTGGGTGTGGGGACACATTTGTGAATGAGTGTTTCTTTTCGTGTCTGTTGATGAATGTTCCTCTTGTACCCTCTCAGGCTCGTGGGGTGGGCGACCAAGCCCCCGTGTCGGACTGTATTGGAAGACCAGGCTCTGTAGCCCCCGCTGCGTTGGGCCCCGACCTTGCTCCTCCTTTGACCCTCCTGACTACTCCCCTTGGCTCCCCTCCTTCCTCTGTGGTTGGGTCGAGCCCCAAGCCCCCAGTGGTGACCACCTCCCCCTGGCATGGCTCAGTCTCTAGTTGTGACTACTGCACCTTTTAACCCCTCTCTCTCTGGGGTTCTCACCGCCGTCCTCCACACGGCCGCACTCGCTTGATTCCGTCCCGCGCTGATGCGTATTAAGCCTTGTTTGGTCCTGCTTCGTGGGCCAAATACTTTGATCTCCTCCCTCTTGATTCTGCGCCTCCTGACGATTTCTCCCTTCATCGGCACCTTGTTGATTCCGTAGATGGAGTTACTTTTCACTGTTACTTTTCACCCCACCCGTCTCGGTGCACGTGTCGTTGCTGCTCCTTCTCAGGATGCAACCTCCCGCTTGGCTGCCTTGTGCTACCTTGGACAAGGCTTTGATGCTTTGCACCATACTGGGTTGCGCCTCAGTTCTGGTACCTTTTGTTCGACTCCCGTCCTCGGCTTGTATGTTGACACTGGCTTTCTATCTCCCAGGGACCACCGTGATCGCTACTGTCTTCGCTATCTTGCGCAGTCCTTGCAACATCCTTCCTCTCGCCTCTGTCGTGCTTTAACTTTTACCCCTCCTGCGGTTCCTGTTCCTCTTCACCACCTCCCTCTTTCTGTCTGATTATCTCGCTTACAGGATTCTCTTTGCGTTCGTATTTCTAATATTTCTCCTCGTGTTGTTCCTTCTTTGCCCCCATGGAGAGTCCCCCTTCCGCAGTTTTGTACATCCTTGACCCGCATCACTAAAGCTTTTACCCCTCCTATGGTTCTAAAATGCCTTTTCCTTGAGCACTTTTCTTCTCCCACTCCGTTTCCGTCTTCACCGGTGGGTCTAAGTCTGCGGTGGGTGTTGACTACTCTGTTGTTTTTCCTGATTCCACTCATATGTGTTGCTTACTTCCGGAGACTAGCATCTTCACAGCGGAGCTTTATGCTATTCTCTATGCTCTTCGTCTCCTGCTTTCTCATTGTTGTTGACTCTCGTAGTGCCCTCATGGCTCTCAGGTCCTTTAATTCAGTTCATCCAGTGGTTGTCAAGATCCAGCATTGGCTGTTTCTTGTTCACAGAAAATTTAAGTCGGTTGAGTTTTGTTGGGTTCCCAGCCATATTGGTCTCTCTTTAAATGAGCATGCGGATGCTGCCGCCAGGGAAGCTGTCCGCTCTTGTCCCATCTCTCGTAAAGGTATTCCTTATTTCGACTTTTACCCGGCTATCCATTCCTCCATCCTTACCCATTGGCAGGCTTGTCGGTCGTCTGTTACTGGTAACAGACTATGTACTCTTAAAAGTTGTGTGTCCTTGTGGCCGTCCTCCTACCACCGTATCCGGCGTTGGGAAATGGCTCTAGCGAGGTTGTGTATTGGCCATACTCGCTTAACTCATGGTCACTTGATGGAGTGCCGCCCTGCTCCTTATTGTCCTAATTGCATTGTCCCTCATTGTCGTGCATATCCTTGTTGAATGTCCTGACTTTCGAGACGAGCGTGTGTCTTGTTTTCCGACCGTCCCCCGTGGTCGCTTGTCTCTCGATAGTATTCTTGGTGACTCGGATACTTTCAATATCGTTCGCCTTATGCGTTTCTGTTCTCGTATTGGCATCCTTGGTGATATTTAGCGCACTCTGATTATCCCGCACATTTGATGGTGCTACATAGTCTTCCCGGTTTGGTGCCTTCTTTTGATAATTACTTACTTACTTCATCTTAAAATACAGGACATTTTATAGAAATTCATAGGGTCACAGTAATAGGATTGTTATGGTAACTCTGGCAAGTAAGTAAGTAATTATCAAAAGAAGGTACCAAGCCGGTAACTGGCAAGTATCCATGCATCGGCAAGAACTTATAAATATCAGTTTTCTATACTTTAGACCCGCCACGCACTGCATGTTAGGCCAAGAACTCATCACTATGCAAAAATGTTTATAACTCTTTTACAGCTTTCTGACCTCAATTTTTGTACTACCTCGTTCAATTTAGTATCAAATTGTTCGCAATAGAATCTACTAAAGGAATATGTGCATATAAAAACATATGTCTCGCTTTCTTATACTTTAGACCTGCCGCACACTGTAAGGTATGCCTAGAGCTCGCAACCACACAAAAATGGTTATACTCTTCTTTTCAATTTTCTGAGCTAAATTTCCATGCTATGTCGTTCAATTTGGTATCAAATTGTTTGCAATGGAATGATGTAAAGGAAGATTTGCATGTAAGAACATATGTCTCTCTTTCCTATACTTTAGACCCGCCATGCACTGCAAGGTAGGCTGAACATTGCCCGAGAGCTCACCATTCCAATGTTTATACCATTTTCAGCTTTCTCACTTCAATTTTTGTTCTATATCATTCAATTTGGTATCAAATTGTTAACAATAAAATACTGTAAAGGGATATTTGCATAAAAGAGCATATAATTCTCACTTTTCTGTACCTGTACTTTCAACGACAACGTCATCAGGTAGTGAAAGTGTTCATAACCAAAGCCAAACAAAATTGCACATCCAATTTCCAAAAGAACACTCAAATATCTGGGATGTCGCTAAAGTTAGAGGCATATTTTTCCATATTACAAATAATGATTAATGAAAAGTAAGAATACTACATATGAAATAATTCAGGATTGTTAGTAATACTGTATTGGGAAAAATTATTAAAATAAATAATAAGTGATGTATTAACCTGGATAATTTAAAAATTATTAAAAAATTATAAATTACAGTATTGTAATTGTACAAACCATTATACAAATTTGGTTTAATGTGTTGGAAGATGATTAACACAGTTCTGTGGTGGACACATATCAAAGAGTGCAGGATAATGTGGCATCACACTGTGGTTGTATATGTGAGAGTTGTACCCATGAAGGAAGCCCGACATTGCTGCTGGATGGTTCACTCCACCTGAAGCAGGGATCTGGGTGGTGTGTGTAGATGCTACACTCCCAGGTACAGTGCCAGAATGAGCCATGGGAGGAGATATTGGCTGACCAGAGTGTACAGCTACCCCAGTGCCACCACTTCCGACTCCATGAGGGTGGGGTGTCAGATGGGAATGAGGATGAGGGTGACCGTGGCTGGGATGAATAGGTGGTTGTTGCATTTGAGGAGGTTTTGGAATGTGCCTGCATGGTATCCTAGGGTTACGGTGTGGTGGCAGTCTTCCACGCCCACTAGTAGCTCCCTGGGAACTTTCTTCACTAGCACTTGCCTCTTCACTGTGGTTTGTACGCAAATGGGTTTTCAAATGATGAACCTTTAAAAAAAAAAGCAACTGTTACTACATCAGGAAAGCGATGCAATTACAATAGGTCATAAACTTCATCAGACATAATAAAACAAACCTAATATAAATCCCTTCTCTTAACCACTGCACTGCGCAACGCACCTGTAGGCGCTCGACAGGTGGTGCGCAACGTGCCTCAGGAATCTTGTAGTTATAGCATATGATTCAAAATTCCTGCGGCTAAATGGGGTTCACATCAGCTTCCTCGTGGCTCTTGTAAACAGAGGCCATTTTTTTTTTTAAATAGTGGATAACATTCCCGGGTGTGAGAGCCTCAGTACTGAGTGAGCAACCAAGGCTGGGGCATGTACCATGAGTTCACAGCACTGCTGTTCAGTTTGTGACCATAGCATCACCTAATGATGTCAAAATATATATGTAACTGGTATTATTTAGCCATGATAGTATTACACAAGAGCCTGAGTGTGATAATGACTGTGTATAATGTTCAAATATCAATGAATCAATGCTATCCACGATGTTCACAGTGCTATGTTCTATTTGGAGCCCAGGCAGCAGTGGTTAATGTACCATTACTATACACATTCTATGAATGCATGTGTTAAGTAAATTCATGCACAGTTATCAAATTATTAGCTGAAGAAAATGTAATGTTATATTCCAATTACATGGGTGGTTGTTCCCAGATGTGCTTCCATCAACAGTGTTCCAGGTGTCACAAACACTTTACACTGTATCAACTTTAATCAGTAACACCTAATCTTTCTTCATAGCTCCTACCATTTTTAAACAAACTTAATAAGCTTACTGTGATAGTTTTTGTCAAAATTCTAATTCAAATTTATGAGTGACTAAATTATTAGCAGTCAAGCCAAAATATTTTAATGGGTATTAAAATACCCATTAAATATTAAATACTATGACAAAGCTGTTAAAAGGCAATGAATCCCCATAATGTTTATTAATTGCTAATAAGGTACTATAAGATGAAATAAATTGAGAATAGGCAATTTACAAATTTACTTCAATAAAATAGAAATATATATATACAGTATTAATTTCCTCTGTATAGGCCACTTAGTTGCTCCCATTAGCAATATCCTGATCCTTCCAGGACATTGTGAATTCCAACCTTGGCAAGTGTTGTTTACTGTCTCCCAATGCCGTAGAAATCTTTTCTAAATGACTTCACCTAGGCTATAGCACGAAGAAGGGTGATAAAGAATGTTCAATCCAGTGCTGAAGGACTTGCTAAAACCATGCATTTCTCTACATTCAAAAACCATCTTGGAATATGTACTTGAAGTGTAATAGATTAAGTACTACTTTGTTACTAAAACTGATGAACTTGTTGGCTCACCTGACAGCCACTACCACCTGGCAGCACTGATAGTGTAAACAGGGTTACCTTGTTAATGCATCTCACTGTCTCCCGAGCATCCTTCTGTGAGGACCAACACAGCAAACAAGACCTCTTTTTCAAGTAAGGTAGTAGATTATCCCAAGGTTATTAGATATCTTGTGCAGTGGACCTATGCTTTATTGAATGCTTAAAGTGTATATGTATTCTGACAGTGTATGTCTTCTCAAGCTTACAAAACTGGCATGAGCAGTTTTTCCAGCTCCTTGTGAACCCTATCTTGTACAGGTATGCTATTCTCTTCCTTGTACTGGTTTTGTTTCCTTATCTTAGTGTGGCTGTTTTGAATTTTGCCCAAGGAAGTGTAACTTATCCAGCTGGCTGTGTTTGCTACCTGTGCTGCCAGATGGTGGCAGTGACCTAGTGGGAAACTAGTTTATTGGTTATTAAGTGATGTAAAGTATTATTTGATAGTCTATATGATTTTGAGAATTGCTTGGAGGAGGTTTGTGTAATGAGGAATACCTGACTTTTGTTCAGGGATGGACAGAGAATTCTCTAGTATTTCTCTTGCTCCTGATATGGCCTGCTGGTGGCATTTAAAAATGAATCCAACTGTGTTAGAAGATCGAAAGTTGCACTTGCCTTGGCTGAGTTTGCAATGTCTAGGGGAGAGTGGAATATTGCCTAAGGAAATGACTGAGTACCCAGGTTAGAAAGGAGCATTTCATCTACACTCAACACTTTATGTTTAATTTTTTTTTTTTACAAAGATAGAGTACTTTCAATAGGAAGTAAAGATACCTGTGAAAATGTAAGAAGACAGATACCACATGTGTAAGGCCTCTCTCCAGTGTGTCGCCTCATATGGCGCTTGTAGTTACCAGATTCCACAAACTGCTTATTGCAGACATCACAGGTATAACGAAGTTCTTTGTTGTGGTACCTCACATGTACCTGAAAATGTTTAATAATTTTCAAATTATTGAAGGTAAACATTTTTTTATAGAATACATATTTACAATTGCAAAATATGAATGAAAAACAATAATTGGAGCTTTCTACAATTAGAGTAGGAACTTTAATTACAATCTGACATGGATGTCATATATTTTATTTGAATAAAGAAAAAAAAATTGAGTAGTGTGTTACATCTGACAACAGCACACAAGATGTGGTAGGGTACAAAGCTGACTGGAAGAAATTTGATAAGAGAATGAATGTCCTAACACTTCCATGTTTAGGGATCATTGCTTATTTTCTTGTCCAAAGTTAATAATGCTTGTTAGAAGCACGCTCAGTGATACAGTACAGTACATAAAATGTTTAAATGGTACAGTGGCACCTCTATTAACGAGTTTAATCCGTTCTGGCACTGAGCTCGTTATGTGGAAAACTGGTCTTGAGAAACAAATTTTCCCATTTAAAATAAAGGACATAAATTTAATCCCAAAAACATCCATACTTGTATGACATTTTTTTATGTAAATATAATACTGCACATGTAATTATAAATGTTTTGTTGTACTGTTTTCATGTTCACTTTACCTTATGAAGAGTAGTTGCTGACTTGTGGGAGACGATGGGGGGGTGGGAAGGAGTAGAGGGGTTATGGTGTGGAAGGAGAATCCACCTCTGAGTCAGGTGGGCTCTCGTTTCTTGGGAATTTCACCCCACTGGGACCGGGTTGTGGTTCACTATCACTGGCTCTTCTTTTCTCTACTTTTGCAAAGAACGTATCTATTGACAATTGCTTTTGTCTTTGTTTTAGGATGTTCCTAAAACGAGACAGCAAATTGCCATTAAACATGTTCACACACCGGGTTGTCACTGCTTTATCAGGGCAGCTTTTCCAAGAATGCGTTCACTTTTTCAAACATTCCCAGGATAGGACTTTGTCAGGCCCACCAAAGCTCCAGCACCTATAAAATTAGCACTGCACCCCTGCTTATCACTAAGGCCTTCCAACTCCTGCTAAGTCTTAGCAGTTTTGCATGGCATCAATGGTTGCTTGTATGGTCACCTTGTGTGAAATACTGGCTAATAGGTTGTACACCAGGCATGGTGTGCATTTGTTTATAAATGCACAGGAAGGAAGCTAGGGCACTTAGGATTTTTTTTTTCTAGTATGGCAAATACTCACCAGAGCTAACTAGGAATGGGTTATGTAACCAAACACCCAACATATCTTGTTAACAACTTGGGTTATGCTAAACTGTCTCCATGAAATTTAACTGCAATGCAGAATCACCCTGTGATCATTTCATCAATTTAAGTTAGCCCAGCCCAGAAAAAAGCTATGAAAATTTGTATAATGGTACTGTACTTATTTAATGACTATACAGTAATTGGGAAGTAACACAAATGGACTTACTTTAAGGTCATGGGAGCGTGTAAACTGTTTTTCACAAAGCTGGCAGGGAAATGGCTTAACTTCATCGTGTTTCAATCTATGACGCCGCAAATCAGTTCCCGTCACATAAGTAGCTCCACAGATCTCACAAGCATAATCCCGTTCACCTGAGAGGAGCCATTACTATGTATAAAATACACTAAAAGCTAATAATTAATTATATTTACAGTGCAAAGTGTATTAACAAATGGTGATGTTTCAGTTAATAGTGCATTACAGAACAGTTCTGCTTATTTGGATTTTGGTAGATTGAACTCCAGAGGCCAGATTCACGATGCAGCTACAGTACTTACGAACGTGTACATCTTTCCTTAATCTTTGACTGCTTTGGTTACCTTTATTAAACAGTTTGTAAGCATGAAAACTTGCCAATCAACTGTTGTTATTGTTATAAACAGGCTCCTGGTGCTTCGGAGCTCATTAACTGTTTAATAATTGTAAACAAAGCTGCCAAAGATTGAGAAAAGATGTACAGTACAGGTTTGTAAGTCCTTGCATAACTGTTTCGTGAATCTGGCTCCAGGTTTAAATTGAACTTAATCTAATCTGGTTATGGTTATGTGTTGCTTATTGCTACAGATTAGCTATAAATATTAACTCATTAATCTTGAGTTTGCATTGAAGCACAACATCGAAAGAATGCAAATTTTATTTTTATATTAAATACATAAATTTTGAATGTCATTTTATCAAAATACATACGGTAACTACATGAAAATGCATGTTCTATTGCTGAAAATAATAGCCCAACAAAAATCTAGATCCATCAGAATATCAGATGCAAGGAAAAAACAGAATTCAGTCCTAATATATACTGTAGTAGGTTATCAGGACTTCACTGTATATCCAAAAATATAATACTAAAAAGAAAGTGGTAGAGACCCTTATAATGTATAAAATGAAGGCATTCAAAACATGTACAGTACTGGAATTGGAAAGGGATAAAGTGGTAATTCTAACCCAAGCCACCACTGGAAAACCAACTTGCTATCAGACAAAAGAAGAAACATTAAACTCGACACGCCCTCACAAACTAACAATTTAAATAAAGCATCAAATACTGATCTGCTAATAACTGCAAAAGCAACTATAAGAAACAATAAGAGAAAGATCTAGGAGTGGATATAATCCTAACACTAACACTGGGAACTAATGTGGACAAAATAACATCTGCAGCATATGGGAAGTTAGGAAACAAAACATCATCATTTAAGAGAGACTGCACCAAAAAAAAAAAAAAAGCAGTAGCAGCATACATAAAACTCATAATCTCATTAAGAGATAGCAGTTAGCACAAACTAAAGCATACTTAATATAAACTTGCCTGTGTGTAACTTTGTGTGCCTTTTGAGAGCATTGATTGCAAAAAATGACTGACCACAAATTTCACAGGTAAAGCGCCGTTCTCCAGTGTGGTAAACAAGATGCATTTCCATGTTGGCTTTTCGACTAAATGCTTTATGACACACAGGACATTCAAATGGACGTTCTCCTGTACAAAAATGAATTAAAATATGACACATTATCAGCAAACACATTTACATAAATTTGTTCAATGTCAATTATTAAGAATTCCCTTTCTTTATAGTGTCAATTATCTCATTATCCTCATTAACAACATGGTGGTTAAATGAATAAATTTTAATTAAGATCACCCTAAACTAACCTTTATGTATTCGCATGTGTATTCTTAGGTTGGTTCGGGAAGAGAGGACCTTGCCACACATTGCACACTGACAAGGATTTGGCCCCGAAGTGTGCTTATGCCGTACATGAACCTCCATGTGATTTTTGGTTGTGAAGAATTTTTGGCAGTGGCTGCATTGGTATGGCCGCCCATTATTATGCTCTGATCGCTGATGCTCTCTCAATTCACCTCTACCAAATAGTCAGTCAATTTATATACATTCAAAGTAGTCTCTCCAATGCATTAACTACCACACATTTCTAGGGCTGCCACCAGTGTTCTGTAGTGTTAACATTGTGAGGGATTATTGTAGTACAAACTACACAAGTTGGCTTACACTGTACCTGAGAGTTGTTTTAGGAGAGCCTCAGCATAAGTGAATTTACACAAAATAAACGTAGTGTCAGAGCCCCGGAATTTTCAAGAACCATTGCAAGGTCATATGTCAAAAGTGACTGGAGATTACTTAATCCAGCCCTGAATGATTTGATTTACATATTCTTATTTTTTATTATAAAGTTAAAGCTATTCCTGGCATCAACAAGTGACTGTCAACTGGTCAGTTGCCAAACTAGCTACCATTACTGCTTCACCTCTCCCACCACAACCAAGTGACATTATGCTCAACTCAAGGTTGCAAAATCCAAACTTCGTTACAATCTCCTTGACTGTGTCCATTGCCAGTTTGGCAAGCATGGACAAATCGACTATTAAGTTGAACAAATCCACAAGGGCCGTGCACACCTTTTGTTCATTTGATGCATCATGCTATTGTGATTTCTGTGTGTGTGACTATTAAGTTGATTTGGTTTTATTCTTTAAGACATTGCTTTATGTGTATAGGAGCCAATGCATATCTATATAGAGTATAATTGTTACATTACATAATTGTATAAATTGGGACACCTTAGGACTTTTATCTTTCGTACTACTATATTCACAGTCCTCCCGCTCGTGATTAGTGGACTAATTTACACTCAGTATCTGTGCTTTGGACCTGGTTCATTCTTCATGAATACCAGTACAATATCTGTGACCAATTAATTTGTGCTTAATTCCCCTTCTTTTTGGTGACCAGTATGGCATACACATCACCAAAGCAGGGGGAATTAGGCACACTAAATCCAATGGAATACCAATCGGCTTCATGCTCGTTTTGCTGGTTGGTTTGGTTCTTTTTTCATCATGATCATATGCTTCCACTCTGTTTTTGTACCAGAACATGTTCAAACATTTGACTGCCTACCAGACATATATCTGAGAGGTGTGTTTTTTATGACATTACTCTACACACAGTATTTGCATACAGAATCTACAACTTGCAAACAGGATACATCCCAAAAATCAAGCACTGAATGTAATGAAATGCCCACAGGAAAGAAGAGCATGACAGGGAAGGAGTGGGAAGAGGGATGTTTCATTATTCAATGCTTGATTTGTGGGAAGGCCCTCCACAATAGCTTACTGGAGCATAATCAAAGTGGCACCTTGAAGAGAAAGATGGCTTTATGGAAAAGGTACATAAGATCAGGAAAAAGGATAAAAATGAATAAGGTTAACCCACAAGCAAATAGGGCATACAAGCTGGGCTCAGTAGAGGAGCATTAGTGGTGTGTCAGATGCCCAAACACAACACAAGTGACTACCTAAAACCCTGAGCCTGAATATTAGCCACAGACAAGTGTATTTGTAAAGAATGCTGCCACAGTGGAGAATTTCTGTATATCAAGAGAAGGTGTAAAGACATCGGATATGTGGAACCATGCAACCTTCTCGATGACCTAGAAGAGCTGGACCTTAGAGCAAGAGACTAAAGATGCAGGACTAACAAATGGCATCCACTCAAGGAAGAATGCAAAACCAAAAGCACCACCACATGACTCCCAGAGTTCAATGTACCAAAGACCTAAAATCATAAGTGAAGATTGGCTGAGATCCTAAAACCATGTATATTAAAAAAAAAAAGTACAATTATTTCATTTATAAAATAAAAGTAAAAAAAAAAAATCGTCTGGACATGGATCCTATGGAAGAGGTGAGACTGCTGGAACCTGCAAAAAGGACAGAGTCCAGACCCCTAAGTAAAGATCTAAAAATGCTACCCACAGGAAGAGCTGAAAATTAAAACTTTTGAGCTGGGAAACATGATAAGAAATTTAGTGTCTTGCTCAACCACTAAACAAGGGTTAGGCAAACACACGTTATCAGTCACAATAAGTATTGTATACTGGCAAGTATGTAAAAGTCCAAGCAGGGACTGAGAGGCACAGACAATATTATTACTTGCTTGGGGAAATGAGACCAGACTGGAAATCCTCAGCAAGTTGTCAGGTCAACTCCTCAGACTCGTGCTATGTTGTGGGGACAGCAGCTGGCACTACCGAAACACAGTATTTCTTACCTGAAGAAATCCCTCTGGCCTGGGAACTGAGCCCCAAAGTGGGTCAATTAATTACCTTGTTAATTAAGGAATAAGGAAAGTTGTATGATGCCACATATACATCACTAAATGCAGCCCTAGAGCACATGGACAGACAATACAAGGCTCTAACCCAAACAAGAGTCATGGTCAGATGCCAAACACATTAGTATAACCAGCACAAAGCCACATTCAGCACTATTCCACATGAACTGGTCCAACCTTGTGAACGAAGCCAAAAGCACTACCTGGACACAGTGATAAATCCAAAGGAGAAGCCTTGGAGAGGAAGGTAATTCCCCACACCTCAGACTTTGGAGGTGAAAGGGAAATGTGTATCAATACAAAAGAAGAGAACTCTGAAACACTATCAGTGAAATAAATAACTAGGGACATGCAGGGGCTAGGGAGCATAAACATGAAGCATCAACAAAGTATGGGTCCCCATTATGAATGACCCCAGAATGTTACAAGGAACACTAACAACACTTGTCTATATAGGAGAAAAGGACCTTACAAAGGTCTGTGCATCATTAGAGGTACTAGGAAAATTAAGGAGGGTTTGGTTAAGTTGGCTACCTGGGTGTCCTGGGCTGCTATCTGATGGCTGCTGGCTGACGTGGCAGGAGGATTGGTTTACCTGCACCCAACTACTGGTAGCATTCATATGTCTTTGTGGTACCATAGCACTAAACACCAGAGAGCTACTGAGGGAGCAGCAAGACCAATTGAAGGGGTTAATTTGCTGATTTTTATGATGTATTGTACTTACCTATTGTAGAACACAACACGACAAACACGACACTGAAGTGGACCAGGTTTCCTCTTTCCAGACCCATCTGCTTCATCTTCACAACCAGGGATGTCATTTGCTTCTTCTTCACTGTTAAATAGAGAAACTTACAAAAAAACTACTGTTGATATGCTCTGATTGTAGCCTTGTAATTGATAGAAATCTATACCTGGGCTGGTATATCTCTTAGACATAAATAGTGGTATAAAGATCTTGGACATAAATAGTGGTATAAAGAGTATAAGGGGCACAATGAGAACATGTTAAAGTAGTGAGTATAGTGTGCTGTAATGCACACAACGAATATGATGAGCATACTGTACTGTATTGTTTGGTTTAACAAGCACTATCTCAAGTTTCTTTCTGTGGGGAGCCCCATCAACTCCCTGAAGCTATCCCACTGATATAGTGCTATTCTGTTTGGGGTCATCAGTCACAGAGTTCTTGTTGCTTACCGGGGACCAGAGCCAGAACCTGGCCCCCTCAGAAATACACAGGGAGCAATTCCCTATGAACACTTTACATTTAAAGTATATCATACTTGCCATCAACCAGGGAAGGCACACAGAATGGTAGGCAAAGCCAAACAGACCACTGTCTGGTAAAGTGAATATGAGTGTCTGGTAAAGTGAATGTCTTAATATTGTCATGATGGAGTGGTGGTGGTTGTGTGTTGTGCTGTAATGGTATTGTGGTGTGGTGATATTGTGATGTTCATACTAATATAATCCATAAAGTTTAAATCCATTTCTAATTAGAATTTTATTTCAGCATAAGACAAATTAAGAAAGTAGGTACATAAATTTAAAAAAGAAAAGAAAAAAGGTACAGACAAGTATGCCAAGTGATTAAATTACAAACCTTGCCTCTTCCTCTTCTAATTCTTCTTCTTCTTTATGTTCCTTAACTGTTATATGACTATCATTGACAGTCATCTCACAAGCATCAGATTCTACACAGAGAGGATCATCTACAGCATCCTCCTGGACTGTGCTGACCCTTTGTACTGTGCGTTGACGGACAGTTCTTCTTGGTAATGGATGATTTACCTGTGGGTTTGATGAAGTGGTACGACTTTTGTTGCGGCTACCAGGAGGCCGTCCACGTCGCTTTGTTTTTGATGATTCGTCTGGGTCAGCCACCTGCATTGTTGAGAAAAAATTATCATAAAAGTCTCATATGCTTATGATATTAGGTATATCATTAAATAAGAATCATTAATTTAATTAACATCTTACAGGTTTTTGTTGGTTCAGTGCCATGGCCTTGACTGCTCGAGGTGGTCGACCAGAATTCTTGCTGCTTGGGGTTCTACCTCTCCCTCGTGTATTCACCTGAATAATGTTTCACGTTTTAGAATTTCATTCTCATATATGTAACATCTTTCTCTAATTCACAAAAATAAGTCACTCTCTCAATCAGATATTCTTAATGCTTATTCATTAATTATTAGTTCATGACTGCTGCACCAGAGGCTTAAGTAGGCCTAATTACTAAGTAAGATGATGAAAGACAGATTTCTTTCTACTCTTTTTGGAGTGAAAAACTCAAAGAAAAAAAAGCATACAATATTTTTGTTATAAAGTTGAAAGTGTTGAGGACAGCATGTGGGAAGCCTGTATGACACGTTACTTGCTACAGGAAAGACAGTGTGGACGACAGTGAGAGTAGTGCTGGCAACACTACAGTATACATGTATGTTGAACTTTGCAATATGAGGTCTAAGTGTGATTACTAAAATATACTCTGAAAAGTGCAAAATCACATTTCTTTTGATATTAGTTGTCCCTGTTCAATTATTTGTGGAGAAGCTGTTTCTAATCAATCGATGAACTCTTCACATAGGAAACAGCCTTTACTCACTAAACATAGAGCATACATTTAAACCAACGTTTATGGGGGTGGGGAAATTAGGCCGAGGACCTACCTTCCTAAATATCTCTGCATGGAGGACAGAATAGCCTTGGATCTTGATGGTTAGGTCATACTGAATTTTCACCATCCATTCATTCAATATTAAAGTAAATAGGGAGATTCAGGACTTAGTCCAATTTTATGGTTTGTGGATTTAACTTTTGAGAGGTGATTCTTGACTGTCAGATTTCTGAGACATTGTGAATTCTAACTTTTGAAGACGAGTAATTGAGTTTGCCATTTTTAATACGCGAGTTCTCACATCTTGTACACCCACTAGTATGCGTAACTTTTTGGGCAAGTCCTTAATCCTATGTTCCCAGGAATACGACCCCTCCAAATCGTTTAACAACCAGGTACCCATTTTACTGTTTGTTAAACAGAGGCTACAGTTAAGGATTGACGACCAGTAAATCCTCCCCGGCCAGGATACGAACCCAAGACAAAGCGCTTGCGAAATGCCAGGCGAGTGTCTTAACCACTCCACCACTGGGACTGCTGTCAGTCTTTGTGGCCCCTTGACTTTCTAGAAGCGTTATCGACTTTGCCATTTGTTAGTCCAGTTGGGACTTAGTTTTTCTAAATGCAAATTACTGATAACACTTGATAATCCAGATCATATGGGGCCCATCCCTCTCTGAGTTAGCCAGACAACTGGATTACAGGAATTCTTCAATGACCATCCAAGAATTAAGATATTAAGAATTTTTTTGTACTACAACCTAAATAATTTGTATTTCCACACACAATAAACAAATTTACATGGTTAGGGTTGATCAGCAAGGTCACTTGACTGCCAGCTGCTAAGGCTTCTTCTGGTGAGTCGGATGGGCCTCCCAATGTCATTCAATAATTAGGTTGAAACTCGGTAATCTGGATTTCTGTCCATGTTTGGCAGACAAAACTCTGTCTCGATTCTGTCCGGATTACCCAAAGGTTTGGGATAACGGGGCCCGGATTAGCAAGCTATTATAGTACAGGAATAATAATAAACGTACTGTATATAACCAGTTATCAAACATCACATGAACTAGTGTGGAGATTGACAACAAATGAGAAGGGTATTTAACAAGCATAAAGATCATCAGGAAAGATTGAAATGCTTACTAATTTTTTTTTTTTTTACTCTCATATAAGCTCTCTCTCTCATATATATCATGCATTGATTCAGAGGGATCCATTTGTGGTCTGACCCCATGACCAGAAAAGTTTTATGTAATTACTCGCTATCAGATATGGAATTGTACCCTCCTCCTGGCACTGAAGCCAACATGTATATTAAATAACAATGAATCTAATGTGTTGAACACCACTTCCAGACAAGGTAATTTAGAAGTATTACCCCCTTAATAATATAACAGTTACCTTAGTTTTAGGATCGGCAGAATTTTGTGCCATAAGAATATGATCCACAAGGTGCTTTTTGAGTTGTGTCCACTGTGCATACTCTTGGCCGCACACATTACATGTCAGGTCATCTGTGGTCACAGTTACATTCTCTTCTGTTTCTCTCTTTATTGATACAGTTGGTCCATTTGTTGATTTTGATGCTGGTGGCAACGTTGTGTTACATTTATTAGGGTCATCATATTCAATAACCAACGACTCTCCAACCTAAAAGTAAATAATCCTTACACAAAATCATTTACCATCAATTAAAGTTTTCCATTTAATACATCTGTACATAACAAATTTATACTTATGAACTATAAATTGATTTATAATAATGTTCTGTAGCAAGTATAGTATGTCATTAATATACTTGCTCCATATTCTCATTAGCTTATGTGCAGATAATGAGATGGGTCTGTTAGTTCTACTTGATTCACTAGTAACAATTAATACCACTTCCCAGTTGTACAACTAATTACAGTTAATACTTCTTCCCAACCTGGTAGAGGATAGTGAGGTGAGGTGTAGGCCTGTTACAGTTCTCTGTACACTAAGGCTTGTTTCAATAGTCAAATATAAAAAACAATTTCAATAATTGTCAGCTTGCTACAATTATTGATTGATTCTCGTATAATACTTATGTACGTTATTTCAAATTTCAATATCAATTATTAAAATATAATCATTTAGTTTCCCATTGTTTGGGGACACAGGAAACCTGCTAGGCTTTTCAAGGTTCCCTAGCCAATGACTGAGTAACCCCCCATGTAACAAATTTATACTGCTGGGTAAACAAAGGATTATAAAGAATCATGCCCAAACATCTTGACATACTGTATAAATGGTTCTCATGAGTTTCAACTATCAAACTTGCACACCTTTGGCTGAACTATGGCAGTACGGGCAGGAGGCCCAGTCGACTTGGAAGCTGATGACTGTGAAGTGGTCGTTGGAAGCTGAGTTCCAAAGTCAAGTAATGGTGTTTGAGGATGGGGCAAGTCATCCCTGTGAGTGCTTAGAGGAGTGTTTGGAGTCTGTGGTGTTGCAGGACGGGGTGAGCCAAGGAGTTCTCCTCCATGTTGTTCAACGCCTGCCTCAACCTCCAACACAGGATATACAGCACTAAAGAGAAAAAATATAATTAAATTCATTTTCTTCCTTATAAATGAACAAAATTGAGCAAAAAGACATATATTCAAGCATAACACACAAAATCTCTCATTACCTATCAGCCAAGGTGCTAGGTAAAATTTCCTTTAGAAATATGTGAAATATATAATACCTGCTGAATGAGATACTGTGAGTTCTTCCACTCCTAAGCCTGGCCCAGGCTTCACTTGTGAGAGCTTGGTCCAACAGGCTGTTGCTTGGTGTAGCCCGCAGGTCTACATATCCATCACAGCCCAGTTGGTCTGGCACTTCTTGAAGAAAGCTATCTAGTTTTCTCTTGAAAATGTCCACGTTTGTTGCGGCAATATTTCTTATACTCGCTGGGAGTATGTTGAACAACCGCGGACCTCTGATGTTTATACAGTATTCTTTGATTGTGCATATGGCACCCCTGCTCTTCACTGGTTCTATTCTGCATTTTCTTCCATATCGTTCAATCCAGTATGTTGTTATATCACCATGTAGATTTGGTACCTGGCTCTCCAGTATTTACCATGTGTATATTATTTGATAACTCACTCTTTCTCCTTTCTAGGGGAGAGCTAGACATTTGGAGAGCTTTGAGATGATCGCAAAAATTTGTCGTGTATGTATGCCATATATGTTCTCTGTATTCCCTCTATTTCGGCAATCTCTCCCGCTCGGAAGGGGAAAACGAGTATCGAGCAGTACTAAAGACGGAACAGCACAAGTGATTTGCATAGTACAATCATTGTAATGGGATCCCTGGATTTAAAGGTTCTCGTAATCCACCAAATCATTTTTTTGGCTGACACAATGGCATAATGCAGCATCATATTCAATCCTGCCAAATGTGCTGTATTGTTGTAACACTTGCTATACAGTATTATATTTAATTGTATAATGGTAACCTGGAATATTTGATGTGGTTTGGCCTTATACAATCTCTTAAAATTAAATCTATAAACATGAGACAGCCAAAGGGAGGGAACCCTGTCTATAAAAGCCTACACACAGGCTGAGTCATGGGGAGGTGAGAGGACCTGCAGTTTTAAGATAACTCTTGCAAAGTGATATTACTGGCTAATCTAATAAGGCCGCTCTTTATAAGCAAATGCTGCCACCGCTCAGTCCTTTTGGGAGGGGGGTTATTAAGGACAACTGATTCTTGAGGAGACAAGTCACTTGAACAAAAAACCTGAGGAACTTAACCTTTGATAATCACAGTAGGTGAATGAAAATTAATTTTATCTTTACTTTGATCCTGGGTGCCGGCGAGAAACAATAGGCAGAGTTTCTTTTACCCTGATGCACCTGTTACCTAGCAGTAAATAGGTACCTGGGAGTTAGTCAGCTGTCACAGGCTGCTTCCTGGGGGGTGGAGGCCTGGTCGAGGACCGGGCCGCGGGGACACTAAGCCCCGAAATTATATCAAGATAACCTCAAGATAGGCTTATACCGAGCATCCCCCCCCCCCCCCAGGGTCAAATTATTGGCCCTGTCCAGGATGCAACCCCAGATCTAGCTGACTATTTCCTGGGTACCTATATACAATACTGCTAGGTGGACAGGGGCATGAGGTGAAAGGGAACGCACCCACCCATTTCTGTGCCGCCTGGGATTCAAACCAGAATTCTCGATTGTGAGCCGAGGATACACCCGACTGTAATACCGGGACCCTTTTTTAAACTTTTAATGAGGAGAGTAAGAGGACTGTAGGATGCTGCAAGTAGGCCTTGACAAACTTCAAGAGTGGGCAGATGAATGGCTGCTGGAATTCAGTGCAAATAAATGTAAAGTAATGGAAATGGGTATGGGAGAGAGGAAACCCATATGTAACTACTATACCATAAGGGAAAGGCAATTAGCAAATACAATAAGAGAAAATACCTAGAGAGTAGATATAATACCAATAATAGCACCAGAAAATCATGTGAATGGGATAATATACCTGATTTACCTGAGGGTAAATTGGAGGGGCTAGTCCCAAACCTGCACACAGAAATAACATCACATGAGACCAGGAGGCATGGCAGGATGTGCAGAATACCCCTGTTGAAAAGCAGAGGTGCAACAGGTACTCTGAGAGAGAACTCTACCAACATCAGAGGCCCAAGACTGTTCAACACGCTTCCAATACACATAAGGGACATAACTGGCCGACCCCTCACAGTGTTCAAGAGAGAACTGGATAAGCACCTCCAACGGATACCCGATACCTGATCAACCAGACTGTGATTCATATGTCAGGCTGCAGCAACCAGGAGGCCTGGTCGACGACCGGGCCACAGGGACGCTAAACCCCGGAAGCACTTCAAGGTAACCTCAAGGAGGGCCGCTTACCCTAGTGGCCTCAACGAAAACAGGAAACCGGCAGCTTATTGAAGGTCCTCCCCCCCCCCCTCCATTTGCATTGATGATCTTTTCCAGGTATATTTTGAAATTCAGCACAGTGTTGGCAGTTACGGTTTCGGTGGGCAGGCAGTTCCATGGGTTAATAACCCTGAGGGGTGAAAAATCATCTGTTCTCAGAAGCTACATTATGGCTCGTTGAGCTTGAAACTGTTGCTCCTTGTTTGTGTTACATCTGACCTTCTGAAGAAAATATCCAGATCAACATTCTCTAACTTGTTCAGTATTTTAAAAGTTTCAATGAGATCCACCCTCTCATACCTGGTTTGCAGTGTTGTTAGCCCTGTGGCCCTCAACCACTCCTGATATGGGAGATGACTTAGCTCTGGAATGACTTTTGTTGCCCGGTGTTGCACCTTCTCCAGAGCAGCCATGAACTTCTGAAAATGAGGTCTCCATGCTTGGATAGTTATCTAAGTGGGGGTGCAGTAGAGATTTATACAGTTGAAGCATTACCTTTTTTTCCTTATAGTCAAAAGTACACTTGATTATCCCAAGAGTTTGGTTAGCTTTTCTGACTGCTGCACCCACCTATTGTGTAACTTTCAGTGAGTGGTGGATCTTGACTCCAAGGTCCCTTTCTTCATCACTCTGCTGTAATGTAATGCAATGCTATTAATTTGGTAGTTGTGGTGTGGGTTGTTATGCCCCACATGTATCGTCTTGCATTTGTCAATATTAAAAAGCATTTGCCAGTCTTCTGACCACTTGTGGACTTCATGTAAATCTCTTTGTAAGGCTTCAATTTCGTTATCATTTCCTACTTTACCATAAATCTTTGTGTCATCTGCAAATTTAATGATATAGTTTGTAATACAGTATTCTTGTCTATGTCATTGATGTATATGACTAAAAGAGTAGGTCCCAAAGTGGACCCTTGTGGCACCCCACTTATCACATTTTTCCATTCAGATTCGTTTCCATTAGCAGCATGGCCCATTTTCTTTCTTTAAACCATTGTTTTATCTATTCTAATATTTTACCACATATTCCATGGGCCTATAATTTCCTTGATCATCATCAATAAAATTCATAATTCAATTTCAATTTTTAATTGCATCATATAATTGCATCAATTTTTAAGACTCTTTTTATGCAACTTTTGCGAACATAACCCACATACTGTACAGTACTGTACTTTATAATTATCTTTTTAAGCTTAATGGAATTGATACATTAAACATTCTCCATACTTATTAAGCTGAGGAGGAGGTGGTGGAAGTGGACGATCATTAGCCTTCTGTTTATGGCGTCCAGTAATCTCATGATCACGAAGGCCTTTACCACCAACTGACTTAATGCAGATGTCTACCATGCACCAGCGGCACAGAGCATACGTCTCGCCCTTTGATGATGGCCCAACCCATTCATATTCGCTTTCATATTTAACACTGCAAAAATAATTTTTTAAAAGTTAATATTGAATAACATTTCTTGGAATACTGAAAATTTCTAAATTACAGCACAGTGTTATGGATAAAATGAAATTATCTAAAAAGACACAAATTCATGTTTTTTTTAATTAATTAAATGTATACATGTTGCTGCCTAATTACCAAAATTTTATCTTTGACCCATCATACCTAACCAACTTTAAGAAAAGTACCTCTGGTGAGATTTTAAAGCTAGCTTAAAATTTTAATGAAACCAATACAAAATTTATTTTGACATCAAAACAAGATTCAATATTAGTTTATTTACCCAAATTTATATTTTAAATACTTTTGGTGAAATTTTGATGGAAATTAAATTCTTTATGAAATTCACAAAACCTCTTGAACCCTATGCCATAAAATATACCCAATATCAATCTAGTTATTACAAATATATATTTTTGCTTAATCAGCATCTATAAAAGTATATACCACTAATGAGATTTTTAAGAAAAAGTTACATTTAAATTTATATCTAGAAGATTTCCATATTTGCAAAGGACTATAAGACTAATTACACAAAGTATAAATTTAAGGCTATTTATATTTAAACCGTATATATATAAAAGTTCATCTAGTGAGACTTGAAGGAAAAATAATTTCATACAAATTCTAAAAAATTAGTTTAGAATTGGGTACAGAAAAAGACTCTTAAGAATAAATATACAAAATATTTCACTTTATACTTTTTGTGAGATTTTGAATGAAATAGAAATTTTAATAAAAAACATTTCTCTAACATGAATGACTCAGTACAAGTAAATGACTCAATATAAGTAAAATTACCTAAATTATATCTTTTAGGCCTGTCATATTTTATCACCGTGTAAATTAATGTTTTGTAAGAATCTGAGGGAAATTACAATTTACAACCCATGCCCCCAAATTACTTCTACTTCACCCCTAGGGCAAATACATCATTAATTTTACCTGGATTTAACTAAATTTTACCCGGGGTCCAATAAGACTCTTAGTGGCCTCGACGAGGACAGGAAGCCGGTGGCTTGTCAAAGATTCCCCCATTTGCCCTTATGAGTTTTTCTAGTTGGATTTTAAAATTTAACAGTTTTGGCATTTACGACTTCGGCGGGTATGCGGTTCCATGGGTTTATACCATATGGGTGAAAAAGCATCTCCTGTTCTCAGTCCTACATTGTGACTTGTTGAGCTTGAAACCGTTGCTCCTTGTTTGTGTTATATCTGACCTTTTGAAGAAATTGTCTGGATCAACATCTTCCAAATTGTTCAGTACAGTATTTTAAAAGTTTCAATGAGATCTGTCCTGTCATGCCTGGTTTGAAGTGTTGTTAGCCCTGTGGCCCTCAACGTTGCTGGTACTAGAGTTGACTTATCTCTGGAATGATTTTTGTTGCCCGGTGTTGCACTTTCTTCAGGGCAGCAAGCTATGTCCTCCTGAAGATGAGGTCTTGTATTGGATATGTACTTGGATATAATCATATTGACCTAAAATGTGTTTTAAGCACATTATCAGCATGTTGATCAAACCACACACTAGTAAGTGAAGGGATGACGACATTTCAGTCCGTCCTGGACCATTCTCAAGTCAATTGTCGACTTGAGACTTGAGACTCGACAATCGACTTGAGAATGGTCCAGGACTGACCGAAACGTCATTGTCCCTTCACTTTCTAGTGTGTGGTTTGGTCGACATATTTCAGCCACATTACTGTGACTCCTCGTCTGCATTATCAGCATTCATATATATATACTTGTGTGTTCTATATGTTGAAATAATCTGCATATTAAATAAACTACTGAATAATGAATTGCAAAATAAAAAATTTATTGCCCTTACCTGTACTTTGTCTCGTACTTCTTACGGCATCGTGTCTGTTGGGGGTTGTCTGCTTCTTCCCCTGCTATGAACACAGACATACTTAATTCATACCAAGAACTAAACAACCTGAAAAAAGAGAAATAGTTAACAAAATATTTATCAGTAATAATAACCAACAAATTATCATTATTGAATGAATTCAAATACAAAATTAAATAAACCAGTTACTATTTATACAAAAATAAAGGACCGAGTGTAGTAAAACATCCATCTCTGATGAGCCCCCAGTGGCCCCCTGAGCTTATCTCCAGTACAACCAAGTCTTACCCCAACATGACAGATTTCCAAGACCCATCCCTCACCTACCATGAGCCAATACCTGAAGCTGGCTTGTGCTATGAGGTACGGAGAGCAGGGAAAGAGAGATCAAGGGCCAAAATTGGGGAAAATACACCAGATAGCATAAGAACAATTAGCTGCTAGAAACAAATTAGGCATTCTAGGAAAAACAAGGTGAAAGATTGTTTCTGTGGGGGGTAAATACCTTAATATAGTACTGATACACCTGATGGTGTGTGATGGCAGGAACAGGTGAGGTGGTGGTGGTGGCCAAAATCATCAGTAGTTTTAAAGCATTATATAACAGAGTATTGGGAAGAGGGGGGACATTGCGAGTGTAGCTCTCATCCTGTAATTACACTTAAGCAATTACCTGCTCACTGCCAAATGGCAGCTTGGGTTGCCAAAGATTCCAGCCAACTCTCAAGGTACCCATGCCAATCCCATGGATTCCATGGGAAAGGTGGGATAGGCTGGGGTAGGAGATCCACTAGAAATTATATTTCTTGACATTAACACTTGATTTCTGAAATGAACCCCTCGGTGGCTTCCTGAGCTTACTCACAATGCTGCCTCACCTTAGTAAAGGAAGCTAGCTTTTCTGGAAAGAAAAATAAGTATAAAAAAACAAAGGCATTCAGGGTTAACCCATGAAAGAAGAACTGTCAGGAGTATGGATCGAGAAAGGTAACCAGTAATCTTCATGCCAAATACTCAAGCACGACACAAGCACAGTAAGGCAGAGGAACATCCAATAGGTAACGAGTGACCAACACCTTGTTGGAATATCAGAAGCTCTGTGCCCAAATATTAGCAGTGGAACTACTGGCAAAGAAAGCAAACTTCTACACATCATTAGTGAGGAAACCCGGCCAATTGAACCACCCTGCAGAGACAGACATGGGAACAAAGAATCTTTAGACAGTGTCAACAAAGTCTCAACCTTAAAAGAACAAGCAACACAAATAATGTTTAAACTCAGCCACAGGGCAGAGTGTATGATGGACCCCCTGGCGGGACACACCAAGTGCCAATAACTAAAAGGATTCCTTCAGAAGGCAGAGGTCTCATTCTTAGCAAAGAATGAAGGAGAAGGCTGTGTGTTAAGAAAATGAGCCCAAAGGAATATAAACCAATCCTCCAGAGAAGAGCTTGAAGCTCCCCACTACTCTACGGCCAGAAGCAAGAGCCAAAAGAAAAGCAGCTATGAAAAATTAACACTGGACCAATAGGAAAACCCGATAATGAAGAAAGGTCCAGAATGCCAACTCATGATCCAAAGACCAGGAAGGTTTTAGAGAAGCTAGAGCTGGCTATAGGTAGAAAAATGCCTGAGGCAGTCAGAGAAAGGAGAGAGGTATCACATCCACCCCAAATGCCAGTGAGAGGAGCGCCACCTAAGGTGATGGGTATGAGGTGACAGAATTAGGTATCGGCCAGCAATCCATAAATAGGACAGGTAGAACAACACTCTGGAAACTTACACAAAAGGACAGATGCCAAATAATCAATAAATTTCAAAAAAGATAAACAGAAAATATCATACATTAACCTGTGGTAATTTCAACTTTAAAAGTGTCAATTACCGTACTGCATACATAGACGCGATAAAGCACCTAAATTATTGGGATCATCTCATAGCTCTCCAAATGTACTCACTAGAAAGGTAATAAGAGAGAGAGAAAAATAATAATACCACACTCCATTGCTGGAGTGTGGAGTGGCAATTTTGGCACCATCTATGGACCTGCACTTCATCACCCAGGTATTAGGTGCGACACAGACAACGCCATCTACTGGCGGTGGTGTGGCATCAATGAAACGCTCCTGTTTCATACCTCGGTTAGAAGGTAAGGTCGATGATGATAATGACCTCTGGTGGGTGGCATAAGGATATCAACACCATCTAGGTTGTGAAAGCAATTACAATGTCAATTCCCCAGTGGAAGGGTGTTACCCTAAGGTCACCCAGAATACTGTCTGTCTAGCTAATGATGTTTTATTTTCACAGAGGTGACGTAAGGAGGCGATTATACTGAGGAGGGCAGTTCACCTTGGGCAGTCCAGAACTCTTGACTTGGTCCTGTGAGAGGGCAAAGTGTCCACTGTCGGTAGTAGCAGTGTGTTAGCTGCTGGATTTATGTAATGTTGTATGGACTGACGTATCCGGGAATTGGCCAAGAAGGGTTACGAGATGACAGTAGGGTGTCTGTTAAGAAGTGCTGCTAGTGTGTTGCTAGAGACTTCTGCCAGGGTGTTAGCACCCCTGTACATGATTATTTGAGACCCCTGTCAGCTTGTGGCTGAAGCCCTCTGCCAGTGTTTCTGGAGAGCGGATGTGGGGTACTGGGACATCGTGACAATACGATGTGTGGACTGGCCTATGTTGAAGGTGAACTCGCCGATGAGTGCCATTGGGCGTGGACGACGTATATGTGAAGATAGTGGACTCACCGGGAGTTGATGAACACTGCAGATCAATTGAGTGTCCCGAGTGAAAGCGACACAGTCTAAATATGTGTAGTGATACTTGGGGATATATATATATTGGTGAAGGTGTAATTGCATATTGTTTATCATCCCCTTATTCAGTGCACTGTTACTTGCTACCACCAGTTCTTGAAAACTTACCATTGACTTGGGGTAGGATCAAGAAGAAGAGGTTATAAGACATGATGACAGAAAGAACCCGGTACTGGCCCAAGCTGGCCGTAACAATACACGTGGAAAATACTGGAGGGCCAGGTCCCACAGTATTTGTTTAATCTACACAGTAAAATAACAACATACTGGAATGAACAATATGGAAGAAAATGCAGAATAGAACCAGTGAAGTGTAGGGGTGCCATAAGCACATTCAGAGAACACTATATAAACATCAGAGGTCCACGGTTGTTCAACATCCTCCCAGAGAGTATAAAAAATATTGCGGGAACAACCGTGGACATCTTCAAGAGAAAACTAGATAGTTTTCTTTCAGGAGTGCAGGACCAACGGGCTGTGGTGGATATGTGAGCCGTTCCAAGCCACAGCCTGGTAGATCAAGCTCTCACATCTGTGAATGTGATCCCTGTTTTCTTCAGGGATAATCATTGATAGAACAACAGACCATTACCCCACATTTCTCCTAACCAACATTAATAAACCACCTCTAGATACAAGGAAGATAAGCTTCAAGATGCACAATGAAACTTCTATAGGCAATTTTATTGCTGCTGCTGCTGTTAATATCAACTGGGAGATCGAATTAGGTAACATAGGGAACATCAACCTAGTAGTACAAACATTTCTTCAGAAAACTGTCAGCCTTTATAACACCCACTGTCCTATGCTAACAAAACAAGTCACAATTAAAAGGCTAAACAATCCATGGCTTACAAAGGGGATACTTAAATCTATTAATAAAAAGCATGACCTCGAGAAGAAGTATAGGTTAGTACTCTATATATTTAAAACTCTGAACTGCAATGTCAATCCTGATCTTAAAAGTTTGCTAGAAGGTTGTAACAGAACCCATGGGCACCACACCAGAAACAAATTCCTATTTGATATTCCAAGAGTGCGACTTAACCAAACTAGAAATGCTCTACAACTCAAGGGACCCAGAATTTGGAATGACCTCCCTAATTCAACCCGTTCTCGCAAATTCGTAAAGTCAATATTGACTTATTAACTACGTGCATAGGTGATATACTAAACATAATAGATACCCTTAAAAAGATTCATAGAAAACACCGACCTTACCTAACCTTGTTAGTATCTTAAGATAAGCATCTTATTGCTTCGTAATTACAATTATTACTTAGCCTATACCTATTATAGGTTATACCTATAATATAGGTTAGGTAATACTATATATTATACTATACTATACCTACTATAGTTATACTATACCTATTATAGGTTAGGTAATAATTGTAATTACGAAGCAATAAGATGCTTATCTTAAGATACTAACAAGGTTAGGTAAGGTCGGTGTTTTCTATGAATCTTTTTAAGGGTATCTATTATGTTAAGTATGTCACCTATGCACATATTTAATAAGTCAATATTGACTTATTAAATTTGCGAGAACGAGTTGCCTAATCATGTCAAAGGCTGTACCTCTCTCAACCAGTTTAAGTGTAGAACAAGTACTACCTATAATTAACCCTTTGTAACCTACCTTACCCCCTAAATGTCAACCCATGTCTAAACAATGCTATTTGTTGACCAACTTGTTCAATTGCTGATTTCTGCCATGTTCCCCCCTTTTTTTTTTTTTAATTCCCTTTTTTTGAACACAATTTATACTTTACTCCCAATTACTATTAAGTTTTAGTCAAGTGCTTTTTCCTCCACACCTTGCCCGAAATGCTATGCATATTAGTGGCTTTAGGTATTGTACAATACAATACAATACAATACAATTTTATTTAGGTAAGGTACATACATACAATAAATATTTACAAGGATTGTTTAACTTATAGGTATAGCTAGTACATACAATGCCTAAAGCCACTATTACGCAAAGCGTTTCGGGCATGATAAACTTAAATGACAAGCTTAATACTAATTGAGCATAATGAGTAGAATGAAAACAAGAAATGAAAACATAGACTTGTATGTACTAGCTCTATCTATAAATCCAACATTATGTTTCTAACTCTGCGTCTATGTATGTACTTTTCCTAAAAAAAAAAATGTTATTTGTTATTACAAGTCAAGCCTGGCCTCGGGCTGGGCTTGAGGAGTTGAACAACTTCCAGGACCCCATCAACAGGTATCGAGCAGGTATCAGCCCCAATGTTTTTGTTTTCACTGAAGTAATGGAAAGGGCTGGTTGATTTCTCATATGAACAACTATTGTAGCTGAACCTTTACAGATAATTCTAGTACTAAAGACGTAACTGTCTCTGGTAGAGTAGCTGTAATTGGATAAAGTAACCAGTGACTGGGCAATTAAATTGCTAACATTCAGTTAAATATAAAAATGGTAATATGACATTTTCTTGGAAAATATATGGGATGAATCAAGAGATATTGTTCTATACAATGATACCAAAATAAAGGCTGTAAATATAATACCCAAAGGGATATTAACAAAAAAATTGTAATGTCTAGAATTCTAACAATACCAAGTGTCTGGGCACCTTGGTGCTGGTTACAGAGATGGCAATATATATATTGTCCATTTATAATGGATTTTTGCAAGTACTGTACTGTACAAACATGTATTTTATATTCTACATTATTTCTATTTTAATACTAATAGGCAACACATCTAGAATAACATACCTAGTTCCTGGATGACAAGCTCTGTGGGTGTCTGGACACTGGCATCTCAGTCGTGTTGGACATTTTCACCAGGTACCCAAATGATCAGTGACTAATTTTCTGGGAATCACCGAGCATCGAGTCCTGATATTACTGGAGATAACAGGATGTCAGTACTCTAGTATTTTCATATTTTTTTTCATCCATTCCCTTGCATCTAGACACCAGTAACCAGACACCCCATGTTCTGTGGCTCATTCCTTGAAATAACACTGACCTTTAAGGTCTGATATTTATATGAAAGGTAGCATAGTATGTTTGGCATATATTCTTGGCATTTTGAAGTAGTCTGGAGATACTGTATACAGCATTTGTTTTTATTCTGACTACTGAAAATAGGTCAATGTTGGTGCCAGAGTCTTGACAAGTGTGATCCTTCAGCTTGAGGACCATACATCTGTCTGAAAACAAAGGAGAATTTTAAATCATATATGACCCCCTTAAATTGTATAACAAATAACTACTGTAGGATTTTCATAAATACTATGTACAAAATCATGCAAAAAAGTTATAATATTTTGTTTCTTAACAATTGCATATTAGATGCCTTTTATAAGATACGTTAAGAAAGATAAGATGTTTATTCAGGTATAGGTACATACTGTACATTGAAAATGAGGTACACACATAATGTTTGATTTATAGACAGAGCTAGTACATACAATGCCTGAAGCCCCTAATACACACAGCGTTTCAGGCAAGTTGTGGGAAAAAACTTAAAGACTAAAATATAATACTTAGAATAAAATACAATACAATACAGTTTGAGATCAAAAGCATAAATTGAATTGGAAAAAAAGAAAAGAATGATAATAATTACATGATCAAATCAAATCAAATGTTTATTCAAGTAAAGTACATACATACAAGGTGAAATACAAACATTGATGGATTTATAGAGCTAGTACTGTACATACAATACCTAAAGCCACTATTATGCAAAGCATTTTGGGCAGGAAAAACACTATGACTAAAACTTAATACTAATTGAGATTAAAGTATAAATTGTGTTGACAAGATAAAAAAAAAGGGGGGGGGGGACATGGCAGAAAAATAGCAAATATACAATTTGGTCAACAAACAGCATTGTTTAAAATACAGTAGTAGACATGGGTTGACATTTAGGGGTAAAGTAGGTTACATGGAGTTAATTAGGTAGTACTGTACTTAGTTTTTATGTTACATGGAGTTAATTAGATAGCACTTAGTTTTTATCTTAAACTGGTTGGGAGAGGTACAGTCTTTAACATGATTGGGAAGGTCATTCCACATTCTGGATCCCTTGATTTGTAGAGCATTTCTAGTTTGATTAAGTCGTACTCTTGGAATATCAAATAGGTATTCGTTTCTGGTGGGTTCTGGTGGGTTTCTGGTGGGTTTCTGGTGGGTTCTGGCTCATGGGTTCAGTTACAACCTTCTAGGAAGCTTTTAAGGTCAGGATTGACATTACAGTTCAGCGTTTTATATATATAAAATACACATGAGAGGATGTGCAGTGACTTAATATCTAACATATTCAGAGATTTGAGTAAGGGTACCGAGTGATGTCTGGGGCCAGAATTAGATATTGTTCTAATAGCAGCTTTGTGTTGAGTAATTAGAGGATGTAAATGATTTTGGGTAGTAGAACCCCAAGCACAAATACCATAGTTGAGATAAGGATAGATGAGAGACTAATAGAACATCACTAGGGGCAGGGCTAGGTACATAATGTTATCATTTTTTTGTCTATAAATTTTGCAAGTATTTACCTCCTTAAAATTTTCTTAGATTAAGGACCTGCCCGAAACGCTGCGCGTGCTAGTGGCTTTACAAGACTGTAATTACCATATTTGTATGGTAATTCTCCACATTCCTTATGTACATTCTTGTATATGCATAAATAAATAAATAATATCCGATCTTAGAAAGAATGCCAACAGTTTTTCAAACTTTTTTTTATATATTTAGAATGTATCCCTGGAAATTCAGCTTGTTTCCAAGGAATTTGCCATCTACTTTGTTACAAATTTGAGTATTGTTTATCCTGAGATTTATTTGATTTGAGGATTTATTGCAAAACAAAATATAGAAAGTTTTGTCAATGTTGAGGGTGAGTTTGTTGGCAGTTAGCCAGAGATGGACTTTATTTAGCTTAGTATTCACTGTGACATTTAGAGCAAGGGGGTCAGGACTGGAGTAAATGAAGGTTGTGTCATCAGCAAATAGAATTGGTTTGAGGTGCTGGGAGGCATTTGGAAGGTCATTAATATAGATGAGAAAGAGGAGAGGGCCAAGTATGCTGCCCTGAGGAACACCAATGTTGATGGGTAGGGTAGGAGAAATGGAATTATTCACAGAAACATACTGGAGCCTGTCACTAACGTAAGACTGAAGGTATTGCAGGGAGTGACCTTTGACTCCATAATGATGTAATTTAAAAAGAAGGTTTTGGTAGTTGACAGTGTCAAAAGCCTTATGTAGGTCAACAAATAACACAACAGGGAACTCATTTTTATCAAGAGCTGCATGTATCAAGTTAATCATACTAATCAGTGCAGCGTTAGTGCTTTTTGGGAGTCTAAAGTCATATTGACAAGAGCTAAGTATATTTTGTTTGCCTAGATAAGAGTAAAGCTGCTTGTAGATTAGCATTTCAAATAATTTTGACAATGTTGGCAGAATTGATATAGGTCTGAAATTGTTGGCATCAGTAAGATCACCACATTTATGGACTGATGTTACTCTTGTTTTTTTTTTTAGAATATCTGGAAAGGTTTGGAGTTCAAGTGATTTGTTGTAGAGCAATGCAATGGCAGGAGCCAGAAATCTGGAGGCTTTTTTGTAAATTAGAGTTGGTATCTCAGCAAGGGCACTTAATTCTTTCTTTTAAGACAAAGTTATCTCATCAACATCAGAGTAATTAGTGGGAGTTAGGTACAGAGACTCTGGATAGTTTCCTGTAAGGTAGTCCTTAACATTAGTTAGTTTCAATTCGTTTGGGAGTGAGTCCCACAGACTAGCTCCCTTTATTTGCATAGTGTGTTTACACAGATTAAGTTTGACTCTGGTTATATCAAAGAGATATTTATTTCTGGTGTGGTGATTATGGGTTCTATTACATCTGTCCAGGAAGAGTTTCAGAACAGGGTTTTGTAACTGTAAATGACACAAGAGAACGTGTGGAGTGAGTTTATGTTTAGGGATTTAAACATGGGAACTGAGTGTTGTCTGAAAGCAGAGTTTAATATTGTTCTGATAGCAGATTTTTGTTGGGTGATGATGGGCTTGAGGTAGTTTGCAGTGGTTGAACCCCAAGCACAGATACCATATGTAAGATAGGGATAGATTAGTGCAAAGTACAGTGAGAGGAAAACAGATTTTGGAACATAATATCTAATTTTAGAGAGAGTACCAACTGTTTTTGAGACTTTCTTGGTTATGTGTTGTATGTGGGTGCTGAAATTGAGTCTCTTGTCTAAGTATAGGCCAAGGAACTTAACATCATTTTTATTGCTGATGTTAACATTGTCTATCTGAAGCTGAATTGCATTTGTTGATTTGCTTCCAAGTAAGATGTAGTAGGTCTTTTCTATGTTTAGTGAGAGTTTGTTGATTGACATTACCAAGTGGATTTTTTTTAATTCATTATTTACAACATTATTTAATTTGAGTAGGTTAGGGTCTGAGTAGATAAGGGTAGAATCATCAGCAAATAATACAGGTTTAAGAATGTTAAGAGACATTAGGCAGATCATTGTTGTATACAGTATAAGAAATAGAAGAGGTCCTAGGATGCTGCCCTGTGGCACTCCTACAGTTAGTGGTAGAGTGGGAGAGGTTATATCATTGATATAAGCATATAGCTAAGTATATTGTATTTGGCTAGGTAAGAGTAAAGCTGCTTGTAGATTAGCTTTTCAAATATTTTTCAAATACAGTACTGTATATGTAATATGTTACTTTAGTATGTATAAGTGAAGAGTTCCTGGCAATTCCGCTGTTTCTTTCTATGCACCAAGTACCAAACTATTTTTAGCACTATTGTCTATAACTGGCAATCATCTGGATATGGTTGACTTTACCCTTTACCAAGCCACACATTTATTTATTCAAAATTCAAATTCAAATCTTTATTCAGGTAAAGTACATACATACAAGGGGTGATACAAATATTGATAATATACAAATATTGATTATTATTTATTTACATATATACAAGAAGGTACTTTGGGTTTATGAGAGTACTGTACATAACATTGATGTTTTTAGATTCTTGTAAAGCCACTAAAATGCAATATAATCTTTAATCTTACTTAAAGATTATATCTGGTCCTTCATCTAACATATAATTTTATGCAGCTAATTTCTAGCAAAATTGAAAAATTTTAACAGGAACATTGTAAGAAAATTTGAAGAAGATTAGTAGGTACTGTACATTATAATAAAATTTGAGGATTATCAGCAGGTACATTATAGCACAATTTGAGGATTATTTCTAGGAATCCATTATGTCAGCTGTGCGTGTGATCAGGAGTGTGGAACCACCACATGTGACTGTGTCAGGTGTGCGTGTGAGCACCACATGTGACAGTCAGGTGTGCGTGTGACCAGGAGTGTGGGACCACCACATGTGAGTGTGACCCGCCACATGTGAGTGTCAGGTGTGCGTGTGACCCGCTACATGTGAGTGTCAGGTGTGTGTGTGACCCGCCACATGCGAGAGTCAGGTGTGCGTGTGACCAGGAGTGTGGGACCACCACATGTGAGTGTCAGGTGTGCGTGTGACCCACCACATGTGACAGCGTCAGGTGTGCGTGTGACCCGCCACATGTGACAGCGTCAGGTGTGCGTGTGACCCGCCACATGTGACAGCGTCAGGTGTGCGTGTGACCCGCCACATGTGACAGCGTCAGGTGTGCGTGTGACCCGCCACACAACAACAACAACAAAGATGGAGGACCTGGCGAGGGTGCGCGGCGGGTCACCCTGCCATCCTCCACATCTCTCTCTCTCACTCTCCGCCTTCCTCATAAACATCTATCCTCGAGCAGATAATGTTGTCTTAGGAGGTGTGTAGCTAGCGAAGCCGCCGAGAAGACCATTAGTAGCAGGAGAGACGGAGTACTCGCGAGATAAAGTGACTCTCCGCGCAATCATGCTAACCTGCATTATCACACAAAGCCTCGCACTACTACTAACTACATCACAAGCATATTAAATGTTGTTTGGCTGTAATGGCCGTGTTTGGGCTAGAGCATAATTGAGGAGACATGTACAAGAAGGTAGTAGTGTAGTTATTAAAGGCGAGAGAACTTACCAATTAGGTGTAGTGGTCGGTGGGTCGTTGTTGACCGACGCGTTACCGCCGCCAGGCGGCTCCAGGCCTGGCCTTAACTTGCCCGCTAAATTTAAATTATTATAATAAAAATTATTTCCATTGGTATCTTCAGTTTTTACATACGTCATGTAATAATTTAAAAATGTGTCATGTAGTAATTGTTTCTAGAGAGAGAGATTAAATAAAGTATTGAGTGATTTTTTTATTAACAAGCTTAGATAATATTTTTTTATTAAATTTATTTTTTTTATTAAATAGTGGCCTAAAGCCACTATTTCTGCGGTTGGAAGAAAACGCGCTCAGATTGAGGACTTGTTTATTTTATAATAGTAAATAATAAATTAATAATAAATAATAAATTAATAATAAATAATAAATTAATAATAAATTTATAATAATAAATTAATAATAATAAATTAATAATAATAAATTAATAATAAATAAATTATTATATAAATAATATAATAATAATAACATAGTATAATGATAAGCAATTATTTTTAATGAATCAAATAGCTAATTAGGGTGAATGATAAATAATTAGTGACTAATGCATAACAATAAAGTATTAAATATTTATTATAATGCATAATCATTATAATCATAAAGTATTAAATCAACAACAATTAATAGTTACATCTATAGTTAGTAACTGAAAGTTGCATTATTTGAATTTACACTAATTACAATTCATGGTAATATTGCTTAGCTATCTGCAGGCTTATCACTTTGGGGGTTCCAGCGGAGCCCCCCCAAAGATACCGCAAATGATTAGCAAGCTAGAACAAGTGCCCCCCTGAGCCTGTTTGTGGGTTATCCCTTGGAAAAGAAAACAGGGGATGCAGAGGATCCCGGGAGGAGGGTGGGCGTTTTGTAAGTGAGCAGCTGCTTGCTTGTCGAGAACAGGGGCCCCCCAGTCTGCGGGCAGAGCTTATATAACATTGGCTCGTTGCCCGCACAGCTTGGACAGTTAGACTCAGCTCCTAGACGTACGTTTTCCTTCCCCCTCAGAAAACCCACCGATTTTTTGGGAAAAAGCAGTGTTCTTTTACGCACAGCATTTCGGGCAAGGCGTGGGAAAAAACACTTAGACTAGAACTTAATACTTATTTATTTATTTATTTATGCATATACAAGAATGTACATAAGGAATGTGAGGATACAAATATGGTAATTACAGTCTTGTAAAGCCACTAGCACGCGCAGCGTTTCGGGCAGGTCCTTAATCTAAGAAAATTTTAAGGAGGTAAATACTTGCAAAATTATAGACAAAAAATGATAACAGATTACATGAAATGAAAAAAAAATGAGAGAAAATTGTAGGTACAGTATATTAAAGCACATAGGTAGCTAAGATTGATTGCAATGACAGCTTGAATACAATACAATACAATACAATTTTATTTAGGTAAGGTACATACATACAATAAATTTATACAAGGATTGGTTGACTTATAGGTAGAGCTAGTACATACAATGCCTAAAGCCACTATTACGCAAAGCGTTTCGGGCATGATAAACTTAAATGACAAGCTTAATACTAATTGAGCATAATGAGTAGAATGAAAACAAGAAATGAAAACATAGATGAAAAAGCAGCACAAATACAATTATGTCGACAAACAGCGCTCTTTAAAGAAAAAACAGACATTGGTTGACAATAGAAGGGTAAGGTAGGTTACAGGGAATTTATTAGGTATAGCTTCGCTTTTAACTTAAACTGGTTGAGAGAGGTACAGTCTTTAACATGGTTGGGAAGGTCATTCCACATTCTGGGCTACTTGATTTGTAGAGCATTTCTAGTTTGATTAAGTCGTACTCTAGGAATATCAAAACTGTATTTATTTCTAGTGTGGTGCTCATGGGTTCTGTTACAACCTTCTATGAAGCTTTTGAGATCAGGATTGGCATTATAGTTTAGCGTTTTATATATGTATAATACACATGAGAGAATGTGCAGTGACTTAATGTCTAACATATTCAGAGATTTGAGTAGGGGCACCGAGTGATGTCTGGGGCCAGAATTGGACACTGCTCCAACAGCAGCTTTGTGTTGAGTAACAACAAAAATGGTAGTTGACAAAAAAATTTGGTAGGCATAATACAGCAGAAACAATATAAGATTGGTTGCAATGACAGCTTGAATGGTAGTTGACAAAAATTGGTAGTCACAATACAGCATATGGCTAGCACATAAAAGAAGACAGCAATGAACACAATGATAAGGTTGTTTGAAATTACATAAAAATTAGGAGATTGAGTAACACTAGGTACAGAGCAAATTTAAAGCTCAGTGTAGGAAACTAAGAAGATGAAGTTAGGTACTTTTTGGTTTTGCTTTTAAATAAGGCAAAAGTTTAATTGAGATCAAAGCACTAATTAATTACTAATTGAGATCAAAGCAACACTGAATTGGAAAAAAGAGGAATTCTAGTGAATTGCATTCACTGGAAGGCAATTTACCTGAATAAACATTTGATTTGATTTGATTTAATTAGATGTATGAGTAACCATCCTGAGATGGAAATATTAGGTGAACTTATAGCTATTTTTTTTATATACACTGCAATTTTTCATATAGAATAGGTTAGCAGCACATTGCTGTGTATACCTAAGCTTGTTAATAAAAACAAAATAAATAAATCCTCAAAGAATCTCACAGATTCTAATGTTGAACCCGAACCCGTAATTCTCGAGTGTGAGTCGAGAACAAACCCGACTGTACTAGCGGGACTACGACCTGCCAAATCGTTTAACAACCGGGAACCAATTCACTCATTCATCCAAAGAGCCAAAGCTCAACCCCTGCAAGGACAATTAGGGTAGTACTGTTTGTTGAACAGAGGCTACAGTGAAGGACTTCCCTACCAGTTGGATACGAACCCAGGCCAAAGCCCCTGCAAAGCGCCGGGCGAGTGCTTTACCACTGCCCCACGGGACAGAGTTATTGCTGAAGCTTAAAATACAGCTGGATGAAATCAGTTAATTTTGTGTATTTTATAAAGCTGAAACTCTGTTATCATTTCCTTATGTTTATCATTTGTATTTTGTTTTTAAGCGCACGAGTCAAGAATGTTTGACACACTTGTGTGTTGTTGTTGTTGAAGGTGTGAGCAGCTGTGTGTCAGGCCGCCAGGCTGGAGGTCCGCGGCTCTTCTTCTTCTTCTATACTCTCACAGGTCAGTAGTCACACCAACTACCACTTCTTCTGACCTCTTGGGGCACTTTGTCTCCACACAATTACCCGCTCTTATTCTGAAATAAAGAAGAAAACGGTAAGAATGCGGTCCATAGAATTACCCAAATCGACCCAAATCAGCCCAAAACTACCCAAATCGTCTTAGCATTACGTAAGTAATGAAGAAATATGGTATATTTACTTACTATAATGTTGGTGCTACACATAGAACATGATCAAACCTATTTTTACTCTGAAATAATTTAATTTCATAACGAAATTAGACGTAAATATGTGAGAGGTGACGCCATAGGAAGTCGACGGTCCAAGCGACAATTGTGTGGAGCGACTTATCCAAGATATATGGTCGCCAGGAGAGTGTTTGCTGCCATATCAGCCTCCTGTACACAGTGATCCAGTCCTTTTCGTTCATTGAACACCGAACCCTACACGCCCTCTGATATATTGCTTAATTAAGAAATATTCACAAATAAAGATTATATTTGTATATGTTATCAGAAAGGCAGATATAAAATAGTTTTTGTGAATCCATCACAGAGATTATACCTTATTAGAGAGGAAAAATATTCATACTTTAAACAAGGCTTCATGGCCGACGCTCTCCTTACCGATATGGGAACTATGACCTTCCGAAGATCAATGTTAATTTAATCTAGATATTGTAATAAACGAAGTTTTCTATGTCATCATAAAGACATAAATATAAGCTGCATGTTAATAATTTGGCATAAATATAACTGAATTGAAAGTTAAGATATATGCCTTTTTATAGTTACTTGATGGCTCGCTCAGGGAGTGTGAAGGCCTCCACACAAGCCAATCAATTTTATAATTACTTTGCATATATGCAAAGTAACGCCATAGGTCTTTATGTCAGAATAAAGCCATGTAGACGATAATGTAACTACATTTCAAGGAAAACATGTCTTAATATAATTATTAAATGAATGCAAAGTTATGGTTAAATAAATAGCCAATACCACACAATCGCCGGTGTTCGGACACATGAATAGTCGCATTAGGTGAAAGGAAATGTACCCAACCATTTCCATTTACCCAACCAGTTTGTGCACCCTATACTCATCCTCTGTGCGGTAATTTATTGTGCACCACATACTCATCTTGTTACCAGTAGTTTGTGCAACCCATACTCATCCTGTGACCCGTAATTTATTGTGCATCCCATACTCATCCTGTTACCGGTAGTTTGTGCAGCCCATACCCATCCTGTGACCTGTAATTTATTGTGCAACCCATACTTATCCTGTGACCTGTAGTTTATTGTGCAGCTAATACTCATTCTGTGAGTCATAGGACATTGCGCAACCCTTTCTCATCGTGTGAATCTTTGTTTACTTTGCTCTCCATATTCATCCTCTGCGCGATAGTTTCTTGTGCAACCCATACCCATGATGTGAGTGGTAGTTTATTGTGTACCCTATATTCATCCTGTGAGTATAGGGTACACAATTCTTGTTTGGATTCTTGTAATGTTATTTGTCTATTTGTAGTCACAGTATTTGTGCACCCCTTGAGGGACTTGAATTAGAGGGGGGTTGAAATAGCCTAAGCTACTCTATCCCTTTGAGATGTATTTATTGCTTATCTCAATAAACACACTTGAACTTGAACTTGGGTACACAATGAGTTCATTTGTACTCCATACTCATCATCAAGAAGTGTATTTTACCAGCATTGTAATATAAATTAAGAATAAAAGCTTAGCTGGATTACGGACCCATAATCAAAATAAGAGTCATCACTAATTATCATGACAAATAGTCTAGGCTACACTTCCGCCTTCGACAAGCTGCCGCCGGATGTGGGTATAGTTTATTGTACACCCCCGCACCCCCAGTCCTGGAAGGGCGGGCATTGGGATGTGGACATGTGTACCATTATACCCCCCCCCCCCCCACACACACACACACTCCTCTCCTGTTAATAATAATACTAATAATAATAAAAATTCAAAATAATAACGTTAATAAATATTATAATTAAAACACTTACTGTAATACCCTAGTGCTTGAATGAAAGTGAAGGAAAGACCCAATAAATGTGTAAGTGTATTAAAAACCAAATTTTCGTTGGGTGAGCTGGCAGGTGAGCACCACCTGCCAGCTCACCCAGTAATGAACATCACCTGCCAGCTCACCCAGTAATGAACATCACCTGCCAGCTCACCCAGTAATGAACATCACCTGCACACTGCACCGAACCACTTGCCAGCAGGTGCAGAAGTACGATGGAAAGAGCAAAGTATACAATATTTCAAGTATAATATTAAAGATATATTTAGCATTTAATGTTTTCCTATAAAGTTTCAATAATACCTTTATTTGATTTTTTGTATTATTTTCTACCACAGACGTGGCCACACATTAACAATGCTAACCAGCATATATACATTTTCTTCAGTCCGCCATGGACTCTAACCCTTTCCACTACCGCCCACAAGATGGGTATAGGGTGCATAATATAAGAACTAAACTAACTAACTCCATTGATAGGGTTAGAGATTTGTTAAACATATAGGTCAGGGATTTATTGAACAATTAACCACATAAGGTGATTGTAGTGTTTTTAAAATGCTAGGCTAAGCTACATACGTAAATACATAAATACACAGATTTACGTATGCCCTACATAAAGTGTTCGATGTGTCTTTTACATAGTGTCATTAACGTGCATTTACAAAGGTGAAATTGAATTCTGACCAGCTTCCACATATACTTTATACACATACATATACACACACAGACGTATGCGTACATATACATATATATATACATACATATATACACACATACATACACATATATTTGTCTCTTTTACTCTGACAAGGTGAGATAACTGATAGAGAAACTAGTGTGCAATTAAGCACTTAATCACTGAAGGTGATTAAGGTGCTTTCACAAGCTCAGGTTATAGAGTTACATCACATACATTCATTGTATAATTGATACGTTACATGGTCAATCTAGGGTACAAGTTCAATATATCATCAAGTGTTCCAGTACTCAAATAGTAATTACACAGTTCAGCATACCTTAGCCCAGGAGGGCGAAAGTCAGTCAGTATGGGACATTCTACAATATAATGTTCAAGGGAGTGCATATTTTCTCTTTTACAAAGTTGACACATTGTGTACTCGACATTTGGGTTTTGAGAAAGCTGCCAGATACGTCTATATCCCAAGCGTATTATGGCCACTATAACATCACATTGGGTTCTTGTTCCATTAATCCTGTATGTGAATGTCTCCGCACGATATCTATCATAATATTTAATGCTACAATTTTCAGGTCTTTGTGAATTTGTTAGGTCGGTGAGATTTTCATTAGATGTTTGCTTAAGTATTCTCTTTGTCACTGCTAATGAAACACCCATATAAATTTCTACCACTGGTTTTCTACAGGCTGTCTTTGCAAGCATATCAACAGTGTCATGCCTTGAGATGCCAACATGTGATGGTATCCATAGGAATTTAATTTCAAATCTCTTTTCTTTGGCAGCTAAAATATTCATTCGAATATCACTGACTATTTTCTGGGTGTCACTACTATGTGCGTTCAATACCAGGAGTGCACTCTGCGAATCACAGTATATAAGTCGACTGCCTTTGTGTTTTAAAAATTCAGTGGCAAGGTATATGAATGCAAGTTCGGTTTGAGTTGTACTTGCCCAATCATTGACGCGCTTCATTCATGTATGTACGAGAGAAGATTGTTCAAATATATTACATGCACATCCGGTACATCATCCACCTTCTTCTACAGAACCGTCGGTATAGCACTGATACACATCGTTACCCATACTCTGAGTACTTTCAGTGATGCTTCACAGTGTTAACTGTTTTAATAATGTAGAGTGTACATTATCTTTCTTGGGTGCATTTACAAAATCAACTGCTAGATCCAAGTTATCCCATGGAGTAATTGGTTGATTAATCGTTAATTGAGTTGGGTACATATTTAATATTTTGATGGAGTTGGCTACCTTGTAGAACCAAAATGCATTCACGCCGAAAACTGTGCTAATAGACAAAATTATGTTAGAGATATGGGTCTATAATTATCTGAGTGTGCTTTGGGGATGGGAACAATGACACTGTCCAATCATCAGGTAATACTCCTTCACTTAAACTCATTCTGTACAACACTAAAAGTGGATTACCTGGTACTTGTGAGACTAATCTCAGTAAACTGTAAGTAATACCGTCCTCTTCAGGAGCAGTAGACTTATTTTATTGTGCTACACAGCCTTCCCGGCTTGGTGCCTTCTTTGGTAATTACTTATCAAAGGCAGCTCCATACGAGGAGCTGCCTCGTATGGGCCAATAAGTCTTTTGCAGTTACCTTCATTCTTATGTTCTTACTTACATTTATTGAACTTTATCATCATCATCATTTACAGAAATAAATTAACATAAAAAGTAGTCATTTTAATACACAAAACAGAAGTAGATATTATGTAAATTATGATGCAGGATAGGATCACTATTAAGAACTTAATTATAAACCACAATATGTTTAATATCGTCAGAAATTCGGAAACATACCATATATTTTCAAATATTTACAATTAAAGTATTTATTTAGGAAATAAGTATTTTAGTTACCCTAGTTAGCTCTGAGAACACACATTCTTGCAGCAAGAATTTCTTCCCACTAATCTGAGAGATGCTAATGAGACCAGTCTCGACCCACTGGACAGGTCATGAACAACAATCAACTACAGCACCATCTATGTCAGAAGATATTCAAAATATTCTTGATATCATTCAAATTGTCAATACGAGAACAGAATACATAAGTTGAGTGATGTCAAAGGAATCATATTGACTGACCGAGCCCCATTGTAAATATCCGTGGCTTCCTGACCATAAAGGTACCGACGCGGTCGAGGGTAAGAGACCGGATGTACCCATATACCTATGAGGCCATCAAAAATAGTGAGTCACGCCAAACAAAAAGAAGTACTGGTAAACAGGTCAGACACAACCAGTACTATGATGATGCTAAACTGAAAGAGCTTAAATCAATTGCTAGACAGACAGGTAAAGCATATAAGAGCCTTAGAACTCCTCAAATGTTAAAACTGTTTCAGGCCGCGCTTGCAGCGGCAAGGGAGAGAATGACTGAACTGAGACAAAATGAATGGGAGGGTTTTGTTAGTGGACTTAACCTGCATACTCCCCTGGGCAAAGCCTGGAAAGGCATAAACAAAATTATTGGTAAAAATAGTAGACAAGTTTCACACCCAAACCCACTACAGAAAGCCAATCAGTTAATTGCAAAATGGGCTCAGGTTTCCAGCCTTGGAATGCTACCAGCTAGCACTAGGGAGAAATTGCAGGCGAGGTCCACAGACAGAAATTCTCTCATAAATTTCATGTTGAGCAAGCAACATGATGAATGTGATGTTCCATATACAGATTATGAATTGGATGCAGCCCTCTCCAGGGGCAGTAGCACTGCTCCTGGTGAGGACGGTATCACCTATGATATTCTAAGACTCCTACATCGTGTACCCGGTAACCCATTATTAGAATTGTTTAATGCCAGCTATGTCTTTGGGCAGTTGCCTGTATCATGGACCACCAGTCTTACAGTACCTGTACCAAAGCCTGGCCAACCTGATGCTTTCCGTCCCATCTCACTGACCAGTTGCATGTGCAAAACCTTTGAGAGAATGGTGCTTAATAGATTATTGTATAGAGTTAAAGAGCACATGTCACCTGATATCAATGGTTTCACACATGGTAAAAGTGTACACAACTGTATCACAACCTTTCTTACTGTTCATGGAGATAAAAGGCACAAGTACACAACATTTCTTGATTTAAAAAATGCCTTTGATATTGCTAATAGGGAAGTGATTATGTATGAATTAGCGAGAATGGATATAGGGGGACATTTATTACAGTGGATACGAGGCTATCTTACCAACCGGAAGTCCTCTGCGCTGTTCCAAGGCTACAAGAGTGAAACTAAAGTAGTGCAACTAGGCACCCCACATGGAAGAGTACTTAGTCCTACCTTGTTTAATGTTCTAATTAATGCTTTACTAAAATCAATCCCAACTAGTCCGGCAAACATCACTATCAGCTATGCAGATGACATCTTTGTGCATACTAAAACCCACCGCAAAATGCAAACAGTCTTAAATTGTATACATACAGCTTGTGAGAGCCTTGGTCTTGTAATCAACGCTGCTAAAACTAAGGTATTTAACAGACAAATTGGCAACCGCAAAAGTGGACCACGAAAACTTAAGATAGACAACATACCAATAGACTATGTCTCTTTTTTCAAATACCTTGGTGTCTCTGTCCCTTGTACCTCAACTGCAGTCAATAAGTTACATCAACAATGTAGAGACAGACTCAAGGCTTTCAGAACTGTAGTGGGGTACAGCCCGAAATATGGTGTTAATATTAGAATAGCAAGAATGATGTATTTAGCGTATATAAGGTCTCTGATAGACTATCATGCACCAGCTTTGGTCCTGCAGAATGGCAAAAGTATTGATAGACTGGAAAAAATGCAAAATGAAGCACTCAGAATTATACTTGGCTGTCCTATAACTACCAAAGTTCTCAACATGCGGAAAGAATTAAATATACTTAGCATTAGAGATAGAATATTTGAAATTAATCTTATGATGGGACTAAAGCTGCTGCGTGATAACAAAAACAACATTGTGTCAGTTGCACTGTTAGAACACATACGAAATGGAACTAGCGAGTCTAAATGGATTCAAAGAACTGCCACTCATATTAAAATGATGGCACTGCACGATGTATATACAGATGAAAGAGTACAGCACTTCCTTCCACCCTGGTAGATAGTACCTTTTGACATCCCGACCCCTGCATACCACACCAAGAAACTAATCACAAGCAACCCTCATGCTCAGCTTGCTGCTAAATTAAGCACCATAGAACACATTCACAATATACAAGCTGAAAACAACATTGCACAGACCATATACACTGACGGATCACTCAATACAGCTACAGGGAGGGCAGGAAGTGCTGTTATTGCTCATCAGCCCGATGGCAGCACAATTCAAAGAAATATCCGAATTAGTAACTGGACGTCCACAATGCAAGCCGAGTTGGTAGCGATACTGGTAGCACTCGAAATTATTGACAACACTGAAGTAGACAGCTTAATTATTTCTGACTCCCTATCCTCACTACGAGCAATAAACAGTTTGCAATCAAGTAATAACGTGCTTGTCTTGGAAGCTAGACGTAGATATATAAGAATACTTTGCAAGAGGGTAAATATAAAAATGTTGTGGATTCCTTCTCACACTGGCATGCAGGAACATGACAAAGTTGACGCCCTTGCTAAGGCTGCAGTAAATAAAGACAGTATTGAATGGAATCTTGAGTTATCAAATAGGTCCCTTAAAAGTGTCATTAGACGAGAACTCCTGGATGGATTTGAAGAAAGTAGAACAGTGCAAACTGGAACTAGCAGGTCCATCGTTCATCACAATGAAATGTGTGAAATAAAACATGTGTATGGGGCAAGTAACAAAGTCGAGCATGGGTCTGAGGAAAAACTGTCCTTACTCTGAATACCGCAACGTCTGTGCTTATATGAATATATGTCACATACACATATTTTATAGCACACATTTAATTTGTATCTAGTTCTTTATTGTTAACTTACATAATCAAAGAACCTTGCAACATCTACATTCGAGGAAGGATTCCAGAAGCAGTTAACAACTGCCATTTCTTGTTTCTGGAATTCTTCTTTATGCTGTAGGTAAAGTAGTTAATAGAACTACAGTCTCCTGCTCCTGGGGTTAGTGGTTCGAGACTACTTGTGCCCAGGGTGAATGTGGAGGTCAGTAGTTCGACCTTGGAGGTGGACCTCGATATACACCTAACGAATAGACATGCACAAGCTGCCTGTCCTCAGTGTATATTTTACACACACACACACACACACACACACACACACACACACACACACACACACACACACACACACAAACACACACACGTGAGTGTGTGATTATGCGAGACTGGTTAACATCAGAACAGCCTTCAGGAACCTGTGTAAGGAATCATTCAGAACCTTCTATACCACATATGTAAGACCAATCCTGGAGTATGTGGCCCCAGCATGGAGTCCGTACCTTGTCAAGCACTAGGCGAAGCTTGAAAAAGTTCAGAGATATGGCACTAGGCTAGTCCCAGAACTAAGAGGCATGAGCTACGGAGAAAGGCTGCGAGAAAAGCACCTCACGACACTAGAAGGCAGAAGAGTATGGGAGACATGATCACTACCTACAAAATTCTCAGAGGAATTGACAAGGTAGATAAAGATAAACTGTTTAACACGGGTGGTACGCAAACAAGGGGACACAGGTGGAAACTGAGTACCCAAATGAGCCAGAGGGACGTTAGAAAGAACTTTTTCAGTGTCAAAATAGTTAACAGATGTAATGCATTAGGCAGTAATGTGGTGGAGGCTGACTCCATACACAGTTTCAAATGTAGATATGATAGAGTCCAGTAGGCTCAGGAATCTGTACATCAGTTGATTGACAGTTGAGAGGCGGGACCAAAGAGCCAGAGCTCAACCCCCCAAGCACAATTAGGTGAGTACACACACACTCACTCTCTCCCTCTCATAAGGGAGGTGGTGGCCGAGTGGACAGCGCTCTAGACTCGTGGACCTAGGGAGTAAATGTTACTCCTACTGCTATGTAACAAGATTTTGTTGGTACATTTTCATGTAAATTCACAACTCTTCGCGCCGGAAACAAGTCATGAGAGAGCCACACAATAATTTTCGGATCTAACCTTCATTCTTTCTCAATGTGTTGTATACAATGAAATGATTATACATTGCTCTGTTGTGAACATTGTATACAGTACCTCAAGATATACATCCCACAACAGTTAACTAGCTCCCAGATACCTAATTAATTCTCTACTCTCTGTAAATGTTAATGTGATGTCACCGAGCAGTAAATAGGTACCTGGAAATTAGACAGTTGCTACGGGTTGCTTCCTGGTGTGTGTGTACTCACCTATTTGTGCTTGCGGGGGTTGAGCTTTGGCTTTTTGGTCCCGCCTCTCAACTGTCAATCAACTGGTGTACAGATTCCTGAGCCTACTGGGCTCTATCACATCTACATTTAAAACTGTGTATGGAGTTAGCCTCCACCACATCACTGCCTAATGCATTCTATCCGTTAACTACTCTGACACTGAAAAAGTTCCTTTTAACGTCTCTGTGGCTCATGTGGGTACTCAGTTTCCCACCAGTGTTGAATAGTTTATCCTTGTTTACCCGGTCGATTGTTTGTGTGTGTGTGTGTGTGTGTGTGTGTGTGTGTGTGTGTGTGTGTGTGTGTGTGTGTGTGTGTGTGTGTGTGTGTGTGTGTGTGTGTGCGAGAGAAAAAAAATTAGTTAGTCAGTAATAGTTGATTGACAGTTGAGAGGCGGGCCGAATGAGCAGAGCTCAACCCGCGCCTGCACAACTAGGTGAATACTCTCTCACTCTCTCTCTCTGTCTCTCTCTGTCTCTCTGTCTGTCTCTCTCTCTGTCTGTCTGTCTATCTTTCTCTCTCTCTCTTTCTCTCTCTCTCACCACTCACATATGTGTTGTATGTGGATGCTGAAGTTCAGTCTCTTGTCTATGTATAGGTCAAGGAACTTTCCATAATCATTATTGCTAATGTTAACATTGTGTATCTGAAGTTGAATTTGGTTTCAGGATTTACTTTCGAACAAAAATAGTAGTCGGTCTTTTTTATGTTTGATGTGAGTTTGTTAGTTTACATCCATGAGTGGACTTTTTAAATCTATTATTTTTATTATTATATAGTGCGTTTGGGTTGGGGTCTGAATAGAGGAAGGTAGCATCGTCAGCACTTATGTTTACACTTATTGGAAGTATCTAAGTATCAACTAAAGTATCTTCACACTTGACTTAAACTTTAGTAGCTATTTTCTGGACCATTCCTCAAGTTTCGGAGGTCAACGAAGATGGAATTCACATGAAATGGCTTATGTTACCATCACTAATAATGTTGTGTTTTCTGTCTAGCTTCAGACACGGTCATGTTACAATTGTGTCTTAGAGAGTTGCGCGCAATTAAGCATGATAGAAATCACTTACAATTAATGCAGGATGGTAGAAAATCACTTACAATTAATGCATCAAGTTTGGAGACTTGAATTGAAATTGAAATTGAAATAAGTTTATTGAGGTAAAATACACACAAATGGATGAGGTAGCTCAAGCTATTCTCACCCCGTTCAGTACATCGTGTTAATACATAGACACACACACTTGTACACATTTTAGTGTAACAAGCAAGGCAAATAGTTCTGTCTGATGGGTAGAGGCAACTGCACTTGCAGCTGCACCCGTGTGGCGGTGTAGGAAACCATCAATGTATATGATTTGAGAGAGAGAGAGAATGATCTGTAGACAGAGCATCAATATGGCGTAAGGTATTGGGCTTTGCCTCAAGATGAAGCATAATAAAGAACCCGAATATCAGGAGAAAAAATTACATTAAAAACTGTCCACATGATACATATATATAATCACGTTTTAAACATTTTAATTTTATTATTTGCATATATATATATAATTAGGAAGTAATGTTTATCTGGGTAAGTTGTCAGCTTTTATGAACTAATAGCTAGTGCGGCTTGTATACTGGGTACATCCGGTCTCTTACCCTCGACTGCGGCGGTAACTTTATGGTCAGGAAGCCACAAATATTTACAGTTCAAGTTCAAGTATGTTTATTGAGACAAGAAAAAAATACATCTCAAAGGGATAGAGTAACTTAGGCTATTTCTACCCCCTCTACTTCAAGTCCCTCAAGGGGCGTACAAATTCAGTAAGTACAAATAGACAATTAGCATTACAAGAATCCCATTTAACATTGCAGGTTAATATAGTAAGTACAGCATACAATTGTTACACTCTTGGGGCAAAATTTTTGTAGCTCCTAAGTATACTGTCTATCATACCATTATCACACATACAAACAATTTGATGTGGTACATTACTTATTTCCTTATTTCTATAGTTATCAATAAGTTGACACTCTAATACATAATGTTCTAAGGTGTGGGCGTGCGGCATACTACATAATTTACACTCCTTATCTTTTTCACTGACATCAACTCCGTATTGCCAGATATATTTGTATCCTAATCTTAATCTCATGTAAATTGAATCCTTCCAAGTTGACTTTCCTTTATCATAGGTGAAGGACGAGTTTGTATTTATTACTGAATAATTCTTAAGTGTGTTACTACTATCCACTATTGCCATTCTTTTTATCATTTCTTCATCTTCATTTCCTCTTATTAATGTTATATATACATGTACACATAATCATACATACATGTACATATATATACATATGAGGTAAATCCAGAGAAATGAAATATGGATTTTTCCGCATACAAATGATTATTGTTTCGTGATCGTCAATTGCATATATACATATACATACATATACATTCACATACATATTCAATCACCCACACAAATACACACATCAATAATCTTTGTATCACAAGTGATTCAACAAGAGGCTCACAAGTCACTATACTAGGCACTTTACATCTATGGTGAGTCGTCCAATTACTAGTCTTGCTCTACACCCACCCAACTGGGCGGCAGCTTTACAGTCATGTGCTCCACACCCACCCAACTGGGCGGCAGCTTTACAGTCATGTGCTCCACACCCACCCAACTGGGCGGCAGCTTTACAGTCATGTGCTCCACACCCACCCAACTGGGTGGCAGCTTTACAGTCATGTGCTCCACACCCACCCAACTGGGCGGCAGCTTAACAGTCATGTGCTCCACACCCACCCAACTGGGCGGCAGCTTAACAGTCATGTGCTCCACACCCACCCAACTGGGCGGCAGCTTAACAGTCATGTGCTCCACACCCACCCAACTGGGCGGCAGCTTAACAGTCATGTGCTCCACACCCACCCAACTGGGCGGTAGCTTAACAGTCATGTGCTCCACACCCACCCAACTGGGCGGCAGCTTAACAATCATGTGCTCCACACCCACCCAACTGGGCGGTAGCTTAACAGTCATGTGCTCCACACCCACCCAACTGGGCGGCAGCTTAACAGTCATGTGCTCCACACCCACCCAACTGGGCGGCAGCTTTATAGTCATGTGCTCCACACCCACCCAACTGGGCGGCAGCTTAACAGTCATGTGCTCCACACCCACCCAACTGGGCGGCAGCTTTACAGTCATGTGCTCCACACCCACCCAACTGGGCGGCAGCTTAACAGTTATGTGCTCCACACCCACCCAACTGGGCGGTAGTTTAACAGTCATGTGCTCCACACCCACCCAACTGGGCGGCAGCTTAACAGTCATGTGCTCCACACCCACCCAACTGGGCGGCAGCTTTATAGTCATGTGCTCCACACCCACCCAACTGGGCGGCAGCTTAACAGTCATGTGCTCCACACCCACCCAACTGGGCGGCAGCTTAACAGTCATGTGCTCCACACCCACCCAAATGGGCGGCAGCTTTACAGTCATGTGCTCCACACCCAACCAACTGGGCGGCAGCTTAACAGTCATGTGCTCCACACCCACCCAATTGGGCGACGGCTTTACAATCATTTGCATGAATTACTTACAGTAAGCAAATTTTAGATACTTCGCTAAGATTTCGGGCAGCACATCATTATAAATGAAGTACTTACACTTTTCTTGGACACCAATGATGGTGTTATCTCTGAATTCCGCGATTTTTTTTAAATTCCAGTACTGTATATAATGACGCAAAGTATGCGAATAGTTCTGCAATAGTGATCCTATCCTGCGTCATAATTTACATACATATCTACTTCTGTTTTGTGTATTAAAATTACTACATTTTTATGTTAATTTATTTCTGTAAATGATGATGATGATAAATTTCAATAAATGTAAGTAAGAACATAAGAACGGAAACTGGTCGCGTAAATGGAAATGGTTGGGTACATTTCCTTTCACCTACCTAATGCGAATATTCATGTGTTCGGACACTGGCGATGGTGTGGTATTGCCTATTTATTTGACCATGTCTTTGCTTTCATTTAAGATATGTTTTCCTTGAAATGTATTTACATTATCGTCTACATCTGTCTTTATTCTGAAATAAAAACCTTTGACGTTACTTTGCATATATGTACATTAATTATAAAATTGATTGGCTTGTGTGCAGGCCTTCACACTCCCTGAGCGAGCCATCAAGTAACTATAAAAAGGCATATATCTTCACTTTCACTTCAGTTATATTTATACCAAAGTATTAACATGCAGCTTATATGTCTTTCTGATGACATAAAAAACTTCGTTTTTTACAATATATAGATTCAATTAACATTGATCTTCGGAAGGTCATAGTTCCCATATCGGTAAGGAGAGCGTCGGCCAAGAAGCCTTGTTTAAAATATGAATATTTTTCCTCTCTAATAAGGTATAATCTCTGTGATGCATTAACACAAACTATTTTATATCTGCCTTTCTGATAACATATATAAATATAATCTTTATTTGTGAATATTTGTTAATTAAGCAATATATCAGAGGGCGTGTAGGGTTCGGTGTTCTATGAACGAAAAGGACTGGAGTAGTTTAAATAGCGAACGCATACCAACGAATAACGCTAGTATCTATATAACAAATTTATTGTCATGTGGAATTGATTTAACTTCCAGACACTTTTTTTTAATAAATATTAAATATTTTGTGGCTGTTTATGAAAAATATTATTATAAATACACATTCTACTTGTTAATATTACCAATTAAATTTGCGACAATTTGAGCCATGAAATACGACGACTGGATCACTGTGTACAGGAGGCTGTTATGGCAGCAAACACTCTCCAGGCGACCATATATCTTGGATAAGTCGCTCCACACAATTGTCGCTTGGACCGTCGACTTCCTATGGCGTCACCTCTCACATATTTACGTCTCATTTCGTTATGAAATTAGATTATTTCAGAGTAAAAATAGGTTTGATCATGTTCTACGTGTAGCACCAACATTATAGTAAGTAAATATACCATATTTCTTCATTACTTACGTAATGCTAATACGATTTGGGTAGTTTTGGCCTGATTTGGGTCGATTTGGGTAATTCTATGGACCCTAAGAATGTGTGATCCGCCGCGAGAATCTGCAAAAATTGTTGAGTAAATTAATAATCTTTTGGTAATATGCTTGTGTATTGATGTGTTTACTGCCTGTCAGTGATTGAGGGGGAGGGAGACATGTATATGTATACCGGTGACACTGGCTGGTATCACATGACATTTTCCATTGCAAGAAATATAGAGCATAATAACAATGAAATCTTGTTTGGAGAGAATGCTTTGGTTATTTCGGCCATCGGTAATTCGTTCAGTGTACGTTATGTATACCGGTGACTTTTTCATAACGGGCTTTGTGAAATACAGTAAATTAATTAACCCCCACCACAAAAAAAAAACGAAAACACTACCTCATTTGGAATTATATACATATAAAGTTATAATTGTTGTAATGCCACTATTCAGCATTTCAAGCAAACAGATGAACCTTTTTATTTGGCAATGCAGTTGGGTACAATTTACTTAGTTTGCCAATGGATTTTAAAAACTACCCAACCTGACAGCCTAACCTGACCTAACAGCCTGATCGAATGATGCATACAGTATAATATGATTATAACAATTAGAAAAAGAGGGTTTAATGAATTTCATAATGTAATAGTTTATGCTTCAGGTGTGTTTTCGACCTGCCTGAAATGCTGTGTGTGTTAGTGGCTTTGCAAGAATGTAAAAATGCCAATCTTGTGTAATCTTGCCAACCCATTGTACCTTCTTGTAAATAAAATTATGATGATTATGCTTCAAACCCACATTGTATATTGTGCTACCCACTCCCTCAATATTTGTGCCTAAGACATGCAATTTCACCATTGTAATCACAACCATCAAGTTACATCATAGCTGAATACAAATTTTGCTACAATGCACCTATTAATAATCTTCAAATTTTTCTACAGTGTACCTAGTATTATTCTTGAAATTCTGCTACAAATTACCTACTTACAATTATGTCAGATTAAGAAGTTGCCTGAAACATGTACAATATGATCCCTTAGGTCATTCCATTTACTCTCTACCCTTGCCTGAAACACTATGCGTGTTAACCCTTAAACCGCGCAAAACATACATGTACGATTTGACATAACTCAAGTTTCTAGAACTTGCACAAACATTTTCCAATTTTTTGTGCATAATCAACTAGCCAAATGCTCCAACTTTGTCTAAATGATCACAATGTAACTTGAAAAACAAGAGAATTAAAATTAAAATTGAATATTGAAAACTTCAGATTTTCAAATCGGAATAAAAAGTATAAACTATCGCCATAAGAGCATGTGCTTTGTTTAACTCGTTAACTTGTGTATTCATTGGCCAATATGGGATTCACTTGAGACACCGGTTCCAGCGTTAGTTATTTAGTTTGAAACACAAGCATATTAGTTACATCTTATGGAGTTTAATGTAAATTAATAGAAACTAATATTCCTCTAATGTTGATGTTCTGTTACAGATAATGTGCAGTGATGGTGGATGTTTTACCAAAATTGCAGAAAGTCGGTGATCCCTGGGTCGTACCTCCACCAAGACACTGTGGTTTCTCAAATGCTCAACCTCATGCAGGGAATGTTTACGGTGATCACAGTAAGCGTGTTTGGTTTGTTGTGTAGGTAGAGACTATACAGAAGAATAAAAAAAATTGTATGCCATCATTTAAACAGTAACTAAAAAAGTAAAAAAAACACTGCACTCACTCAAAACAAAATGCTGTCTTTTGGACTGCCAGTTGCAATGGAAACCTATGTATGTATGTATGTACAGTATGTATGCGTGTGTTAGGCTTATATCAAGGTACCTCCACCCTTCCAAGGTTGAACTATTGACTCTTCCCAGGATACAACAGTTGATTAGCTCTTGGATACCTATTTACTGCTAGGTGAACAGATGCATTAAGTGATAGGAAATGTGCCAATTATTTCTGTCTTGATCAGGATTTGAACCTAGGATTCCCAATTGCGAGTTGATAATAAACCCAACTGTACTACAAAGACCATTATAACCCTATGGGTGAAAAAAAGCATCTGTTTTATATGCTATTCAACTGAATTTACCTGAGGGCAACTAATACTAGTGGGCTCGATGGGAAGAGGAAGCTGGCGGCTTGGCAGGAAGGCCGTTCTATGGGTTTACAACCCTATGGGTGAAAAAGCATCTCCTGTTTTCTGTCCTACATTGTGGCTTGTTGAGCTTGAACCCGTTGCTCCTCGTTCGTGTTACATCTGACCTTTTTGAAGAAATTCTGGATCAACATCCTCTAAATTGGGATGTTTTGGTAGATTTGGGACTTGGCCCTCCAGTATTTTCATGTGTACAGTACTGTATATTATTTGATATCTCTCTCGTCTTCTTTCTAGGGAGTACATTTGGAGAGCTTTGAGACGATCCCAATAATTTAGGTGCTTTATCGTGTTGTATGTAAGCTGTATGTTTTCTGCATTCCCTCTATTTCGGCAATCTCTCCTGCTCTGATGGTGGGGGGGGGGGGGGGGGGGGTGAGTATCGAACAGAACTCAAAACGAGAGAGCACAAGTGATTTGAATAGTACTGTACAACCATTGTGATGGGATCCCTGGATTTGAAAGTTCTCTTAATCCATCCTATCATTTTTCTGAATGATGCAATTTTGTATTTGCTTGGTTATGTTCCCTAAACGTTAGGTCATTGGACATCATTATTCCCAGATCCTTTACATGCTGCTTTCCTACTATGGGCAGATTTGATTGTGTTTTGTATCCTATATTTTGTTTAACCACTGCACTGCACGCTGCATTAAAATATGAACCCTGTGTTGGACCGAAAATAAATTAGTTCCAAATTTTTTTTTCTTATATTGTTAAAATGTGATCTCTGATCATGGTGAAACTAAAATAAAATATTGTATGTGACATACTTTAGCTGTGATGGAGCCGAGAAGTTTAACAAATTATGGGTGCCGAGTGATGAGGCGGCTGGGGATGCTCGCCCTCTCCCCCCACCAGTTGCTGCCAATTTAATTGTTCACAATTATTTCAATGCCTCTCATTCGTAAACATCACTATGCTAAAAATTATTGAGTTCATATATGTGACATGTATATTGTATTATATTCTAAGATCAATCAGTGTTTTTTGCAGTTATTACATTATACCTGTGTATACACATTGTATGTAACTATTTACATTTTTTGTGTACCATAATGAACCACAGAGATCATGTGTTGAGTTATATACTCAGAGCAACAATCTAAGGTCTGCCTAACACCCAACAGCTGAGTGTGGCAGAAAATGCCCCAAATACATTTTTACATAATTATTTCAGTGTCTGTGAATGGTTTTATATCTAGTTTTTTGCAGTAATATTGTTCAATAATGTGTAATATGTGCAATTTATATAGTTAAATATGTGGAACATTGCTATTTTAAAAAATATATGGTGACACCTATTATATTCTTAGCTCAACCAGTGTTCCTGTTATTATTACTAATATATATACTGTATTATATATATTATATTATATTATATTATATTATTATATTCACCATAATAAACTAATAAGCAGTTCTGGTGGGTATGGTGATGAACTCTTAAACACATGGAGCCACAAGCAGATGACGCCAGCAGTCACATGATGCAATGCAAGATTTAAAAATCCTGCAGCTACACTGGGTTCACATCAGCTTCCACAGAGCTCTTTTTGTAAACAGATGCCATTTAAAACAAAAATCTTGGCCAACATTCCGAGGTGTGAGAGCCTCGGTACTGAATGAGCAACCAAGGCTGGTGCATGCAGCATGAGATAACAGCACTACTGTTCAGCTTGTGACCACAGCATTGCTAAATATGTAAAAAAAAATATATGTAACTGGTATTATTTAGCCATGATAGTATTACAGAAGAGCCTGACTGTGATAAAGACTGTGTACAATGTTCAGATATTAGTGAACACAATGCTGTTCAAGATGTCCACAGTGCTAGCCACAGTACACTGCCATTGTTTCATTCATCTAAGAATCTTGAAATGACTTCTCATTTTCCTTTACAAAATAAACTTGTGGAAAATTATTAATTTACAAGATTTAGTGACCAGGATTTTGATAATAGTAGCATGGTAGCGAGAATTAGCAGTAGTATGCATAATATGGTGGGAGTCATCATCTTGGTGAGGAGGGAGGGAGGTGGCGTCATCTGCTGACTGTGTGGCAACCTTTTGTTGTCTGGGCTCACCATACCAAAGTTCGCTATTGTGAACACAAATGTAGATACAGTACTTATATATAACATGTGAATAGAGTGTAATAACAGCAAAAAGAGTATGTTGGGAGGAGCCATTTTGGTGAGAGTGGTGTTGGTGAGGGAGGGAGTGAGGCTGCTGGCTGCTGTGTGACTTGTCATGCTGCTTTTTGTGGCCACTATGTTGTTTGGACACTATACCAGCTTAGTTGTACAGTTATGGTCAATAAAACATGTAGATACTTATATATAATGTGTGTACTGTAGTGTAAAAACAGAACGAGCAGTATAGTGGGAGGAGGAATGTTGGTGAGTGAGGGAAGGCGTGTCAGCTGACTGTGTTGACCTCAATTATTGTCTTGACTCACCATACCAGCTTAGCTGTACAGTTGGTTCACACATTTTATTATATAAATATATCACACTACACACTATTGAATAATATTACTGCAAAAAAAAAAAAAAGAAAAATCATTTAGACACATTGAAATAATTAGGTAATATCATCTTTGTGGCAACTGCCGCCTGTCAGCGCGGGTGGATCAGACCGCCACAGGATGCCTAGTCTGTCAACGCCTCAGTTTTGCCAGACTTCCCTGCTTTATTGCGGCCAAAATATGTCGCCTACGATTTTTTTATTATTTTTCCCGTGATCAGGGAACACAAATGAACACTTTTATAAGGACAAAAATTTTTTAATTTTTTTATTTCTTGTGCCTGGGTGTGTTGCAGGCTATAATCACAAGAGCAGCCCAGGGGTTAAGGTTCTCATTTTTACCGTAACCGAGTACAGTACCTGTAATTTATCACTGTTAGACATGTTATTTTCTTCCGAGTGCTGGACTGTGTGCTACTGTGCAGTAGATAAGATAGGCTTGCCTTGAGTAAATCACATACTGCAAATGAGTTAATAATGTTGACTTTAACTTGATCAGTACAGTACTGTGATGATAAAAGTTTTCCACTTTAACCACTATTTCTATACCTTTGCAGATATTAGTCTCTCAAAGGATAATTATGGGATTGGCCGTGGAACAAACAGGAGAGGGGGCTCAAGGAACCATAGCAAGTCATATAATAATTGGGAGTGGCACAAAAGCCACTCGGCACCTGCTTTAAGGTGTGTTTCAGCGCCAAGGCCAACAAAGTACACGTATACCAAGAGGGCGCGTGACCAGTCTGCAAGTGCTCTTCTATACCAAATTGTAAGCACTTTTTGAGTATTATATTATACATTGCTTGTTGAACCAACGATCTGGATTTTGTCCTTAATCCTGATTTTTTTTTTTTTTTAGAAATTTGAAAGGAACTCCAGTTGGTGGATTTGGTCCATATGTTTAGAAGGATTCTCTAGTTTTTAAAGCATGTATAAATAGCATAATTTTCACAGTACTATATACAGTGCAGTATATTAAAACCTTTATTACAGTAGTGACACCTCAGCTTACGAATGTTCCTCTTTACGAACTTTTCGGGTTACGAGCCCAATAAAATTCGAATCGGGTTACGAACTTTGCCTCGGGGAAACAAAGTTTGTTGATACGTGTATGGCCGACCTAGCGCGTGGTGGTATGGCAACCGTGCCTCAGTTTACCAGTGCCTCCCGCCTAGTGACAATCACGCCTGAATTCTTTGTAAAGAATTTCGGTGTTTTTCAGATATTTGGGTATTTGAACATAAAAGTTATTATTATATATATTGCCATGGGTCCCAAGAAAGCCAGTGGTAGAGTTCAAGCCAAGAAAACACATGTGAGAATGACCATAGAGCAAAAACAAGAGATCATTCGTAAACATGAAGATGGTACATGGGTTGATGAACTAGCTAGGCAATACATCAAATATATATCAACGATATGCACTGTAATTGCTATGAAAAAGGACATTATGAGTGCTTAAGTGGCAAAAGGTGTATCAACACTCATGAAACAAAGAACACAAACACTTGATGTTGAAAAGTTATTAGTTTTTACCCAGAGCAAGCTGTAGTAGGCCATTGTGTTAACCATTTTAGTGACAATGTGATGTCTCACTTCAGACAAGTGTTACAACGTAGGGAAAAAACAAGTGCCACTAGAGAGGGTTTTAGTGAGAAAAAACAAGCAGTGAGCCACAAGCAGGTCCTAGTGGTATGCATGTAAAACGTGCCAGTGTATGTACCCCAGAGAAGTCATCACCGCCTGGTGTTATAATGGAAGGGGACTTGCCCTTCCAAACAGTAACACCTCTCCTCATCCCCCTTTGCTCACCGTCTTCCATACGCCAACAAGTCATCAAAAAAGGTAAGCAATAACTTGTACATACTTTAGCACTAAAGATTTGGGAGAATTAAGTATAAAATTTACCTTGACGTTAATTTTTTGGGGAGGTGTGGAACAGATTAATTCAATTTACATTATTTCTTATGGGAAAATTTCCTTCGGTTTACGAATTTTCGGCTTACAAATCGTCTCTTGGGATGGATTAAATTTCATAAGCTAAGGTACCACTGTATACTGTATGTACATGAGTACTGTATAGTATATACTGAACATCAATTTTCTGCAGTACTGTACAGTACTAGTATGTATTATTAGTACAGTAGTTGATGACAGTATAATTACAATAGTTATTGTTCTGTTCTATCTTTTCTTCAGAAACTTGGAGAACGGTTAGCAGAATTTAAGTCTTATCCAACTATCCACCCTCAACCTTTGTGCCGCCCATTCCATGGTCGAGCTTGTGCGTGTATGCCCTTCAGTGTGGTAAGTATTGTACTGATGTGTGACTTTAGTCAGTCTAGGGCCTGAATTATGCGTAAATCAGTTTTAGATCATGCTTCAGTCATCTTTGAAACGTGTTTGTGCACTTTATTCGCAAAAATTATGTTGCTTTTCATTTTTCTCCTTTTGGGCCAGGATAAACCTGTCTGCAGCTTCCTAGCACTTAAAGGTGACATAGCCCATCGTATCCTGTAGTCTTTTCTCTGAGTTCTGTTTTCCATGGGATTCCCATTAGGAAGTTCCTCATCTTGTCATATTTCCCTCTTCAGTAATTTAGCCTTTTCCTTTCCGATCCCTTCCTTGGATAGGTTATCGCTACCTCCACTAGATACTCAAATGTCAATACACTGTGGTCACTCATTCCCATGGGGGCTTCAAATTTGACTTACTTTATTTTCTGACTCATTCAAGGTCTAATCGTTGACTCGTCAGGTAGTCTAGCTGGTTCGTCATTGCCTCTCATTCTTGTAGGTCCCTTGACCTGTTGGCTCAAAGTTTCTTGTTGCCACTTCCAAGAGTCAAACTCTCCATGTATCTACACGTCCATGTGGTTTCCCATTCTCCCAGTCAATCTTTCCATGGTTGAAGTCGTCCATAATTAAGAGTCTGGATCCATTCCTGCAGGCAAATGAAGCTGCTCTCTATTATATTAATGGTTGCCATGCTGTTCCTATCGAACTCCTGTCTTGGTCTTTTGTCATTTAGTGGAGGGTTGTAAATGACTGCTACTATTTTCTTGGGTCTACCCATAGTCATAGTTCTTGTTATGAAGTCTCTGAATCCTTCACAGCCCAGAATTTCCATTTATTCAAAGCTCCAGTTCTTCATCAGCAGGGCCACTCCCTTCTCTCTCTTTCCTTACTATATAGTAAGGAAAGAGATAGTCCTGTGGAAACACTGCGTTTGTTATGATGCTTGACAATTTTGTTTCAGAGTCCTGTTACATCTAGGTTTTCTTCCTGCGCCCTTTCCGTCAGTTCACTTGCTTTATTAGTTATCACATCTATGTTTGAGTACATTACCTTAAAGCTCACTTTCCTATATCCAGTTTGACCCATACTCCCCACTAGTGTTGGAAGCCGTTCCAAGGGCAGGGTTACTTGGGTAGGCGCATCCTCCTGTGGGTTAGTTACCAAGGGTTTGGAGGGAGGTAGGGTGGGGGATAGAGGGCTTAAATTTTGTCTTGTCCTGCTTGGGAACAAGAAGATGACCAGGGAGAAGGGAATGCTGTGGGCCAGGGCTCGTTCTCCTGTGGTGTAACCTGGGGATTGAGTGGAAGTTGGGTGGGGGATGGAGGGTTTAGATCTTGCCTAGGCCTGCTTGAGCAAGAAAAAGACCAGGGGATGGTAAGGCAGGGGGTGAGGGAGTAAGGGGGATTAGAGTGGTATGGTGGGCATTGTTTAGGAGAAAGGATTGTGCGTACACGCACGAGTGTGTGTGTGTGTGTGTGTGTGTGTGTGTGTGTGTACTCACCTAGTTCACCTAGTTGTGTTTGCGGGGGTTGAGCTCTGGCTCTTTGGTCCCGCCTCTCAACCGTCAATCAACAGGTGTACAGATTCCTGAGCCTATCGGGCTCTGTCATATCTACACTTGAAACTGTGTATGGAGTCAGCCTCCACCACATCACTTCCTAATGCATTCCATTTGTCAACCACTCTGACACTAAAAAAGTTCTTTCTAATATCTCTGTGGCTCATTTGGGCACTCAGTTTCCACCTGTGTCCCCTTGTGCGTGTTCCCCTTGTGTTAAATAGACTGTCTTTATCTACCCTATCAATCCCCTTCAGAATCTTGAATGTGGTGATCATGTCCCCCCTAACTCTTCTGTCTTCCAGCGAAGTGAGGTTTAATTCCCGTAGTCTCTCCTCGTAGCTCATACCTCTCAGCTCGGGTACTAGTCTGGTGGCAAACCTTTGAACCTTTTCCAGTTTAGTCTTATCCTTGACTAGATATGGACTCCATGCTGGGGCTGCATACTCCAGGATTGGCCTGACATATGTGGTATACAAAGTTCTGAATGATTCTTTACACAAGTTTCTGAATGCCGTTCGTATGTTGGCCAGCCTGGCATATGCCGCTGATGTTATCCGCTTGATATGTGCTGCAGGAGACAGGTCTGGCGTGATATCAACCCCCAAGTCTTTTTCCTTCTCTGACTCCTGAAGAATTTCCTCTCCCAGATGATACCTTGTATCTGGCCTCCTGCTCCCTACACCTATCTTCATTACATTACATTTGGTTGGGTTAAACTCTAACAACCATTTGTTCGACCATTCCTTCAGCTTGTCTAGGTCTTCTTGAAGCCTCAAACAGTCCTCTTCTGTTTTAATCCTTCTCATAATTTTTAACTTGCTAATTATTTGTGTGTGTGTGTGTGTGTGTGTGTGTGTGTGTGTGTGTGTGTACACCTAGTTGTGCTTGCGGGGGTTGAGCTCTGCTCTTTCGCATGTGTGTACGGACGTGTGTATGTGTACACGTGTGTGTATGCACATGTACGCATATATATGCATGTGCATTTATGCATGTGTGTACTTGCATGCACTTGTGTGTGTGGGTGTGTACATGCGTGTATGGATGGACGTGTGTGTGTGGTTGTGTGTACATATGCATGCATGTATGTACATACACATGTAAACTCACTTGGTGTGTGGGTGTGCGTGCATGCTCATGTGTGTAATTTCCTAAGTGTAGTTACAGGATGAAAGATACACTCGTGGTGTTTCGTGTGTGTTTAAAAGTCATACAATAAATGTAACTACTTTGTCAAGTTACTGCATAAGCTCCTGGTCACCTGGGATGTGATGGCAACAGTCTGACAGATCAGGGTACCAAGAGATCCTGATTGAAGTTACAAGAGTATGAAAAACTTTCGAAACTTACCACAGGTAGAGTTTACTTTCATGTTAAAGTTTATATTGCATAACTGGACACTTCAACTAGTGATTAATATACGTTTTTGTGTTCATCAGGTTCTCTATTTCCGTCCCATGTCATGACTGGCTGTCCATTCATCATCATCCATTCATAACCCAAACACTTAATCAACTTGTTTTAGCAGTGTGAGGTAGGTTTGAGGCAGAACACCTGGCATATCTATCTAGGTGCTCTATAATTAGGGTGTGGAGTGTGCCACCAGGCCAACAAGTAGGGCAAGTAGGCTACATGTGCCATGTGGAGTATCACATGTGCTACCAGGTGCCAACATCCTTCTTTGATTAAAGGAACTATGAGACTGGACCTCAGAGTGAGGTGTATCATAGGGTGGGGTTATTTTCCATGTGACCATGTCTTGCATAAAAGTTTCGACGTGAGTGAGTAAAACTTCCACTTAAAAGCAATATTTTCCAGTGGTGATCCGTAGTTGATGATGTATGCATGTTGAGAGATGAGGCCGGGGGTATTATAGATGATGATGCAAGTGTGGCATGCCACCTCGACCCCCAGTAATCTTACCAGCGGGGGTTTATAGCTTGGTTCACTCTAGCATGTTGAGCCGACGGTGACTTGAAGGTCGGCAGGAGGTGTTTTTGGAGGGATATGTCTGCCTGCTCCCTTAGCCTCTGGCTGGCCCGCTGTTAATTATTTGTCTTTACGGAAATAGTGTATGGGTATTTATGCGGCCTCTCGTCACTGGTAATCATATTTGATTTGTATATCTGGTGTGATTGATACAACTAAAATACTCTCGTAGTCCATGACATTTTATTAAGTAATATAAACAATTGCATATAGTGTAAACAGTGTTTGCATACTCTGTGCAAAAAAGAAATATAAATAATCATTAGACGACTCTTGAAAACGAGAAGTAAAATATATGGATACTGATGCTTGATGGCAGCATGAAGTATGTCGGGTTAGTATATTTGGTTAAGCATCGAACCTTCCCTTAACCAAGGTCAAGGCTGCCAGCTTGGTAACCCATATAGTTACTGGCTAGACTAATGGTGCTATATCGCCTTGTGTTAGCAGTTGTTAATGTAATATTCTCCGTTTAGGTCTGATAAAGACCTTTTGTGCCCTATGTTGTCTTTTTTTCGCTACCGCTCACAGGATGAGTATGGGGTGCGAGGTAAACTAGCCGCACCCCCCCCCCCCCGCAACCCTCGATAAAAATCGGTTCTGTTACGCAGGTACCTCCCCCCCCCCACCCCCTAGTGCCATGCCAACAGTTTTCACTCCATTCCAAACGAGAGAATTGGTTCTAAGATTAGTTCTCTACTGTATCAAAAGCAGTTTGGAGATCAATAAATACCGCACGAGATCGTGTTGAATTAATTTAATTCACTGTGTCGAGGGACAGGAAGCCAGACTGTGTTCATACAGACCACACCCCTAGAAAGTGAAGGGACGGCGATGTTTCGGTCCGTCCTGGACCATTCTCAGGTCGATTGTGAGTCAAGTCACAATCGACTTGAGAATGGTCCAAGACGGACCGAAACCTGGTCGTCCCTTCACCTTCTAGTGTGTGGTCTGGTCAACATACTTCAGCCCCGTTATTGTGACTCCTCGTCTGTGTTCATACACGTTGGCTTTTATCGAAGGCTCCCCCCGCCCGAATTATTGACCCCGCCCGGGATGCAACCCCCACAAGCTGACTAACTCCTAGGTGAACAGAGTTATTAGGTGAGGTGAAATGTGCCTAACCATTTCTGTTCCGCTTGGGATTCGAACCCAGAATTCTTGATTGTTTTTTTTTCGATTTTCGATAATTAATGAACTGTTCAGCAAAAAAAATGAACTATTCAGCAAAAAGGAAAAAAAAAATCTAATGATTGCTGCTTCTTGGAAAGAAAAACGCAGGTTTAGGAGCAAAGTAGACTCCTACACAGGTTGGGGTCTACTTTGACACAGTGTAGTCTACCTCTACCACCCCTTCCCTCGCCATGCTGTGGTCGCCTCTATCTCCTCCCCTCCCCCCCCACACTCTCCTTCCTCCCCCCCACACTCCCCTTCCCCTCCCCACACTCCCCTTCCCCTCCCCCCCCCCCACACACACAGTGAGGTTTACTCCGCCCCCCCTTCTCCCTGTGTCGTCGCCCCCCCCCACTCCTGCGTACCCCAGACCCCCCATTGCTGCCGCCATCACCTTACGGAGACTGTATTTTAGGGTTAATATCAATTGCCTGGTGATAGTAGCTGGTGAAGGTGACGGCTGGGAGCGGTTACCCCGCCTGTTGGTGTCTGGCTCCCCGTGCCTCAGGCGGCGTGTAATTAACGCTGTTGCTAACGTGCACTTATCACTAGGAAGTGTAACAGTCAGGTCGTGATGAGTGTTGGACAGCTACAGTCTCTTCCCGGCTTGTTACCTTCTTCTGGTAGTTAGTACGGCAGCAAGTACAGTAGTATCTTTGAGCAACCATTGCACAATGGCAATATGTTAACAATGTGTAGTGTAGACGGCTATATATATGGCATGGGGATGATTGCCTACGTAGTATTTGTGTATACTGTACTTATAGTAAACCCCGGTAGCATTATTTCAGAGGCAGGAAACTAGGCCTGGTAGCCGTACTAGTGTAAAAAAGCTCAGACCTAGTAGTACTCTTCTGTATTTACTTCGAGGAATATAAAACTATTGGTTTCCGAGGTTATTATGACTGACCCCCGGGGCGTTATCACAAGTCTACTGTAGCAGACGGCTGGGGTTTTGTCAGTTATCTGATAAACTGTCTTTAAGAATATCCTTCACTCCAGATAAGTGGTTTCGAATACTGTACTCGCGATATAGGCTCTTACTAGTCATATGTCTATGGTAACAAGAATCTCTTACCCCCCCCCCCTCACGCTATCCCCCCAGACCAGAGGGGTTCTAAACCTAGCGCATAATTTGTATTTATAATCTTGTAAGGAATTTGTTTAATTAACATAGGCTACGTACGTGTACTTTTGAGCTATTACCTAATCATGGAATTATGGATATGTTGAATGACACAGGCTGTCATTCAGGGAGCCGGTCGGCCGAGCGGACAGCACGCTGGACTTGTGATCCTGTGGTCCGGGGTTCGATCCCAGGCGCCGGCGAGAAACAATGGGCAAAGTTTCTTTCACCCTATGCCCCTGTTACCTAGCAGTAAAATAAGTACCTGGGTGTTAGTCAGCTGTCACGGGCTGCTTTCTGGGGGGTGGAGGCCTGGTCGAGGACCGGGCCGCGGGGACACTAAAAAGCCCCGAAATCATCTCAAGATAACCTCAAGACTGTCTGGTCGCCGAGTAGTTTGGTTATAAGATAATGTAGCGTAAATGCATTCTTTCCTGAAATAGCAACACATCATGCCGACCAGTAGCGTGATACAACAGATAACGTTTTAAGGATCTGCCTGATTTAGAACAACCGGTTCAGACGACACTTGATTTACAAGAAATATTTTTTTTAGTGATGTGGTAATTTACAAATTTTTGACAACTATTTTGATACTGGTGAGTGTTGATAGTGATTATTGAAAGATGCAATAAACCAGTAGATTGCTTTTGAATTGTAATGTTATTCAAAAACATTTATAATAATCAGTGATACCTTTAATGTTGTTAAAACTATTGTTTTCACGTAGTGATCCTTTATCGGGACCATTTCCGAAGTGGTTTCAATTTCTCAACATATATTTCTTACCTGATGGAGCTAATCCGTCGTAATATGACTGGCCTTTGTCAACAAGAGGGCTTTAGTTTACTGGCCTTTGTCAACAAGAGGGCTTTAGTTTACTGGCCTTTGTCAACAAGAGGGCTTTAGTTTACTGGCCTTTGTCAACAAGAGGGATTTAGTTTACTGGCCTTTGTCAACAAGAGGGATTTAGTTTATAACAAAACACACAACGTTGTCTTCATGTTAAATGTTTAAATGTGAAAGCTCTCACATTAGGGGCTCGTATTTTAATATTTTATGACAAAATAGTAATAATTATAACCTATTGTGTTTATAGAGGTTTCATTAGGCTTCAGGTTATTGTAATGTTGGCTGTTTTGGGGTCAATTTCTTGTTCTTGGATATTACAGAATATTATGAAGTACTTAGTGGCTTAAGGGGTCATTAAGATAACAGCAGTTAAGAGATAATTCTAGATATAGTGGATAAGGTCAGTGATTGCTGAGGTCCGGTTGCTGATTCTTATGGCGATTGTTAACTATATATATAGTTAACTATATAATTATATAAATATAACTATATAGGGGGCCTGACAGCTGAGTGGACAGCCCTTCGGATTCGTAGTCCTGACGTTCCGGGTTCGATCCCCGGTGGAGACGGAAACAAATAGGCAGGGTTTCTTTCACCCTGATTAATGGTGAATCAGGGTGAACCTATTTACTGTTACTTAGCAGTAAATAGGTACCTGTGAGTTACAGCTGCTACCGGCTGCTTCCTGGGGGGGGTAACAAAAAGGAGGCCTGGTCGAGGACCGGGCCGCGGGGACGCTAAGCCCCGAAATCAGCTCAAGATAACCTCAAGATGGTCTCGATGAGTTGGTGTGGTTGGTATGACTGGTCTCAGGGTTGGTGTGGTTGGTATGACTGGTCTCAGGGGTGGTGTGGTTGGTATGACTGGTCTCAGGGGTGGTGTGGTTGGTATGACTGGTCTCAGGGTTGGTGTGGTTGGCATGACTGGTCTCAGGGTTGGTGTGGTTGGCATGACTGGTCTCAGGGTTGGTGTGGTTGGTATGACTGGTCTCAGGGGTGGTGTGGTTGGTATGACTGGTCTCAGGGGTGGTGTGGTTGGTATGACTGGTCTCAGGGGTGGTGTGGTTGGTATGACTGGTCTCAGGGTTGGTGTGGTTGGTATGACTGGTCTCAGGGTTGGTGTGGTTGGCATGACTGGTCTCAGTATTTTTCGTGGGGAGTTCTTGGTCAGAAAATCCCATGACACGATTATCCAAGACGTATTTCTATCCTCAAGAGGCTTTTCTAGAGACTGATATGGTGTGTGGGGGGGGGGGGTGTCACAATAGGGTTTCATTTTTAAGTAACGCTTCCGACTCCTTGGGTGCTAACGAGAGGTTGGTACTGGGTGCCGGTATTCACCCTCCGTGGGTGCCGGTATTCACCCTCCGTGGGTGCCGGTATTCACCCTCCGTGGGTGCCGGTATTCACCCTCCGTGGGTGCCGGTATTCACCCTCCGTGGGTGCCGGTATTCACCCTCCGTGGGTGCCGGTATTCACCCTCCGTGGGTGCCGGTATTCACCCTCCGTGGGTGCCGGTATTCACCCTCCGTGGGTGCCGGTATTCACCCTCCGTGGGTGCCGGTATTCACCCTCCGTGGGTGCCGGTATTCACCCTCCGTGGGTGCCGGTATTCACCCTCCGTGGGTGCCGGTATTCACCCTCCGTGGGTGCCGGTATTCACCCTCCGTGGGTGCCGGTATTCACCCTCCGTGGGTGCCGGTATTCAGTCACATTCCGTAGATAAACACACACACATGCGGAGGAGGCAAACCAAGCCACCTTGGAGGATTTTGACTTTACCAGTGATGAAGCAAAAAGTAATCGGCAGGAGCTGAATGTGACAAAGGCTGTTGGGCCTGACAGAATCTCACCATAGATACTAAAAGTGCAGAAGCACTAAGTGTGCCCCACTGTTGTATAACAGGTCACTGGAAACAGGAGACCTACCGGATAGCTGGAAGACAGCTAATGTAGTCCCAATATACAAAAAGGGTGACACGCAAGAGGCACTGAACTACAGGCCAGTTTCCCTAACTTGTATACCATGCAAGGACATGGAGAAGATTGTGAGGAAAAAGCTTGTAGAGCATCTGGAGGGAAATGGCTTTGTAACACACCACCAGCATGGGTTCAGAGATGGTAAATCATGCCTCACAGGTTTAATAGAATTCTATGACCAAGCAACAAAAATTAGGCAAGAAAGAGAAGGGTGGGCAGACTGCATTTTCTTGGACTGTCAGAAAGCTTTTGACACTGTACCCCATAAAAGTCTGTTATGAAAGTTGGAGCAACAGACAGGAGTAAAAGGTAAGGTGCTCCAGTGGATAAGGGAGTATCTAAGCAACAGAAAACGGCGAATAACCGTGAGAGGGGGTGGGGGGGGGACACATCAGAGTGGCGAGATGTCACCAGTGGAGTCCCACAGGGCTCTGTACTTGGATCCATTCTATTTCTAATATATATGTAAACTATCATCCAGAGGGTATAGACTCACTCCTCTCCATGTTTGCTGATGATGCAAAAATTGAGGAGAATCAAAACAGATAATGATAGACAGAGACTACAGGACGACCTGGACATGCTGGAGGATTGGTCTAGAAAATGGCTACTAAAGTTCAACTCTGGAAAGTGCAAAGTAATGAAATTAGGCGAAAGGAGCAGAAGGCTGAACACTGGGGTACCATCTGGGAGGTGAAATCCTTTCAAGAGTCAAATAGAGAGAGAGAGAGAGAGAGAGAGATCTGGGGTTGATATCACACCAAACCTGTCCCCAGAGGCCCACATCAAAAGACAGCGTCTGGGATGCTCTCGGACGCAGGTTCGAATCCTCGTCACGGCCCTTGTGGATTTGTTCATAGGGGGTACATAATAACGAAAGAAATTCTTAAAGAAATTGAATATGATGATAGCGCCTGCGAAACCCAACTATGATCCACTGAAAGTGTAGTGCTTCGTGCCCTTTACTCACCACTATGTACGGCAGTTACACACTCCTTGCAGCGCCACTACCCGCATCCGGTATACATAACCGCCTCCATTACCACACCATAACCCGGTAACACGTCTAGTCTAACACACTCAGAGTAACAAATAACAAAGTAACAAAAGAGGTAATTACCCAAATAAAAGGCCATACCAGTATGTGACTAGCGGGACCAACAGAACATTATATCTTAGGATGTTTGTCATAGTTGCTTGTCTAGCTGACTAGTGCAAGGAGGCGACGCTATGTATTAAGGAATTTTGTCAACCCTCGAGTTTCTGAATGAAGTAAATTACTTAATGGTCCACCAAAATTGGCTCAAAGGACTACAGTGATTGGTTCAATGAAAATGCAAGCGTGGATTGGCTGCTGTGTTTGTTACGTGACTGGCTGCCATTGGTCTAGAATGTGGTGACGTAGTATAAGTGTTGATGATACGGCATGTCATTGGCGAACGAGGGTGGTGACGTTGATGTGCGGGGTGTCAATTAGCGGGAACTGAAGTCGCTTGTTCGTGAGTGGTTGACGGCACTGGAGTTCTTCCTGTTGCCTACTTGTCATACCTTGTGCAACAACTAGGCTAGTTAGTACAGACCGAACCCTTCCCAATCCTCCCCCTCCACTTTTGGTTATTCATCTTAGTTTAATCACGCATTTTCTTGTTATAACATGTTCATTGGGTCAGAATTAGTGGTTCAATAAGACGTTTCTCCCTTCCCATCCTAATAAGGTTGTTTGGATGGCAATGCTGCCAGTCCTTCAACATCTTGAGTGAATTTTCAACTGTTGCCACTCAAAAGTGGGATGTTTCTCTCATGCTGAGTGGTATGGGTTGTCCTATTACAGTTCTTCGCTGCTTCTGCCCTCGCACCACTCTAGTAACTTGCAAATGATACTTATTATTGATAATGGTTCACTGGTTCTTGTCATCCCCATTTCTTGTATATTCACATCCTATGGTCATTCATTAATTTTATTTATTTATGGTACACCCTATACTCATTCCATGGGTGGCGGTGGTGGAAAGTGTTAGAGGCACATAATGGGTTCAGGAACCTACTGTGTGAAGGTACACATAAATCACATTAACGTGATATATAAGAGACAATCTACTAGGTCAATGAGGTGGGAGTATTGTAAGTGAGCGGTGGTCTAGTGGGAGAGTGTGCGGCTGGCAATGGCAAGGTCGTAGGTTCGCGACCACCTCAATGTCATAGTGATTTTCTCAATGGTGAAGGTGTTAGGAATGATCGAAATGGAGACGTAATAGTGATAGGGTGTGCTTGTTGTGAAGGAAATTATAGAGATTTGTTATGGATGATTGGGGCATGATAGGAATGGCTGGGATACGTTTGGGGGGGGGGGGTTATGGGGTGCTAGGTCAGGTGAGCTGACGTGAACAAATCCACAAGGGCCGTGACGAGGATTCGAACCTGCGTCCCGGAGCATCCCAGACACTGCCTTAATCGACTGAGCTACGACAGGGTAATAACTCCCTTCATTTGATGCATCACGTTAGAGTGATCTCTGTGTGAGGTGATGTGTGTTACGGCTGGTCTTGGTCTCAGAAAGGTCAGAGCTTATTTTAGGAATGATCTAACCTTTTTTTTATAGTTTATTGAACAGAAGTTTCCATTTATTTACAAAATGTACAATGGCAACCATCATATAGGGTATACATTTTGTGGTGTTCTCCGTGTAGAGTTAGGTTGGTTAGACAACCCATAGTGTGGTGTTGAACAAGTCCACAAGGGCCGTGACGAGGATGTGGCTGTGTTCATTTGATGCATCACGCTACTGTGATTTGTGTGTGTATAGTGTGGTGTTGTTGAGCACTCAACAACACTGTGATTTAAGAGCTTTTTCAGTGACAAACTGTGTTGCCAACACAAGTTGTCACACTTGCCTCCATTCACTATGAAACCCAAATTTGATTGTTAGTGTTGCTGTGTCATGAGCGTTGTATTGTATGTGTCCTGGTCTTCGTTGTTGTATTGTATGTGTCCTGGTCTTCGTTGTTGTATTGTATGTGTCCTGATCTTCGTTGTTGTATTGTATGTGTCCTGATCTTCGTTGTTGTATTGTATGTGTCCTGGTCTTCGTTGTTGTATTGTATGTGTCCTGGTCTTCGTTGTTGTATTGTATGTGTCCTGGTCTTCGTTGTTGTATTGTATGTGTCCTGATCTTCGTTGTTGTATTGTATGTGTCCTGATCTTCGTTGTTGTATTGTATGTGTCCTGGTCTTCGTTGTTGTATTGTATGTGTCCTGATCTTCGTTGTTGTATTGTATGTGTCCTGGTCTTCGTTGTTGTATTGTATGTGTCCTGGTCTTCGTTGTTGTTTTGTATGTGTCCTGGTCTTCGTTGTTGTATTGTATGTGTCCTGGTCTTCGTTGTTGTATTGTATGTGTCCTGGTCTTCGTTGTTGTATTGTATGTGTCCTGGTCTTCGTTGTTGTATGTGTCCTGGTCTTCGTTGTTGTATTGTATGTGTCCTGGTCTTCGTTGTTGTATGTGTCCTGGTCTTCGTTGTTGTGACCGTGTGTCCCCCCCCCACACCCCCCCCCCACCCTCTCTGCTGGTGGGGGGCGGGGGTTGTGGAAGTGATCTTATCGGCTAGATGATATCACAACACAGGTCAAATAAAAATGACAAGTCGGAGGCTGACTGTCACCTGCTCTAGGGATGCCAGGCTGACCTGTGTAGTATTATGGAGACGTGTTTGCATGTATATTGATCCACCGGACATTTATAACCGGATAATCTTGGACAAAAAACGGATAAGCAGGCCGTAGTATTGATCTGCCTCCCCCCCCCCCCACCTATCGCCTTCCCCTATTACCCAGTCCATTGCACGCCCCCCCCCCCCCCCCGCAGTCACGAACGGTGCTCATCATACCTCAGGCAGAATGGACCCCACCCCTGCCTCAACCAATGAGAGACCAGGAATGCACCTCGGTACCGCCAATCCAAACTAGAGGCTGTAAGAGCCTGGCGTATGCTTGATAACTTGGGTATTTTGTGACCATGCAAATGACGAAGCGTATACTTAAACTATTTAAATGAGCGGATGAGCTGGGGGGGGGGCTAAATGGATGGGGTTAGTAATGGGGAGATGTATGAGGGTGCGCGGAAACCGTGAGTAAGTGGCGGCCTGTGCCTACGTCACGGGTGGCGCGATGTGTCACGTGGCGCCCTCACGCCCACATGGTGTACGGCGCCTCCAGGGGAGGTGGGCGGTGTGTGTACTCCACCTGGCACACTTGTGGCAGGTGGTGGTGGGGTGTCTACCACCACCACCACCTGGCCCACTGGCGGGGAGGTGGGGGGAGTGTCTGCCACCACCTGGCCCACTGGCGGGATGTCTGCCACCACCTGGTCCACTGGCGGGGAGGTGGGGGGGGGGGGTGTCTACCACCACCACCTGGCCCACTGGTGGGGGGGGGGTGTCTACTACCACCTGACCCACTAGGCGGGGAGGTGGGGGAAGCACGGACTACCTGGCCCACCCTCAGGATCTCGGGGAGAGGGGGGGGGGGATGGAATCAGGCCAGGTGGGCTTCCCTGGGGGAGGGGCAAGCACACAACACCTTGCCCCACCCTTAGTAAATTCTAGGAGAGACCAGCACCACCTCCCAACCTCGGGTAGGGTGTTGGGACTTGGTCTGCCTGGTCTGGTGTTGGGCAGTTTAAGGGGTGCGCCTACTGACTCGCCCTAAGGTAGGTGGGGGGCGCGTACCACTACACACTCTTTGGGAAGGTGGTAGCCACTCTCGTCACCTGGCAGCCCGATGTAAACAATACTCAAAGGCACATAGTTTGAGGCCAACAAGTAATACGAGAGCTACACAGTTGAGGCAGGCAAGTGTGTCCTCTCCCGCAGCAGCCAGTATCTGTAGCAGTTGTGGGGAGCGAGCGCTGCTTTCAGTCCCACCACCAACAATATGGGGGTAAAACACACACACACACACACACACACACACACACACACACACAGGTGTAGCTGGTAAGGTGCTCCAGTGGATAAGGGAGTATCTAAGCAATAGGAAGCAGAGAGTTACGGTGAGGGGTGAGACCTCCGATTGGCGTGAAGTCACCAGTGGAGTCCCACAGGGCTCTGTACTCGGTGCTATCTTGTTTCTGATATATGTAAATGATCTCCCGGAGGGTATCGATTCATTTCTCTCAATGTTTGCGGACGATGCTAAAATTATGAGAAGGATTAAAACAGAAGAGGACTGTTTGAGGCTTCAAGAAGACCTAGACAAGCTGAAGGAATGGTCGAACAAATGGTTGTTAGAGTTTAACCCAACCAAATGTAATGTAATGAAGATAGGTGTAGGGAGCAGGAGGCCAGATACAAGGTATCATCTGGGAGAGGAAATTCTTCAGGAGTCAGAGAAGGAAAAAGACTTGGGGGTTGATATCACGCCAGACCTGTCTCCTGCAGCACATATCAAGCGGATAACATCAGCGGCATATGCCAGGCTGGCCAACATACGAACGGCATTCAGAAACTTCTGTAAAGAATCATTCAGAACTTTGTATACCACATATGTCAGGCCAATCCTGGAGTATGCAGCCCCAGCATGGAGTCCATATCTAGTCAAGGATAAGACTAAACTGGAAAAGGTTCAAAGGTTTGCCACCAGACTAGTACCCAAGCTGAGAGGTATGAGCTACGAGGAGAGACTACGGGAATTAAACCTCACTTCGCTGGAAGACAGAAGAGTTAGGGGGGACATGATCACCACATTCAAGATTCTGAAGGGGATTGATAGGGTAGATAAAGACAGTCTATTTAACACAAGGGGAACACGCACAAGGGGACACAGGTGGAAACTGAGTGCCCAAATGAGCCACAGAGATATTAGAAAGAACTTTTTTAGTGTCAGAGTGGTTGACAAATGGAATGCATTAGGGGGTGATGTGGTGGAGGCTGACTCCATACACAGTTTCAAGTGTAGATATGACAGAGCCCGATAGGCTCAGGAATCTGTACACCTGTTGATTGACGGTTGAGAGGCGGGACCAAAGAGCCAGAGCTCAACCCCCGCAAACACAACTAGGTGAGTACACACACACACACACACACACACACACACACACACACACACACACACACACACACACACACACACACACGACACACACACACGACACACACACACGACACACACACACGACACACACACACGACACACACACACCACAATAGCGTGATGCATCAAATGAACAAATCTACAAGGGCCATGACGAGGGTTCGAATCTACGTCGGAGAGGGATCGTGACGTAGGTTCGAACCCTCGTTACGTCCCTAGTGGATTTGATCATTTAATATGGGGGTAGTAGGACATGAAGAGTGTGATGAGATTAAGGTAAAGTTTGAATGAGAATAAACTGGTGTTGAGAGAGAAGAGAAAGGAGAGGTGGTAAGTAGCGTGGTGACTGAGTCTGCTTCACACTGCAGGTTCATCGGGTTCAGACCGTACAAAGGACCAGCTCGAATGTTGTGGTAGACCGTTTACAAAATATTGCGGTTAGTTTGAAGCTTGCGGTGTGGTGGCTCTTCATGCTTGTCATCTATTCATTGTGAAACAACGAAAACAAGAGACTGTGATCAGTGTCTCTTGCATTAATGCTTTAGATAAAACACTTGATTTATAACGTCGTGCAATAATGCTTTTGGACGTTGTTGTTTGTGTGTGTGTGTATGTATATATATATATATATATATATATATATATATATATATATATATATATATATATATATATATATATATATATATATATATATATATATATATGACAATGTCAGACCACGGAGGAAAATGAAACAGGAAATTTCCTTAAGTACTTTCGTATATTAAATACATCTTCAGAAGGAAGGTTTGATTCCTTCTGAAGATGTATTTAATATACGAAAGTACTTAAGGAAATTTCCTGTTTCATTTTCCTCCGTGGTCTGACATTGTCACATTCTTAATCACGTGTTTATTTTCGTGATATACACACACACACACATATATATATATATATATATATATATATATATATATATATATATATATATATATATATATATATATATATATATATATATATATATATATATCATGTCTTGGGCAAATAATATAATATGCAACAGTGATCCAAGTATGCGGAAAACCACATGTGAAAACTAGAGAAAGCTTAAGGCGTTCTCGGCTACATGGCCTTGATCAGAGCAAAGTAGGCGGCGATGCTCTAACAAACGTGACCTACCATAAGCTTACCCTTCCGTTTATCTTTCTCTTTCCTTCTTACTTTCTCTTTCCTTCTTTCTCTTGTTTTCTCTTACGATACCTTCCTTATTCCTATTACTATCCCCTTATTGTTCTTATGTTCTTATTCCTATTGGTATCTTATTACTAGGCTATGGGTCCTAGTAGGGACCCATAGCCTCAGAGAAGAAAATAAAGAGTATTCAGAGATGATCTTGTTGATTCTCACTGAACACTTTAGTATTTTCTTCTACCACCCGTATTGTTTTTGTGTATATATACATATATATTTGTTTTATTTAAGCTTTGTTACAAAAAAAGGAGTTGTTTGTAAGGTACAAAGATGATTATCATAAGTTGTCGAGTTCCTCCAGTTCCTCAGATGGCGGGCAGGAACCCTGGATGCAGTGTGCACTTCCCCTCTGTATCGCCACGCTGAGGCGCTGGAAAAGAAAGCTGGCAGCTCTAGGGTCTCTTGTTTCAATTAGCCTAGAACCCAGTTCCTTATAAGAAAATGGTGGCACTCTTACTCCAGGCGCTGCTACATAGCCTTTCCGGCTTGGTGCCTTTTGATAATTACTTACTTACCCCAGGCGCCGAGTGTTTCAGAAGCAATGGGGACAAAATTGTAGTGGTGATCCAGTTCTCTGTACTTACGGGATTTGGCTGCTTCCCTGTGAGTGGCGGCGCCACCCGGTTGTGCAACACTGAAGTCAATGTAGGTGTTAGCCAGGGTTGACACACACATGTAGTCCCATACCAACTGCTTGTCATTCTTCCAGGGGTTCACGGTGATACCATCTGGGCGACCAATAAGAGCATCAGAGTCACGGGGCGTTAGGTAACGGGGTTCTGTGCTCGGCATCCAGGCATTCAGAAAGGGAAACTGAGGAGATGAGAACATTCCTAACAGATAACTTGGGAAACAGAGCTCAGAGGAAAGACGGCCCAAGACATGATGAACCTCACACATAAGTGTATGGAGGCAGCAGACAAGTTCGTCCCAGTCCAAAAGGAAAAAATGAAATGCAGACGAGAAACCCATGGTTTAATCAGGGATGTAAGCTAGCAAAGCGACTAAGTATAAGGGCGTGGAGAAATTATAAAAATAATAGGACACTAGTGAGCAGAGGAGGATACCAGAGCGGCAGGAATGAATGCGTCAGGGTGAGAAGAGAGGCAGAAAGACAATATGAAAATGACATAGCAAGCAAGGCAAAGCCTCAACCTAAATTGCTGCACAGCCACATCAGAAGAAAAACGATGCATTACCTGCTGAAGGAGCAGGTAATGAAACTGAGGATAGGGGTGGACAAATTCACTTCAAACTACAAGGAAGTTGCAAGGAACTCAAGAAATTCCAGCAGATCTTCACAGTAGAGCAAGGGGGAAGTACCAGAGATAAGAGAGGGACAATGTAACCAAACACCACTAGATGGGATTGTGATTACCAGGGGGGAGGTGAGGAAGCATATGCTAGAGTTGGAAATGACAAAGGCTATAGGCCTGGATGAATATCACCTTGGATACTGAAGGAAGGTGCAGAAGCTCTGTGCCAGCCACTCTCCATTGTGTATAACAAATCACTGGTAACAGGTGAACTGCCAAAAATTTGGAAGATGGCTAATGTAGTCCCGATATACAAGAAGGGGAATAGACAGGAATTGCTGAACTACAGGCCAGTGTCCCTAACTTGCATACCATGCAAAGTGGTGGAGAAGATTTTGTGAAAAAAGCTTGTAGAACATCTGGAGCGGAAGAGCTTTGAAACACATCAGCATGGATGGGTTCAGGGATGGCAAATCATACCTCGCAGAATTAATTGAATTCTATGACCAGGCAACAAAAATCGGGCAAGAAATAGAGGGCTGAGCAGACTGCATATTTTGGAATGCCAGAAAGCCTTTGACACAGTACCACACAAGAGACTAGTGCAAAAGCTGGAGATGCAGGCAGGAGTGAAAGGGAAGCTACTCCATCGGATACAGGAGTACCTAAGTAATAGAAGACAGCGAGTCACTGTGAGGGGTGAGGTCTCAGATTGGCGAGGCGTCACCAGTGGAGTCCCGCAGGGTTCAGTCCTTGGACCTATACTGTTTCTGATATATGTAAATGATCTCCCAAAGGGTATAGAATCGTTCCTCTCATCGTTTGCTGCTGATGCAAAAGTTATGAGGAGGATTAAGACAGAGGAAGATAGTATGAGGCGAATGGTCGAACAAATCGATACTAAAGTTCAACCCCAGTAAATGTAATTCAATGAAACTAGGCTGTGGAAACAGGAGGCCAGGCACAGGATACCGAATGGGAGATGAAGTTCTTCACGAAAAAGAGAGAGAAAGATCTAGGAGTTGAAATCACACCAAACCTGTCTCCTGAAGCCCACATAAAAATAATAACGTCTGCGACGTATGCAAGGCTGGCTTACATCAGAACTGCCTTCAGAAACAAGTGTAAGGAATCATTCAGAACCTTGTATGCCACATATGTAAGACCAATCCTGGAGTATGCGGCCCCAGCATGGAGCCCGTACCTTGTTAAGCACAAGACGAAGCTGGAAAAAGTTCAGAGGTATGCCACTAGGCTAGTCCCAGAACTAAGAGGAATGAGTTACGAGGAAAGGCTGCGTGAAATGCATATCACGTAGTTGGAAGACAGAAGGGTAAGAGGGAGACATGGTCACCACCTACAAAATTCTCAGGAATTGACAAGGTAGATAAGGATAAACTGTTTAACACGGGTGGTACGCGAAGTACTCAAATGAGCCACAAGGACGTTAGAAAGAACATTTTCAGTGTTAGAGTAGTTAACAGATGGAATGCATTAGGCAGTCATGTGGTGGAGGCTGACTCTATACACAGTTTCAAATGTAGGTATGATAAAGCCCAGTAGGCTCAGGAATCTGTAAACCAGTTGATTGACAGTTGAGAGGCGGGACCAAAGAGCCAGAGCTCAACCCCCGCAAGCACAATTAAGTGAGCACACACACACACAACGTGTGTGTGCCTTTGTAATGTAAATTACCGTTGTCAATTATGGATTAAAATATGGATTATCCGAAGTAGAGATTTCAGTAATATTTATGTGTGACCACTCGGGTGGTGCACATGTGACCGATGCGATGAGTCAGGTTTGGTGTGTTGGTGAGGTAAGCCATATAGCTGATGACTGCTGTAAAACACTGAAATGTTTACACAAGTCTGGTTGTGGTCAATTTTACATGCTGAGGTAAACGTTCATTATTTTGATGCAAAACAAACAACTTCCGATATGTTTAAACGCATAGACTCGCATAGGGTGGTAAACGGTGATGACCAAATTACCGGAGGCTGTTAGCGGGCGGATTTAAATAGTGTAATAAATGCCCAAT
>NC_091151.1:50368299-50428299 GCF_040958095.1 Procambarus clarkii | reverse complement strand
TGGGACTCCACTGGTGACTTCACGCCAATCGGAGGTCTCACCCCTCACCGTAACTCTCTGCTTCCTATTGCTTAGATACTCCCTTATCCACTGGAGCACCTTACCAGCTACACCTGCCTGTCTCTCCAGCTTATGTACCAGCCTCTTATGCGGTACTGTGTCAAAGGCTTTCCGACAATCCAAGAGAATGCAGTCCGCCCAGCCCTCTCTTTCTTGCTTAATCTGTGTCACCTGATCGTAGAATTCTATCAAGCCTGTAAGGCAAGATTTACCCTCCCTGAATCCATGTTGGCGATTTGTCACGAAGTCCCTTCTCTCCAGATGTGTTACCAGGTTTTTTCTCACGATCTTCTCCATCACCTTGCATGGTATACAAGTCAAGGACACTGGCCTGTAGTTCAGTGCCTCTTGTCTGTCGCCCTTTTTGTATATTGGGACCACATTCGCCGTCTTCCATATTTCTGGTAGGTCTCCCGTCTCTAGTGACTTACTATACACTATGGAGAGTGGCAGGCAAAGTGCCTCTGCACACTCTTTCAGTACCCATGGTGAGATCCCATCTGGACCAACAGCCTTTCTAACATCCAGATCCAGCAGGTGTCTCTTGACCTCCTCTCTCGTAATTTCGAACTCCTCCAAGGCCGCCTGGTTTACCTCCCTTTCTCCTAACACAGTGACCTCACCCTGTTCTATTGTGAAGACCTCCTGGAACCTCTTGTTGAGTTCCTCACACACCTCTCTGTCATTCTCTGTATACCTGTCCTCGCCTGTTCTAAGTTTCAATACCTGTTCTTTCACTGTTGTTTTCCTTCTGATGTGACTGTGGAGTAGCTTTGGTTCGGTCTTGGCTTTGTTTGCTATATCATTTTCAAAATTTTTCTCTGCTTCTCTTCTCACCCTGACGTACTCATTCCTGGTTCTCTGGTATCTCTCTCTGCTTTCTGGTGTTCTGTTATTCCGGAAGTTCCTCCACGCCTTTTTGTTCAGTTTCTTCGCTTCCATACATGCCCTATTATACCATGGATTCTTCTGTTGCTTCTCGGATTTTTCCCTTTGGGCCGGGATGAACCTGTTTACTGCCTCCTGACACTTTTGGGTAACATAGTCCATCATACCCTGTACAGACTTGTCTCTGAGGTCTGTGTCCCAAGGTATTTCTCTTAGGAAACTTCTCATCTGTTCATAATTCCCCTTTCGGTATGCCAGCCTTTTGATTCCTAGTTCTTTTTGGGGGGAGATAAGTCCTAGCTCTACCAGGTACTCAAAATTCAATACACTGTGGTCACTCATTCCCAAGGGCGCTTCCATCTTAACTTCCCTTATATCCCATTCATTTAGGGTAAATATCAAATCAAGCATTGCTGGTTCATCTTCTCCTCTCATTCTTGTTGGTTCTTTGGTGTGCTGGCTTAGAAAGTTTCTTGTTGCCACGTCCAGCAGCTTAGCTCTCCATGTTTCTGGTCCTCTGGTCCATGTGTGTGTGTGTGTGTGTGTGTGTACTCACCTAGTTGAGCTCTGGCTCTTTGGTCCCGCCTCTCAACCGTCAATCAACTGGTGTACAGGTTCCTGAGCCTATTGGGTTCTTATCATATCTACACTTGAAACTGTGTATGGAGTCAGCCTCCACCACATCACTGCCTAATGCATTCCATTTGTCAACCATGACACTAAAAAAGTTCTTTCTAATATCTCTGTGGCTCATTTGGGCGCTCAGTTTCCACCTGTGTCCCCTTGTGCGTGTGCCCCTTGTGTTAAATATCCTGTCTTTATCTACCCTGTCGATTCCCTTGAGAATCTTGAATGTGGTGATCATGGTGATCGTGTGTGTGTTTAGATAAACAAGATGATGGGAGTAGACGGTATAGAAGATGAAGTGTGTAGCTTGATCAAACCTTCACAAGCAGTGTTTACAAGTGGGATGGTGCCGGTGTGGTGGGGTTGAGGGATTAGGCCTATGTCAGTATTAATGCCTTGTATCTCGGCTGGTATATATAGGCCTAAGTTATATACAAAAAATCAATGTATCTGTGTACAACATATATACATAAATCTGCAATACAGTTATTATTTTAGCTTGCCTGAAGATATGGGAAGATGTTTGCTTCGGAGGCCAAACATATACACACCTGTACACACTTACATTACCATGGAAATATTGCCAACTTTCTATAAACATTGTGGCGAGAATTTCCGTGTACGCGCATGACACGACCAACCAGCGCTAATGATGCTAACTAACAACTTGCTACACATTTATACAAGTGTGGTAACTTGCATACATCACTTGGACAGTGTATAAAATTGGCGAATTTGAATACGAAAGAGATGTCATCATTGTATCTTAGAGCAAGAAATCCATGCATAAATGTTGTAAATAAAGCTAATTGGATGCCGTGATTCACAATAAGCAGTGTTAGCAATAACACGGCTAATGATATTCTTTTTATCTTGCTCTTGTTAGGTCCCATATAGAGGGAGGGAGGGAGCTATCGAGAGAAAGCGCCAAACCATTACGACTACATAGCACATGGAAGGGATCAGTATAAGGATTTTGGATGGGACGGGGGAAAAGAATGGGGTGCCCAACCACTTGGATGGTCGGATCTCCGACCTGCATTTATATAAATAAAATAATGTCGCAGAGCACCTTGGATTTGAAGGATAACTGAAAATAACGTGTAAGTACTTCCTCCACTTGAAGCTCCATCAAGGACGTGTGTTTGATGAGGCTTAGAGAGGTGACAAGTGCCTCCACGTTGTTTAGGTTTTTATCAGGTTATGCTGCACAGTATTCACCTAGTTGTGCTTGCGGGGGTTGAGCGCTGCTCTATCCGTCCGCCTCTCAACTCTCAATCAACTGTCTCTACTATTATTATTCCCCCCCCCACAGGAAGCAGCCCGTGACAGCTGACTAACACCCAGGTACCTATTTACTGCTAGGTAACGGGGGCATAGGGTGAAAGAAACTGCCCATCGTTTCTCACCGGCGTCCGGGATCGAACCCTGGACCACAGGATCACGTGTCCAGCGTGCTGTCAGCTCGGCGACCGGCTCCCCTGTGTGTGTGGGGTGGGTGGGGGGTAATAGTGGGTTGTGGGTGGGTGGGAAGTGAGGAGACATAATGGGGCATGTCCGCTGAGGTTGGAAGGGACCGCAGTAGTCAGGGGTCTTGCGTCATCAACTGGCCATCTCAGAGCACTGCTCATGTAATAGTGTGTACGTGTGTTTGTTGTTTTAGATCCAGCTACTGGCAACAAAAGTTCCAAGTAGCACGGGCTATGGTGAGCCCGTAGTGGACTTACCCCGCACATGAGCGGGGCTGTGACTGTGTCCATGTAGGTGTTGTATGGCAGAGGTGTGGTTTGAGTTTGGGTTGCCACTACTTTGCACCACTGCTTTTCCTTATTATCATATCAGATATAGACTCAAATACAAGTCACAGCTTCGTATCATCCTTTGCAGATGACAAAAATAAGCATGAAAATTACCTCTGTTAAAGACATAGAAAAACTACAAGCAGATATTAATAAAGTTTTCGACTGGGCAACAGACAAAACATGTTTAATAGTGATAAATTCAAAGTAAAAAAAAAAAAAAGAGGACCTTAAACATAATACAGGGCACAAAAAACAATTAAATCTGCCCTAGTAGGAAAACAGCATGTACAAGATTTGGGAATAATGTCTGACGACCTAACGTTTAGGAAGCATAACCAAGCAAATATTGCGTTAGCCAGAAAAATGGTAGGATGGATTATGAGAACTTTCAAATCCAGGGATCCCATCACAATGGTTGTACTATACAGATCACTTGAGCTGTCCCGGCTTGAGTAATGCTCAGTACTCACTTCCCCCTTCAGAGCAGGAGAGATTGCTGAAACAGAGGGAATACAGAGCACATATACGGCACGCATAGACGCGATAAAGCACCTAAATTATTGGGATAGTCTCAGAGCTCTGCAAATGTACTCACTAGAAAGGAGACGAGAGATACCAAATAATATACACATGGAAAATACTGGAGGGCCAGGTCCCAAATCTACACAATAAAATAACATACTGGAGTGAAGGATATGGAAGAAAGTGCAGAATAGAACCATTGAAGAGCAGAGGTGCCATAGGCACAATCAGAGCACACTTATCACAGGTCCACGGTTGTTGAACATCCTCCCAGCGAGCATAAGAAATATTGCCGGAACAACCGTGGACATCTTCAAGAGAAAACTAGATAGGTTTCTTCAAGGAGTGCCGGACCAACCGGGCAGGTTTCTTCAAGGAGTGCCGGACCAACCGGGCTGTGGTGGGTATGTGGGCCTGCGGGCCGCTCCAAGCAACAGCCTAGTGGACCACACTCACTAAGTCAAGCCTGGCCTCGGGCCGGGCTTAGGGAGTAGAACTCCCAGAACCCCATCAAGCAGGTATCATGCAGGTAAGCACAAAACATTATGGTAAAAGTTCAAAGGTATATCGCTCCACTTTTCCTGAGGTGATTAACATTGGGTACGAGGAAGGACAACAGGAATTAAATGTCACATCACTGGAAGACAGAAGAGTTTAGATATTACCACGTACAAAATTCTCGGAGCAACTGATTGAACAGACAAAATAGAAATTAGTGGTACACGATTAAAGGGGACAAGAAGGACAAAGAACCCAAGTGCGGGCCACAGAACTCCCCCCCCCCCCCACCCTGACCAAGTGTAACTGACAAAATGGGATGGCTAAAGTGGTGGAGGTAGACTACATACACATTTCCGAATGGAGAAAACAATGTGATATTACAGACCCCAATTGGCAAGGAATCTGTCAATCAAAAGGGATTAGAGAACTGGAACTCGAGGACAATTAGGCAAGTCCCCCCCCCCCCCGGCACAACACAATACCCCCGCACGCCCATGTCTGCACGCAAACACACAAATCACACTGATGTTTGAACAAACTTGTTCAAACCTATAACTACTATGGATGGAAGTACAAAATATGGACTGTTGTGTATCACAAAAATTGTCAAATTATTTGAATATTAAATAACTTTGAACAGGATGCTTTGAAAAAAGGTCTTGATCGGGAGTGTAACCTCCAGCGTTGACAACCTGGAGGTTGTCTTGGGTCGTCCCCCGCGCCTGTGACAACCTGGTGGTTGTCTTGGGTCGTCCCCCGCGCCTGTGACAACCTGGAGGTTGTCTTGGGTCGTCCCCCGCGCCTGTGTATTGAGCCTAGGGTTTGTGGTGGGAAGGTGTGGTGGTGGGGGGAGAAGGGTGTGTTTGCGTGCGTCAGTTAGGGTAATTAAGGGTTTGTGGTGCCTGAACCCAAGGCAACTGTGGAACCTCTTGTGTGGCTACTAAATTGTTCACACTGTTGGTGGTACAGCGAGGAATATACCACACCATTTAACCCCAATATAACCCCTCCCTCCCAGGTATGTCGATTGATTGATAGCCTGTTGGAGGAAGCTTTCACAATGTTAGCAAGCCTGGCCTCGGGACGGCTTGGGGAGTGGAAGCACTCCCACCCAAGAGGCGGCACGGGCGTGAATAGTCCGTAAGGAGGAGTGTCTTGTATGCCTGGGAGTTATAAGGCTATGGTGTTAGCCTTAAGGCCTGTTAACCGCAGTCGTAAAGTTCACTACAATTATTTACTGACCATAAAGCAAGTATTTTTTAGTTGTGAATGTTATCCAGAACTAAAGTAAAGGCAGTGGTGTATACCGAGACTATTTTGCCACATGGATCCACCTGCTGATGGGTGGTGGTGGTGGTGAGAGGCCTGCCTTCAGAGCGCTCACTCTCAACGTCTCCTATAATTGCCCTGATTTGTGTACAAATCACTGGTAAATAAAAAGTTATTCCCAATTAAAATTATACAGCATATAATAACGTTCACATGCCATGCTGTTATGGTGACTTTTTGGTCTGTAATTATTGTACTGTTTCATTGTAAATATGCAACCATTTAAGAATAGTTTTTTATTTGATTGTCATCGTAATATGTTTTGCTTCCGAGTGCTCTTAGAGTGCAGAGAGGAGATTTTCCAGCAGACAAATGAGGGAATGGTTGGTTATGTTGGTTCAGCCCGTCGTCACGAGCGTTCACCTCACTAAACTGGTATACTGGCCTGGCCTAGCCTAGCCTAGGACACCCGAATAGGAAACGGGATATAACGTCAATTTTGCGAGCCGCTATGATTTTTAGTAAATCAGTATTTGGCCTGAGGGGATTTATAAGTCGGTGCGATGTGCTGTTGGAGAGGACGGATTGGTCGGCTGTGTTGTCTGTAGAACGCTTTCTAGTCTATTTGTTATTTTCACCGTGCATGCGTGCGTGCGTTTGGTGAGGTGCTAAAATAGTTAGGATAACGTGGTGCCAGGTGTATGATAGGATGAACGTGGTGCCAGGTGTATGATAGGATGAACGTGGTGCCAGGTGTATGATAGGATGAACGTGGTGCCAGGTGTATGATAGGATGAACGTGGTGCCAGGTGTATGATAGGATGAACGTGGTGCCAGGTGTATGATAGGATGAACGTGGTGCCAGGTGTATGATAGGATAAACGTGGTGCCAGGTGTATGATAGGATGAACGTGGTGCCAGGTGTATGATAGGATGAACGTGGTGCCAGGTGTATGATAGGATGAACGTGGTGCCAGGTGTATGATAGGATGAACGTGGTGCCAGGTGTATGATAGGATGAACGTGGTGCCAGGTGTATGATAGGATGAACGTGGTGCCAGGTGTATGATAGGATAAACGTGGTGCCAGGTGTATGATAGGATGAACGTGGTGCCAGGTGTATGATAGGATGAACGTATCCTATCATATTACATGATAGGATGCCTTCAACTGTATGGTGTGGTGGATATGTTGTCATGTATGGGTGGATAGTCTTACCCATGGGATAAGGGATAGCAGTGCATTAATTGATGATGGGGGGGGGGTTGCGTCATGCATCGCGCCCCTGAGTGGTAGAAAGTGTTGCGTCATGCATCGCGCCCCTGAGTGGTAGAAAGTGTTGCGTCATGCATCGCGTCCCTGAGTGGTAGAAAGTGTTGCGTCATGCATCACGCCCGAGTGGTAGAAAGTGTTGCGTCATGCATCGCGCCCCTGAGTGGTAGAAAGTGTTGCGTCATGCATCGCTCCCCTGAGTGGTAGAAAGTGTTGCTAACACTTCCCCATACATGACCAGTCGCCTCTACCACCAACAATAATTATCACCACCAATATAATCTAAAATAATTTCCGGGTGTTACTATTCTAGTTACTCACTACACCATTGTGTGTGTTCAATGGCAGGCGTGCACTCTGCGAGTCACAGCATACAAGTCCACTACTGCCTTTGTTTTTTAAACATTCAGTGACAAGGTATATATATACAATATATATATGCCTGCAAGTTGGGTTTGAATCGTACTAGTCCGGTCATTGACACGCTTCATTGCTCCATGTAAGAGAGAAGATTGTTTAAATATATTACATACACATTCAGTACATGTTCCACCTTCTACAGAACCGTTGGTGTAGCACTGATAGATGTTACCCATAACCTGAGTACTCTCAGTGATGCTGCACAGTGTTAACTGTTTTAATAATGGAGAGTGTACACTATCTTTCTTGTGAGTTAGGGATGTAAACATTGTGCTAGTTGTCCACGGGTCCTGCCATGTTGGAAGAGCTGTTAGTATCAGCCTTGGGTGTATCCTCTTGTTGAAGGTGACATAGCTTTGGCATGATTTTGGCCACTCGTCATTGGTGTGTGTGTGTGTGTGTGTGTGTGATGCAATATTGTGTCGAGTGTGTGGTCTCGTGGCGCGAGTGTACTGGTCCAGATGGTAGAGCACCAGGCATTTGTACAGGTGAATGATCTCTCCTTTCATTGCTTCTCTGTTTTTACAACTGTTCCGACTCTACGCTTGTTTCGTGGAGATGTGCTGTTACTGTGCAGTCTCTTCCTTGGTTAGTGTGTGTTGGGAAGACCTCACACAGACCCTTTCCTGTGCGTGCTTAGTCGTGTGCTGCTGAGAAGAAAATATACAATGATACCATCAATTATATTTAGTGCGTGATGATAGGATTACACCGTCCTGATTACAGTCAAGTGCAATGCCAGCCTGTGACCCTGATGTGACTTTTATGACGTTGCCAATCTTGAGCTTCTGGTGGTGCCCAGTCTGCACTACCATTTGCTGACGAATGTCTTGAGAAATTCATCGTTTAACTCCGTGTTCTCCGTGTAATTAGCTGGTCTTTGCAGGGGCTAACTGTTGTGTATACAGCAGTGACCCCTCCCGTCAGGCTGCGACCAGCTCCATCCTTCAGCCTGGTTGACCATTAACCCAACTTCTAATAGCACGTCGCATTTTGACGTATACTTTACCTAAAGCTAAAAACTGTCGTACTAGAAAATGGTAGCGGCTCGCGAAAATGTGTCCCGTTTTCTGTTTGTGGGTCTTGTGGTAGGTTAGGATAAGGCACGTCAGTACGACAGTTTCTTGACGTTGGGAACACTGGCGAGAACGCGCTGTGAGCTGAGCTAGAAACGAAGTGGGGACGTTGATCCCTGGAACCAACAACAGGTAGGTAGGCTCCATCCGTATAATTAGCACTGGAGACCAGCTTATTAATGTTACACGTGGACCCCCTGGAAATGTCTAGTTATCATTTGAGCTGAACTGGTGCTCATGAAAATAATGTGGAAGGTGGTAAAGTGTTTGTGTTAAAATGGAGAAACTTCTTTTTTTTTGTCACTACTGAAGAAACTTGTGCTTATGAAAATAGCAAATTGAATACCTCTGTAAATTCATGTTTGGTGATGAGGCAGTAAAGTCCCAGCTGGATTTAGGTTACAAGTGACAGGATGAACAACCTAGATGGTGTTCTTCCCGTTGGGGGGGTGTTGTGCATACTATTGTGGCTGTATGTTCACTCACAGTAAACTCACCATTCGGGGAAAATGTTAAGAAAATTAAACGTACTTGTGTGTATTGACTATCTAGAACTAACCAGTTGTATTTACAACTGGAAATGTTAAAAAAAGATAAGGAGGGCAAAAATAAACTATGAAGTTCGCATAACAGGGCAAGCAAAGACTAATTCTAAAGGGGTTTCTCAGTTATATCGAACACAGATTTAGGAAAGGATAGGTTCATTAAAAACTGAGACACGTCAGATAACTGATAATGACGCAGAGATGAGTAATATTTTTAATAAATATTATATCTTTGTATTTACTAAAGAGGAACTTAACATTATGCCTTCAGCTGAACAAGTCTATGTTGGTGGGGGATGAGGACAGGTTGACTAGTTTAGCAGTTACCAGGGAGGATGTTATTAAATAGTGAAACTCAAGCCAAACAAATCCCCAGAGCCGGACGAAGAGTTTGCCAGGGTGCTTAAAGAATGCAAAGAGGAGCTTTGCGAGCCACTGCCTACCATATTTAATAAATCATTAGTCGAGCAGACTGCCAGAGCCATGGAAGGTTGCTAATGTGGTACCAATTTTCAAGAAAAGAGATAATCACTTGTAACCTATGTTGACCCAAGTGCTTATATATGCACAATATATAGCCTATATATGCACAATATGCTAATATATTATAATATTAATATATATTTGAGAAAATATAGTTTTGAATGAACAGCATGTTAAATGGATGAATTCGTCTGTGGGGTCGACCGCTGGATGTAATGGACTTGAGTCGAGGACGTGTTGTATTTGCCTTATTACGAACATTAATGCACCCGCCTATGGAGGGGGTTTGGTGGGTGCATGGAATGGACTTTGGGTCGTTGGAGGACGGGCTGCCTATTTGCCCCGCCCGTCATACCTTGGTGACACCTCGGTAACAATACTGTCCGCCAAGTTTAGGCCAGGAGTAGTTGGCATTCCTATTCTCAGGCACTTCCTTGAACCTGCTTCTCCGCCACGCAATTGTAGTTGTATCTACACGGTTATGTGAGAGTTGTTGCGGGGCTGGTTGGTTGGTGGGGATGTTGAGGTAGGGACACAAGTTGGATGGGGGGGGGTGTTGTCGGGTTGAGGACGACAAGAGGAGCGAGGTTGATGAAAGGACGACTGTAGGAAGGGTGAGGTGTAACTTCTAAAGGGTGCAAGGGAGAGCAGCAGGTGTGGTGTTGAAAGGCTGAAGAGTTAAGACTAGTCCAGCAAGGCTAAAGAGCTACCAAGCTTTAACATCAAATTTTAAACATTTAACAAAATCTTATCCTTGTCGGCAACATGTCGTGTATTACATGGAGTCTTCAGTAATCGGTGAAAGATAACTACTGGACGTATACTAGTGATGGACTTGCTCCCCCGGTTTTAACGTGGTGTGTGTACGCTTAGTACTATTAGTATTTGCTTCTCCCCGTTCCTTGATCTACAGCTGTGGGCATATACTCCCGACCACCCTAGTACCGTATCATATATAACTTTAATATTGCGAATAGTTTACCTCGCCCAGTTCCTCCATCTTTATTGTACTCGTTAATTCATTGATTGTTACGTCAATTATCACATGCTGGATTCCAAGGGGTTGTCATAGCCAGGGGGGGTGGTAATGGGGGACGAGCTCCCATGACCTACCTCTGACAACCAAGTCCAACTCCTGGCCTGCACGGGTGGCTTAGTCTTTGTCTGGCAGAACTGCTTTTACTGACAGGAGAAGGGGCGAGGGCGTGCCTCTGGCGCCTTAAAACCAGCTGCTCCGGGTAGATGGGACTGGATAGTCTGGGAAGGCAGCCCATCTAGGGGGAAGGAAAACCCTGATTTCAAACCTCTGCTGCGTTGCGGTCATACCCCTCTTTTGGGAAAGGCTTCACGAGTCAACCTCGAAGAAAAAATCCGGAGTTGGAGCCCTTAAGGCAGTTCGTCGTTGACTTCGACCTCGTTCTGGCAGCTCCTGTGACGGTGCTGGAACCATGTATATTGGCGTCGCCTTTCCATTGGATAATTTCAGCAACGTTGAGAGGGGGGGGGACCTGCTGCATGAGTAACAGCTTCTCCATATTGACCTAAACAGGCTTTGCGCCCTGGAAACCAGAGCGCAACACCATAGTCTTCCGAGACTAAAGGATGCCTACTACTATCACATCTGAGACGTTAAGTAACGTCTCGGGAGCCACCTGGGTCCTCCGTGACCTGTCTCGTTACAGGATCCACCTGCGTCCTGCACGACCAGTAACTGGATTTGGGAGATGGGGATGGCGTTGTGGGACAGGTGTTGAGAAGCCTACTATGACCCAGGCGAGCCACGGACAACACAGTAGGGGGCTGGTTGGGGTGGAGGAAGAGGAGGAGGAGCCAGTGCAAAATGTTAAGCGGATCATGAACATGGCGGCCTACATCCGGGTGTTGAGATGCAGGGTGTTATGAGGAGCGGCAGCGACGCGCACCAGTCACACTACTGCTGCGGTTGCTGTTGTAGTAGTGTGACTACTATGTGTGACAGTAGCAGCAGTAGTGCGGCATATTGCTGTAGGCAGCTTCATCTGCATGTTGTAGCCCTAACCCAGATGGACTTGCTAATATTATCATCTTTACCTTGCCTCGTAACCTCTCTGGGTTGAAAGTGTCTTGAAAGATGATAATGTATTCTTAAGGACTGCAGCGGAAGAGTTACTCACATAATGGGTTCATGTACTGGATCTTAATCATCTTTATGTCAAGAAATTTACATTGGTGTTGAACTATTTACATGTGATTTATATTCAATCAGCATGCACCCAACACCCATCCCGAGGGCGGCGCGGAAGAGTAAGTCTTAAACAAGGCTACAGAGAGGCTCTAAACGTGATATGGGCGTCAGTGTATACACTGACGCCCTTCTGAATTTTCCCATTAGCCAATATGATGGTATTGGCGTGTGGTTTACACACGCTGCCACATGTGGCTGGCTAAGGGAAAGATTGTACGCGAGTAATCTGAAGATCTTTCTTGTTGGAATTGAGCCAAGACCTTTCTGGAAGGTTCTCGCACTCTTGCCCCAACATCAACATCCTGGTCCTTGTGATGCTTCAATGTTACTGCATCTTCCTGCCGCGTTCTGGCGCTGCTTGCTCTTCCTGGTGATGACATTGTGTGCGCACACTCCTTGCTTGCTTTTCACTCTTCCCGGTAGTTCCGCTAAGCGTCCTTTGTTTATTACGGAGCGGCAGGCCGCAATGGCTCTGGTGGCGGCACTTCCTCTTTCATACAGTAAGTCACTATACTTACCTTGAGGTTATCTGGAGATCATTTCGGGGCTTAGCGTCCCCGAGGCAAGGTCTTCGACCAGGCCTCCTTTTTGTTACACACCCTCAGGAAGCAGCCCTTAGCAGTTGTCTAACTCCCAAGTACATATTTACTGCTAGGTAGACAGGGGCATCAGAGTGAAAGAAAAGTTGCCCATTTGTTTCCGCCTCCACCGCGATCGAACCCGGAACCTGAGGACTACGAATCCGAAGTGCTGTCCACTCAGCTGTCGGGCCCCTAAACTTGCAGGCAGTAGTATGACACTTCTTCCAAAGCTTAGGTGGTGACACTTTAGATGATGGTTGTGGCACTTCCTCCACGGAGGCAGCAAATGATGACAGGTCATTCAGTGGGGGTTTTGTGGGGTGATGGTGAGGGTAGTGGTTGTGAAGGCAGGGCTAGACGCTGGTGGTGATCCTGGCCGTGGGAAACTTCCACTTGCGTCTTCTTAAACCATTCGTCTGGGTCTCAGGGGTTATCTTCTTGAGGTTATCTTGAGATGATTTCGGGGCTTTAGTGTCCCCGCGGCCCGGTCCTCGACCAGGCCTCCACCCCCAGGAAGCAGCCCGTGGCAGCTGACTAACACCCAGGTACCTATTTTACTGCTAGGTAACAGGGGCATAGGGTGAAAGAAACTCTGCCCATTGTTTCTCGCCGGCGCCTGGGATCGAACCCAGGACCACAAGTCCAGCGTGCTGTCTGCTCGGCCGACCGGCTCCCTTGCCGGTCGGGGTAAGGGAGGTAATCAGGGTAACCTTGCCTCACGCTCCTTATTAACTAAAACTAACTCTTATCTATGAGATGACCTCTATGTCCTTTTCAATGGAAAGACCATTTTCGAGATGGGGTTAAGGGTCCCAAAGACTCAGAGGGCAGTTCTGTTGCATTTAACGCCAATGTATAGGAGATAGACACCCCCGCATTAGATTTTAAATTTAACCATAATGTTAGATGAATATTGGTGTTAATAGGACACAATTGTTTATCAGTAATGCGATGAATTTGACAAGTGATGATCTCCTTGGAGATAATTAATGGAGCCAGGCAGTATGGCACTATGCTTAAATGGTGCACCCTTTAAAACTGTCTGTAAATTGTGTAGTATATATTGACACCCCTTCGGTTCAATTATTTGAACCGAAAGGTTGTCTTGAGTGCCGACGCAGCTTCTCTTGTCCAGTACACCATTAAAAAAGAAAAAGAAATTTGTTTCAAAAACAATGTTTGTGTACAAAGACAACAAGAGTAATGTACGAATGTGGGGACAGGAGTTACACAAGCTAATAAAACCACAATTACGCAAAGCGTTAACGGCAAAATTGAGATGACCATCTTATACTAGTAGGTAATAAAGGTAAAAATAAATGAAGCCGGGGGCTGAGCGAACAGAACACCGGACGCGTGATCTTGTGGTCCCGGGCTCGATACCGGGCGCCGGCGAGAAACAATGGGCAGAGTTTCTTTCACCCTATGCCCCTGTTACCTAGCAGTAAAATAGGTACCTGGGTGTTAATCAGCTGTCACGGGTTGCTTCCTGGGGGTGGAGGCCTGGTCGAGGACTGGACCGCGGGGACGCTAAAGCCCCGAAATCATCTCAAGATAACCTTAAAATAACCTGAAGGAGTAAGAGCGTGCGGAATGACTAGTAGTATTTTGTTTGATACATGGTAACTTCCGTATCGGTAACGTGAATCTGCGATGCCTTGCTGATTGTCTGCATATTTCTCCCTTGGGCAAGATAGTAACGCGGGAGGTGAGGTGACGGGGTCTACTTGTTGCCACCACACCAACTTTCACTACACCTACCTAAAGCACCTTGTTGTTTTAGATTCAGTTACTGGGAGCGAAGAGTTCCAAGTAGCAGGGCTATGGCAAAAGCACAGATAACATTGCCAGTTATAGAAAGTGGAATGGTGTTGGGTGTCTTACGGTGGCAGAAACACTTTGTTGTTTACTCCACTCAAATTGTAATGTAAGGTAGTTGGAAGACAAGGTTAGAATGTGGCACTGGTCACAAAGAAGAAATAGAAATCCAACAGTTATACCTTCTTTTAAAACGCCTCCATCCTGTAGCCACTTTTGCTCGTGTATTTGTAGCCTCATTTTGCTTTATGTAATTGGTGTAACTTTCCCTAACTTTACCGAGGGGTTAAGTATGATGTGCTTCAGCAAACACAGATTTTAATCAACTACGTCAACAGCCAACTAAGATGCTTAATCGGTGTGCAATATGGCTCGTGCCGTTTTGTGTGATCCAGCTTGAACAGCTGACTTCCAAACCCGGGGCCCGGGCTGCTGACACCACGAGTATTCCTGCCTCAACCTTATCCAGCTCCTCCTGCCTCCTCTACTCCCTCACTCCACTCCCTGCCTCCCTCACCTCACTCCCTGCCTCCCTCACCCCACTCCCTGCCTCCCTCACTCCCTGCCTCCCTCACTCCACTCCCTCCCTCACTCCACTCCCTGCCTCCTCCCCTCCCTGCCTCCTCCCCTCCCTGCCTCCTCCCCTCCCTGCCTCCTCCCCTCCCTGCCTCCTCCCCTCCCTGCCTCCTCCACTCCCTGCCTCCTCCACTCCCTGCCTCCTCCACTCTCATTCCCTGCCTCCCTCTTCTTCCTCCTTCATTCCCTCCTTCACTCTGCCCCTCCCTCCGTCTCCCTCTTGTCACTTTCTCTGGTGTGTGAGTGAAGGGAGTCAAGAGGTGGAACATGCTGGGGGTTACTGACTGACACTTCAGCTACGCAGGTCAAGGGGGAAGAGTGAGAGCCAGTGAAACAATAAATTTAATTGATATGTTCTAGTGTTTGCGCACAAATATTTGGCATTACAGTACTAACTACCACTATGGTAGTTAGCTGGTTAAAGGTGTGTAATGGTTTACCTTCCCTGTAGGTGTAGTTGGCTGAGGTCGACTGTGTATAGGTTTGTCTTATGAAGAGGGAGGGAGAGCGAGTATGAGCACTGTTGGTGGTGTTAGTAATTGGTTGGGTGAATACATGAACAATCTGGCCCTTAGCTTGGGGAACCTCAATAAGTATTAAAGGATTCTTGCTCCAAACAATTGTACACAATATTTAGTGTACCAAATATTAGAAGCATTTAAGTCATACATTGTAAATTACAAATTTTTCTGAATGTTAAGACTGGACTGCTAGCAGCACTAGGCAGACTGATCAGGTAATCACTTGGGAAGCCTGGTTTCTAGTTCAGCTGCAATAATAGGAAAGTTATCAAAACCATATCACATGTAAATATAATAATCTCTGGTGTATAATTTTTCCACCAGTAAAAGTTGGTCACATAGGAATTGTTCAAGAGAGATACTGTACAGTACTGTAATATGATTATAGGAGTTGATACTGAGAATTCCATATAATATAAAAGGGAAATTATATTTCATAAGACATGAAAACAATGTTTTACCCAGGTTTTGTGTGTACTCGCCTGTTTGTGCTTGCAGGATCGAGCGTTGGCTCTTGGATCCCGCCATTCTTACCTTCAGTTGTTTAAAGCAATAACTCCTGTCCTTTTCTATCATACCTAGTTTTAAAGCTATGAATAGTGTTTGCTTCCACAATGTGCTCATTTAGTTCCTTCCATTTCCCCACTACTCTCACACTAAAAGAAAACTTTCTAACATCTCTGACTCATCTGAGTTTCCAGCTTCCACCCATATCCCCTTGTTCTGTTAGTATTCCGTGTGAACATTTCGTTTATTTCCACTTGGTCAATTCCCCTAAATATTTTTTATGCTTATATCATATCTTCCCGCTCCCTCCTTTTTTCTGACATCGTCAGGTTCAGTTCCTTCAGTTGCTCTTCATATCCGTGCAACTCTGGGACTAGCCTTGTTGCAAATTTTTTAACCTTTTCCAGTTTTCAAATGCGTTTAGTTAGGTGGGGCTTCATGATGGGACTACATACTCAAATACTGGTCTCACATAGGCAGTGTAAAGTGCTTCGAATGCCTTACTTAGGTTGCTGAATTATGTTCTAACCTTTGTTAACTCTTTATATGTGCCCCAGGAGTTAGATTTGGTGTTACGTCCACTCCCAGGTCTCATTCTTGAATTGTCACCAGAAGGTAGTTTCCCTTCATTGTGTACTGACCCTTTTGTCTCCTGTCACCTAGTCCCATTTCCATAACTTTACACTTGCTAGTGTTGAATTCCAGTAGCCATTTCTCTGACCATCTCTGTAACTTGTTAAAGTCCTCTTACAATCCTCATCTATCATAATTCGTCTTTAATTTTGCGTCATCTGTGAACATCGACATGTAGTACTCAAATCCTGTAGACATGTCGTTCATGTATATTAGAAATAGAACTGGATCCTGCACCGATCCTTGAGGTACTCCACTCGTTATAGTTTGTCAGTCTGACTTCTCGACCCTGACTGTTACTCTCTGGCTCCTGCCTGTTAAGTAGTAATTTACCCAAGCTAGAGTTTTTCCGCTTACTCCCCCCTGCCTCTCAAGTTTGAATAGCAGTTTCCTGTGCGGTACTGTGTCAAAAGGATTTTTGACAGTCCAGAAATATGCAATCTGCCCATCCTTCTCTGTCCTGCCTTATTCTTGTTACTTTATCATAGAATTCCAAAAGGTTTGCTAGGCATGATTTACCTTCTCTGAACTCATGTTGGCGTTTGTTTACATACCTAATGTTCTCTAGGTGTGTAACCAATCTTAACCTGATTATTCTTTTAAGTACTTTACTGGGGATGCTTGTCAGCAATACTGGTCTGTAGTAAAGTGTCTTCCCTATCACCTTTTTTGAAAATTGGTACCACATTTCCCTTCTTCCAACAACTGGGCAACTCTCCCTTCGTAAGTGCCTTATTATAGATCCTTGCTAGAGGCATGCTGAGGGCCTGCGCTGCCTCTTTTAGTACCCACGGTAATACATTGTCTGGTCTAACTGCTTTAGTTTCATCCAGTGTTGTTAAATGAAACTAACTATTTTGTTGTTAGTTTCATTTAACAATTTTCATTTTTATTTCATTTTTTTCATTTTTTGTTTTATCAGTCAACATGATTGATAACAATCTTGTTAGCTGTTTATTACCTTTTCCTGCTGTCACTTCTACAGTATATCTTTTAGTCTCTCTTCTAACAATGAGAGCTGCTCAGGCTCGGTTATGAACACTCCATGGAAACTGGCATTCAGTACCTCGCAGATTTCCTTGTCACTTTTTGTATATGCACCTTCTGTTTTCTTTAGTCTTGTCACTTGGTCGTTCACCAACATTTTGCTTCTCATATGACTTTGTAGTAATTTAGTTTGCCTTTTCGCTTTCATTGCCATGTCATTTTCATAATTCCTTTCCGATACTCTTCTTATATTAATGTACTGTGTTCATTCCTAGCTCTATTGCATCTAATCTTATTGTCTTCTGTCTTTTGTCCTCTGTACTTTCTCCACTCCCTCCTACTTCTCATTTTTGCTTCCTGGCACTGTCTATTAAACCATGGGTTTTTATTTTCCCCCCTACTTTTTTCTTTTACTGTTGGTATAAAATTCTTCACACTCCATGCATTTCCACTCTACTAAGTCCATCATATCTTGCACTGTTTTTCTCTTAATTCTTCTTCCCACCGCACTTCTCCCAGATATTCTCTTATCCTTCTGTTATCTCCTTTCCTATAGTCTACTCTCCTTTCTCAGACCTCTTGCCCCGTGGTCACAATTTTAAGCTCGATCGTGTAGTCAAAGACTAGGACATAATGGGCACTGGCTCCTAGCGATGTCTCCATGATTGAGGTTCCCCATGACCAACAGTTTCGGTTCCATTCTGTGAGCTGTTGTTGCTGCCTTCTGCAGTTCATCTATACATGTCTTGTTGTTATCATATTCCTGTCTGGGCCTTCTACTGTTTGGTGGGGGATTGTAGATTATCAAGATCACAATCCTCTTCCCATCACCTGTCAGAATCCTAAGTATGTGTGGATATTCTTTTGCTGTATTAGAATTATTGTTGTGAAATTTCTCTGCTTTTTGAATGTGCCCAATGCAACTGTGTTCATTTTGATTGAGAATTTTATTTTATTTTATTTTAGTTTAATTAGGTTTGAATTGTTTGAATGCAGTTTTCCTATTCCTAAAGCATATGTACTATAATCTGAATCAATTTTCTACAACTGAATTGACTATTGTTTTATTTCATGTATGTGTAGCATATATGGAAAGTTATTATTAATGAAAAGGTTCATTACAATTTAATTGCTGCATATTCAGGAAATATATGACTGGTGAAATTATTTCATTTTATTTGTGCAGTACAGTACTTGGATATACCAGGAAAGGTAAACCACTGTATACAGTACTGCAATGAACTATTAAAAGTGAAAAAAGGACAAAATTTGTACAAGTCGAGTTAAGAATGACGACTCTAACAATGAGGCAGGAAGATCTAGGGATATCATGGGCTCAACTGGAGTACCCACCCAAGTCATGCCCCAGCTTGTCCATTCCTGCAACTGCCACCACAGGTGTGGCAGTCTCGGTCACCTCCCCATGGGCCTCAGATGGCACGAGTCTGGCTGCCCATATTGCCAGTGTAATGCCCACACCTCCCGAGTCACCTCCACCTGGATGCCTGGTTGATGCCAACGATGATGACTACAATGTACGTGAGGCTTTCACCTGGGCTAACTACCTGTTTCCCCACCTTTTCCATTACTAATCATGTCTTAATCTGAGACAGGTCATAATCTTTTAATTACGGTACCAGGTTTAGTTATGAATTTCATTTTTCATATCAAAATTAAGTGTAAAAATATTAACATGTCCCTTTAGACATTCGTAAGTGTGAATATTTTTCCCTTTTGTTTGTCAAACCCCTGCTTATCAGCCATTTTATGAAACGCCTGAATTTATGCATATCTCTGAGAGAGAGGCTCGCAGGAAATGTTTAAATATTATACAATTCTAATGTTTAAAGTCATAATACTGCATCCTATCATATTAATTTACAAGCAAGATTTTGTGTGTTTAATTATCTAGGTGTAATTACTTATTTGTAGTTATAGGATGAGATATGTTCGTGGTGTCAAGTCTTCCCATCACTGTCATATAATGCTTTGAAACTACTGATGGTTTTGGCCTCCACCACCACCTCACTTAGCTTGTTCCAACTGTCGACCACTCTGTTTGCAAAAGAAAATTTGTGATATTTTTTCAGCACCTTTGTTTCCTTAGCTTGAATTGGTGTCCTTGTTCGTGATGTTGCTGGTTTCAGGAATTCCTCTTTGTCAATTTGGTCAATTTCTCTTAGTATTTTGTAAGTGATGATCATATAACCACTTTTTCTGCTATCTTCTAGTTTTAGCATATTTAACGCCTCTGGTCTCTCCTCGTAGCTGTTGTTTTTTCAGTTTCATGCCATTTTATAGCATGCCATTACACCTTTTCCAGTTTATGTGCTTCTTGAGATTTGGGCACTATACAACTGCTACATATTTCAATTTTGGCCTCACAAAAGTCATAAACAGTTTCTTTTAGCATTTCACCATCCATATAATTAAAAGCAAGCCTGAAGTTGGAAAGCGACGCATATGCTCCTCTCACAATGTTCTTTGTGTGTTCCTCTGGTGACAGCTTACTACCTGTATCCAAAACAACTTCTAGGTCTTGCTCTTTATTAGAGTTCTGTAATTCCCTTTGACATAATTTGTAAGTGTGGTCTGTTTTCTCCAATTCCACATTCTATAACATTGCATTTATTCACACTGAATTCTATTTGCCACTTGACGCTCCAAACACTTATTTTATCTAGATTGATTTGAAGAGCATTACAATCGTCTGCGTCTCCTGTCTTTCCCAGTACTGTATCTTAGCATCATCTGCAAACATGTTCATATAATTCTGTATGCCTTCTGGTAGATCATTTATGTATATGATGAATATTACTGGTGCAAAAACTGGACCCTGTGGTACTTTACTAGTAACACTCCTCCATTTAGATACATTGTCTGATTACTGCCCTCATCTGTCTGTCAGTTAGAATATTTGTCATCCATGTCAGAAGTTTCCCTGTCACCCCTCCAGCATGTTCCAGTTTCCAAGCAACCTCTTGTGTGGGACTCTGTCAAAAGCCTTTATTAGGTCCAGATAGACTCGGTCAACCCAACCATCTTTCCTGTAGAATCTCTGTGGCTCTATCATAAAAACTAAGTAGATTTGTTACACAGGAGCTTCCTGTTCGAAAACCATACTGTTTGTCCATTATTTTGTCATTACTCTCGGTGTTCAACCCATTTGGCTTTAACTATTGTTTCTAGTGTTTTGACTACCACACTTGTTAATGATATGGGTCTGTTATTTAGAGGTTCCTCTTGACTATCATTTTTATAGATTGGTACTATGTTTGCCTTTTTCCATATATCTAAGATTCCTGTGCACAAGGATGTCTGGAATATTAATTGGAGTGGAATGCTCAGCTCAGTTGCACATTCTCGCAGCACTCGAGGAAACTCCATCTGATCCAACTGCTTTATTTTTTCCTAACCCCTTGAGTATTTTTTCCACTTCGTCTTGAGAAATCTCTCTGTATTCTACGGCTTGCTCTAGAATTGGTACCGAGTCTGGTTCTATGAAATCCCAATTTTGTACAAACACACTTTGGAACTGTTCATTTAGCATTTCACACATTTATTTTTCATTCTTGGTAATCCTGTTCCCCATTCGCAATCTCAGGATTTTAACCTTAACATGCAGCTTGCTTTTAATGAATTTGTAGGAAAGACATCACACACAGAGATCACACTAACGTGATGCATCAAATGAACAAGATGGTTTTGTTCATTTGTAGGAAAGTCTTGGGTCTGTTTTACATTTGTTTGCTATCCCTTTCTCAAAGTTCCTTTCTGCTTCTCTCCTCACTGCTGTGTATTTGTTTCTTGCTTGCTTGTAGTGCTGGTATGTTTGAGGGTTAGGCCTCTTCCTATATTGAACCCATTTTCTCATCTTTTCCTCTCTGGCTCTCACACAGTTTCTGTTGAACCATTCCTGTTTTCTGGTTTTGCATCTCTGTTTTGGTACAAATGTTTGTGTGCCTTCTTCATATATTTCACAAAATTTGGCATTACAGTACATCTGATTTACTTCCTTCCCCTAATGCCCATTCTTTCCTAGTTTATATTGCAAAGCATATTTAATTTCCAATAGGACATAACTCTTTCCCAAGGGAGGAAAGTACTGGATGTCAAATATCTCTTCTTTCCTGGTGAATATTAAATCTAGTATGAGCCCCACTGCTTTGTCATCCTCCTTTGTGTATGGGGTTTTTTGTTCATGTGACAAGCTGGTTATAACCCTGAGTAACTGTTACTCCCTTCTAATACACTGCCAACTTCAGTGTTACTTGCATTTTGCCCAAACTATGATGTATTTAAGTATTGTACTGTATATGTTGTCACATCAGTCATGGCATACATTCATTTACTTCTGTTTTACCTACAACCTACTGGCTGTACTTCAGGTATTTTTAATACAAAAATTGTGTTTGTGCATTGTTTCAGAAAACAAATTTACATTCAGATAAATTTTGTGTAGGCTTATTAGTAAATAGTGTAGTACATGCCTATACTGTATTACACAAATTGAATTATAGCATGCAAACTATTTTTGTCTGCTTCAGTTAATATAAGTGAGTCAATAAATCAAACAACTTCTCTTCATCCCTTTATTCTGTGGGCAAAGATATGCATTTTTGGTCTTTTTAATACACAGATCAGTGTTGGGGTTTAGCCATATTTTGACATCACCTTAGCATTCTCGTGCTATAAGATGCACTTGTAGCATAGGATGTCCTCAGGTGTCATGATAGATGGATGTGGCAAGACCTAGACTTTGAAGTTAGCAAGGCCAAATTGCTCATTGTAATGATGCCGCCGCCTTTCACACGGTGTAGTGCGGAATGGTATTCATGTACAGTACTGTATTTTACAAACAGTCTCCTTGACAAGGGGGCCAGGGTCAGGATTCAACAAGCATCTACTTATGAACATGTACAACTTTTCTCAATCTTTGGGGCTTTGTTTACCTATATTAACCCTTAAACTGCACATGGCGTATATATACGACAGGACCTAATGATACCACAAGTTAAATTTTTCAAACTTGTCCTAACGCTTTCCAATTTTTTGTGCATAATCTACTAGGCAAACACTCCAACTTCGTCTAAATGATCACCAACATAACTTTGAAAAACAAGAAAATTAAAAATAATTATAAAATTTAATATTGAAAATTTCTGATTTTCAGATCAGCTGCAAAAATATTAAATATCACCAAGTGTTCATTTAAGTGTTATGCTCAGAATAATATATGATCTTCATTTTAATAGATTTAGAATACAAATTTTCAGTTTAGTGTACTGTAAAATAAATCGTCAATCTGGTATTTGAAATATGCACCAAATTCAGACAACAAAATTTATAACTCAAAATGTTTAGAGTTTATGAAAAATCCATTCTAATAGGATTGTAGAATAGACAGCGGCGCGCGCACTATGTAAAAATGGTGAGAATCGGTCAGAAACTGAATTTTTTGAAGCTGACTCAATGTTGAAACTCTAGTTTTAGAGATAATTGAAGTTGAAGTTGTCGACATTGTATAAGGTAGTTCTAATTCATTAATTTACTTGTATATTTTAATAAACATTGTTCGGCATTCGTACTCAAGAATGTGAAAGTTGTAGGTCAATGTGTGTTGAAGTCAAGAAAAAATAACCCCCAAAAAACAAAATATAGGGATAATTAATTATAATGATTTAGGGGATATATTTAGGGTATACTTTATACAAGTCAAAAAACCCTAATCTGGTCCCTAATCATCAAAACAGTCTAAAGAAATGAGGAAAATATTTTGAAATCTGAAAAAATCAGCCAAAAAAATTCAAAGTCCCAAGTTCTGCCAGTTATGACTTATTTGTTGACCAATTTAATTTTATCTTCACATAGTTAGGGACGGGTATGTATTCTCCAGGATGTAGAGGTTACAACAAAATCGGATAATAAACAAAGAAGGAAAAAAAAATCCTCTAAAAAGGAAAAAATTGTGGACATTGGTGAAAGTAACAGGTATTACCATTGTACATGGTAAGGTATTTGTATGATACATAACAAAATAAGCATAATAACATACTTACTCATTATTCTTTGTATTATTATGTATTACTCAGCAATGCTAAAAAGGCACCGGCTGCATATCCACTTTGTGGGCACTTCTAACTACTACTATTCTTCTTTGTGCATCGGACAGGTGTTTGAATCTCTCTATTACTGCATTATCCCTCAGTTCCAGTTAATGGGAGCTGTTCTCCTTATCAACAAAACGTCCTTCTTTTTAAAAAAAAAAAAAAATTGTCTAAAATCCATTTCTGAAAATATTGGGATGAAACTTTCACAACGCTGAAGCCAATAAGTTGGAGAGTTGTTTAACATTTAACATTAATTTTCACATAATTCAAATATATTTTTGCCCAATGCCAGCTTATACCCCTATTTACAGCCCAGGCTGTAGCAGTGTAAGGGTTAAATGGTTCATGAGCTCCGAAGTACAGTACTAGGAGACTGTTTTTACTGATATCAACATTTGATTGGGAAGTTTTGATGCTTATAAACTGTTTAATACATGTAAAGAAAGCCGCCAAGGATTGAGAAAAGATGTACAGGTTCGTAAATACTGTACTGGTGTAATGGCTTGATGAATCCGGCTCCTGAACTATGCTTGCCCAGTGCCCATCTTGTTTTGCAGTTGGCATAACAAGACGGATTACTGTTAAACCGAATTCAAATGAGAACGGTTTGTGTGTCACAGCGTAATTGCCCTGATTTTTAACAAAAAACCACTGTGTGTTGTTCTACTTTTACCAGAAGTTGGATCCAGTCGCGTTGTGTTTTGCTTTTTGGATTTTGTTTATATATAATGGGAGATATGCATATCTACATATCCCATGTGTGACTTGAATTAATTGATACTTTTTATTGACTTATTTGTACTTAATAAACTCCTTAAAGTTGTGTTGTATGTTTATAAATAATTTTCCACACAAGTGTTACCTGTACCTTATCAGTCTAGCACCAATGTTGCTGGATCTGCTTTCATAATGTAAGTTGAAAATATTTGTTGACAGTACCTTGCTGTATATGAAATTTTATTTTCAGAATGGCCTTATTGATGAAACCACTACCAAACTGGGTCTTCAAAATCTTCTTTGTGTATCTACTAGCAATGCCGACAGGTATTACCTAACTCGAAAGTGCTGCTATGTCTTCCATTGTATGAACCTACGAACCAAATTTAACTATCCGGATATACCAAATCAGGTAAGGTTGCTTGCAGTAATATTTTAGTTAATGAATTGTAGTAATGTCAATGATTTTAAAGAGTAGAAGATCTACAATGTAGAGATGGATCTTGTACTGTTGCTGATTGTTAATATTCCATTCATACTTTTATAATGCTAGGTAGGCTGCTTTGCATAGTTCATTGGTAAAATTAAAAATAAATTAAACATTTTTACACTATACACAGAAATCACAATAGCGTGATAGTTGAAATGAACAAATCCACAAGGGCCGTGACGAGGATTCATTTTTGTAACGCTTTAAAAGTTTTATGCATAATTCCATATTCAAGAGACCAGTTCTTCATTTATGGCTGTTTGTTATATTACTCTGTTGTCTAGTGACTATCACTTTTATCATACATCTAAGATTCCTGTGCACAAGGATGTCTGAAATATTAATTGGAGTGTAATGCTCAGCTCAGTTGTACATTCTGTCAGCACCCAAGGTAAAACTTCATCAAGTCCTACTGCTTTATTTCTTCCTAGCCCCTGGAGTAATTTTTCCACTTCGTCTGTAGATACATCTATGTTTTCTATGGTGTGGTCTGGAATTGGCATTGGATCTAATTCTCTGAAATCCCAATTTTGAATCTTAATATTCCTGACTCCTTTATCTATTTATCTTTATCAAGAATCCTATTGTCCAAAGATTTTGGGCAATTTTAATTTTTATCTCGTTGAAAGCTAATGTTAACATGTATTTTTGCATACTATATATTGATATCACTTGAATACACAAATGTTTCAATGTAAATACACTATTTACATTAATAATTGGGTTCCCACGAGAAGGTTTGTTGCCTTATCATGCTCTCACTGCAAAACATTACAGTATAGTACAAGTACAGGTATGTCAGTAAAATACTGTACACAGTACAGTATCACTAATTTTTTGGTGTTGCGTTCTGCTGGTAAACTCATGGCAGAACTGTGCTTCTTAAGTACTGTAATGTATATTGATTAATTCAAGATTTTGTGCAACAGTTAGATATTTATCTTATTGCCAACTTTAACCTGTTACTGCTGCTCTTAAGCATCTTGTACAATAAATTTATTTATAATGTATTAGCAGATATATAAAAATTCTTCCAATAAAGCCTTGGAATGTAGGTTAGAGGCCTTTAACATGTATGTGTATTCTCAACTGACCAAACTACTATTGGATATACAAGTGTTTAACTAATGTGGCCGAGTGTATTCAGCCATGTTGAGGATGTGCTCACCGAATCTAGTGGTTCAGCTGGTTTAAGTTTGGCCAATTAAAAGTGTACTAATGTATTCAAAGAAACTTTCACATTAAAATTAATTTTCATGAATAGATGATCATTCGTGATGAACGGGTGGCTTCAGCCATGGAACAAGTGGTGGCAGAGGAGATGGAGAATAATGGACTGGGAGCCAGTGATAAAAAAGCATATTCATCCCTGATAGCTAAACACACTAGTAGAGCTCATAAGTTGCTCAATGACATGAAATCAGCTATATCCAGTATTTTAATTAGGTAAGTAAAACCAGGACTTGCATATATTAATATTATAAATTACTGCATTGAGAATACCAGTATTGTAAGAATCTTTCAGAGCTGTTCCTCTGATGGTCCCCGAGCCATGTACCTATGTCTGTATGACTTGACAATACTTGCTCCCTCAATGTGACCCCCATCTATGCTAGTTATGAGGCAAAAGTAGAATAATTAAATTCTAAGTGCACACCACAGTACTTGTAAACAGAGATAGTGAAGCCAGTAAGCTTATTTGAAGTTCAGGACACCCTCAAAATGCCCAGGAAAGTTGAGGCCAAAGTAAAGAATAGGAGCAACACAACAACCAGGAAAGACACTTATCATTATTCTCAATTTCCTGTTTCTGAGCTCCGTCCCTCAGTTGCTTCCTAAGCCAGCTCTCCTGGAGGGTAAAAGGAAAGGCATCAACTTAAAAGAAATATATACTGTACTGTAATGAACCGGGATAAAACTTGTCCGAGCAATGCTGTATGTATGTATGCTTCCTCCAGGTTCATGAATAAAAGATATTCAAGAATCCTGTTTACCTTTTAAATAAATATCTGGCCATATAAATAAAAATGTGCTAAGAAGGCTCAAGTGTCTGCAAGTTTGAAATAAATTTTACTCCATTATGCACAACTGTCTTGATGTGCATTAATGCATGTCAAGTTCATAATGTAAAGTCAATAAAAATAGGAGCTTTAGACAAGTGTTGCTATAAAGTTCTTAAGACTTCAGTTCAAAAATTAAATTAAAATTAATGAGACCAGTGAAATCACATACTGTAGTAATATCTAGAACTTCTATCCTGACATTCTTTTTAATTGACTTTAAATGCATCACATCATCATCTTTCTGCTGGCCTACATACACCTTTTTTATCTAATTAATCTCATTGGTATTCTGTCAAATCCCTCGCCTTTTAATCACTAAGCTTTGCATCATAGTGGCATGGTAATTAATTTACACATTCTATACTTTCAGATTAACAGGTTATGTATTGTTTAAAGTGTTCAGCAATCTTCTGATGTCGGTGACAATTCATGGCGGCCAGCAAGAAGTGATTGAAAGAGCAGCCAAAAGAGAGACGCCCATAATCTTTGTTCCACTGCACCGGTCACATGTTGACTACCTGTTTGTCACTTGGGTACTCTTCAACCGACAGATCCCTGCACCCATTGTCGCTGCTGGCGACAATCTTCGCATTCCTGTATTTGGGTAGGTCATCTAGTCCAATAGTTCCTGACCCCTTTATTATTGTCATATCTGCTCATTTAAAACTGTTGTTGACATTAACCTCTCCCCGTTTCCCTTCTAATTACAGTTTTATTCTTTTTCTTCCACCTACTTTATGAAGGGCCGTTTTGTTTTAACTCAATTTTGTGGATATTGAAATTTCCCATGATAAGTAGCTTTACTTTCTACTGGCAGTTTCTGCCATTTCTAGTAATTATGCTAAAAGCCGTCTTGTTTTTGTTGAAATAAACCTGACAAGGTCTCCTATTATTTGCTGAGAGTTTGTACCTGGTTACCTGGTTGACTCCTGGTTGATGGGGTTGTGGGAGTTCTTCTACTCCCCAAGCCCGGCCCGTGGCCAGGCTTGACTTGTGAGAGTTTGGTCCACCAGGCTGTTGCTTGGAGCGGCCCGCAGGCCCACATACCCACCACAACCCGGTTGGTCCGGCACTCCTTGGAGGAAACAATCTAGTTTCCTCTTGAAGATGTCCACGGTTGTTCCGGCAATATTTCTTATGCTTGCTGGGAGGATGTCGAACAACCGCGGACCTCTGATGTTTATACAGTGTTCTCTGATTGTGCCTATGGCACCTGCTCTTCACTGGTTCTATCCTGCATTATAGGTGACTATCAATGAAATTCTCTTAATTTTCTGATGTTAGAACTAATACAGTGAATCAAATGGTTCCAAATACTGTCATCTTGAGGTCAACCTATTTTTTATCAACTCCATCTCCTCTATGCACAATTTAGTACCCTCAGTTTGACTATTGGTTTTTCTATCAATGAATATTATTTAGTTTGTTTCACTATTAAATGCTGATGCAGGGATGGAAGGCAGCTTTTTTTTTGGGGGGGGGTGTTTGAAGATATCTGGTGTATAGTTGTGGAGAAAGTTTGATATATTACATAACCTTTGACTGGCTTTAATAAAAAATATTTTTTTCTGACATTTATGTTCGCATTTTTTATATTTAGCCTTTGAACTGAGGTTGAATGGCTGGCATGGGAGTCTGGGGCTCCCCATTTCCCATCCCAGGGAGGGGGAAGCTGCACAGACAGCGGCGCGGCGGTGGTTATGATGTTATGCTTGTTTGTTTGTTTTCGGAAATGGGAGTTCTGCTTGATAATTCTGTTTTGTGTAGCAATTAATTAACCAGGTGGAGTTTTTTTTGGGATGCCAACCTTTCTGGGTGCCTAACCCAGTCGAAGGCAGACATGGAATGCTCCTAACTACATGAAGGTTTCTATAGGCCATTGCTTCTCGTGCCTCTCTGAGGGAGCCAAGTTCTGGCTTGTGGTCTCTGGTAGGCAAGAACTCTAATCAGTTGACTAATGCCAGTCTAATACATACATACATATCAGCCTTGTAAGATCCGGGGATCCTCCGGGACTCACCCAGACAATGGTGTTTCATTACATACAATGCTGGTTTTATGCACATAATTTTCCTTTACAGCAATTATTCCATTATTTAACAAGATTATTTATTCCATTTAAATAAAATAATTTTAAAGTGGTTTCACACAAAGTATGTTCATACCATAGGATATATAATGATTAGTTGTCTTGCAGGCCTTTCAGTTAACATTTAACCTCTGTGATGCGCCGCATATATTGTGAAATTCGCCCTGTTCCCCAAAAATCAAGTGTTCGTAAAAAATTTCCTTTTCCTTGTAAAAAGATAAATTCCCTTTCTTGAACATGTACATGTAAGAAAAAAAATAAAATTCCACTTACTTTGGCTGTGGGGACATATACAATGTTGTGTGTGACGTCATCACGGGGCTGGTTGCCCGTGCGTGAAGCTCCCCGACACAGTCGTGCGGGCCATTCAAGCCTCGTGAGCTACCGCAAATATGCTTACAGAAAATATTTTTATGTATTTTCAATGTTTTATATTTTTATTGTATCATATCTGATGCATGTGTCCTTTGCAATATTTATACAGTAGAACGTCCATAAGGTTCCATGGAACTGTGATACATGTCAGTAATATGTCCACAATAAATTTTTGTCTCGATATTAATTGTTCAAAATTCACTAATATTACATTATGTACAGTTTCACACACTATTTACACAGTAACACACTGTATTACACAGTACTTGGCAAGTGAGTTACAGTATTTTCAAAGAAGCAGTCCATGAGACAGAGCGGGACTTTGCACTCAACGCATATGGTACATACAGATTTTTGCTTCCTGGGTTTTCGTGCTGAGTTTTTGCAAATGATGCGCTCATGCTTAAGTTCCTGTAGGTGGTAGGTAGGGAGACGTGTGAATTGTAAAGCTGTCTTTAGCAGCCAGTCTGCGAACTAAATGTGGTCTTGTTGGGGCATGAACAACTGTCCTTACGCTGCCTTCCTGACCATACTTGACCAGTAATTGCGACACCAGAGCCTGACTAAAAACTCGAATTGGTTTTTTGCCTGTTTTCACCAAATACATGTTGATACAGTTGAGCACTGTTACGTCCACAAGATGAAAGAAAAATTTCCTTGTCCACTTTACACTTCTGCGGACACATTCAACAGCACCAACCATGTCAGATTCATCTGGGTTATACAATGTTCCAGCAGCTCGATACCTCACTTTGCCACTGTCAAGCATTTCACCACTTCATGTCTGTCTTTCCAATGCACTGCTAAAATCTTGTTACATTTTCTAAGTTCACAATCACCTACACCAATATTGTTTTCAAAAACTGGCATTTCTTTCCTGTGTGTCTTTACAGTGCCACACACTCCCATGTTATGTTCAAGCAAGAACTTTGTTAGCAAGGGGCTTGTATAATACTTGTCAGTGTACAGAATGTGCCCCTTGTTCAGCAGTAGTTCCATGAGCATCTTCACCATTTCATCTTCATGCCACACACTCCCATGTTATGTTCAAGCAAGAACTTTGTTAGCAAGGGGCTTGTATAATAATTGTCAGTGTACAGAATGTGCCCCTTGTTCAGCAGTAGTTCCATGAGCATCTTCACCATTTCATCTTCATTTTCAAGAGGAAACTAGATTTATTCCTCCAAGGAGTGCCGGACCAACCGGGCTGTGGTGGGTATGTGGGCTTGCGGGCCGCTCCAAGCAACAGCCTAGTGGACCAAACTCTCACAAGTCAAGCCTGGCCTCGGGCCTGGCTTGGGGAGTAGAACAACTCCCAGAACCCCATCAACCAGGTATCAACCAGGTACCATACTGCCAGAAAAACCATGAGGATCCTGTGCTGGTATGTATACGTATGTACCAAAATATAATATATATATATATATTGTTCGCCATTCCGGTTTCACAGTCGCACAGTACAAAAAATTAGAGAGCAAAATGGTGCCATTTCGATGGGATGTACTGTTTGAGGCAAGACGTCTCTTGAAAAGAACTAGTGATTCATCAATGACAACATTTTCCTGGTACAAAGTAATCACGAATTTTCCCTCTGATATCACTGAACACTTTTGCATTCTCCAACGTTTATCATTTTTATCAATATTTGCAATTTTTTAAAGTGTAGGCACCGTAGTACCTGTACCGTGACGTGTACTTGAACACGGGTGTGAACAGTGCATTCTTTGTTCCAATAATTTTGTATGACGGCTTCACTGTGTGTTTCATGAGCATATTTAGAGCAAAGAACATAAACAACTTGGCCACAGTTGTGTCTTTCCAACGTAATAAGTAGGTAATAAGCCACCTGCAATAAGTTGTCCTGCATACCTGTTTGTTTCGGCAACAAGAAGTTGCATGAACTGCTCATCAAAATATACAATAAAATAATCACTTTACGTCATGTCATCACCTGTGTGTGGGAACGTGGGTGCAACTCCCCACATCACTATCATCAAATTGAGGTTTGTGTGGTACAAAAATATCAGTCCTCCAACACAAATTCAGCCGTGCTGCTTGTACTGGGAGCACTGCCACAAGCGACTCCTCTACGGGTCCGTTTTCTTGCACTAAATCTCTTTTGGACAAGAGATTAAGGTCTTCAACTTTGTATACTAGTAACAAGAGCAGATAAAGTAGATAGAGGCAACACTGTCGTTAGTGTCGTTGTGAGGGGAGACATGGTGGCTCTTGGCAAGGCGTCTGGCTGAGCCAGCAGGTATATGCCTAGTAACACCGTGACGGTAGTCACTAGCACTTGGCTTGTCTATGCTACTTGTATCAGAAGCAGCGTCACTGAACCCAGAAAATGATTCAACAGTATCACTTTCATTAAAAATTGGAGATGAAGGTGGTGGTGTGGATAATGCTGGCAAGGGTGATGACCTATGACCGCCCCACTACGCGTGCCGCTCGCCCTGAACGAGACGCGCTCACTGTATCGTCGTCATCTGTGTTTAATATTTCCATTGGACCCTTTTGTTAGGACTCTGTTATCCCTTGGGTTATCAATATCACATTCCTCTTCTTCAAACAATAATGTCCAAATTTCCCTTGGAGAAGGCGATCTTTCAACGGCGCGTCCCACAGGCAATTGGGAGCTGGAGGCGTGTGTGTCAGCCATGGTTGCTCGATCAGAACTGAGGCTACTCTCAGCCCTGGAGCATTCTGGGATTTTTTTTCAAAATGTCCTCCGCTCACTAAAAGCCCTAGGCATCCATCTTGTACCCAACCTACCGCTTGTTTGAATAGGTACGAAATATTAAAAAAGTGTTTTCTCGGCTTGCGCAGTTTCCAACGGACCCAGTTTTCTCGGCTGGTGTAGTCCAGTGGTTAAACAATTCATAAATGTTAATTTAGATTTAAGTAGGCATACAACCAAAAACACTTGAGCTTCCTATTTTAATTATTTGTTTCTAAAACAGATGGCTATTAAGAGGGTTAGGAGGCTTCTTTATTAAACGTCGTCTGGAAAGCTGTAAGGCTCGGAGAGACATCCTTTACCGTGCAGTTCTCCAAACATACATAACTCATGCTTTGCAAGCAGGCTACAACTTGGAATTCTTCATCGAGGGTGGCCGGACTCGGACAGGCAAACCATGCATGCCAAAAGGTAATTTTTCAGTTGTCATTAATTTTAAAAATGAATATAGAGTACTGTACTGTAGTACAGTATATTTAAAGATAGAATCAGATTTTTTTCTCTTTGTTGAAACTGGTTCCTTCTGGGAATTTTGTCCATTTTCCCTATGAAAGCATACCTTCCTAGCCATCTGCTGTCTTCTTATGCTTAGATGTATTTTCCAAATACTGTACAGGCCTTCCTCTAAAATCCCGATTATATTGTTCCTGAACCGATTTGGATTCCCAAACATTTGTTTCTTTTTTATATATCACCAAATTCTGTTTTTCAGATAAAACTCAAAATGAGAGAACTATTAAGTTTGACTTTAAATTTGCTCAGTGACTTTCCCAAGGCACCAACTATTTCTCATAATGTTATCATTAAAAATCGTAGTCATACCCATATTACACACATTACTGTACCATTAAATAAATCTGTTAATACTGAATTAAGATTTTTCCATAATCTTTTGGCTGAGTTTCGTGAGCAAATTTTTAGTTTCAACCTAACACACATTGGGCCAAGATCATAAAACCTGTGTATATGAGATTCCACCACATGTAGCTTATTAACCATGTCGTACCGTCAAAACCTCATTTCCAGGAAAAATGACCCATAACTAGGTGACTGAAAACTACGCCAGCTCAAAATGAAAACAAGCCCAAGAATTTTATTTTAAATTTACCAAGTGGCTTTTCCAAGATTAGTGTTGCATCTATCTATGAAAATTGTTAAAAATGTGATTGGAGCCATATTAAAAGAAGTTACAGTACCGTCAATACCCCTAATATGTTCTGTGCACTATGGAATAATTTCACCAAGCAAAATTTAATTTTGTCCAAACATGTGATGAACACTCTAGCCACTAGATGGGGCCTGGTGGTTGAGTGGACAGCGCTCGTAGTTCGTAGTCCTAAAGGTCCGGGTTCGCTCCCAGGCAGAGGCGGAAACAAGTGGGCAGTTTCTTTCACCCTGATACCCCTGTTCACCTAGCAGTAAATAGGTACCTGGGAGTTAAACAGCTGCTACGGGCTGCTTTCTGGGGATGTGTGTGAGAAAATTAGGATTAAGGTCTTGCCCGAAATGCTGTGCGTGCTAGTGGCTGTACAAGAATTTAAGAGCTCTTGTATATATAAATAAACAAACAAACTACCAGGACATTGTCTATGGAGAAATTTCTCCCTCATTGTCAATATTTTTCAGTATCTCGTCCCTTAAAGCTATTTTTCCAAAAATTGGACCATGACACCAAATGAACCAGGCCCATCAGCTTTCCCTTGACTATATTTTTTTTTTTTTTTTTTTTTTTACTTAAACTAAAGATTTTCTATTAAGTCTTTTAACTTTCTGATAAATAATTATTAGAATATACATAGTTTAATTACCATTTTCAGAATAACATTTCTGGTACATCTTCTGACCTAAACTGACATCTGCTGAATGGTAAAAAATATATAAAAAATATGGTCTGCAAGAAACTACTGTACTTTTTCTACACAGAAAATCTGGTGGATCCACCTTGAGATTTGGTGGCCAAATTTAGTCCATTGCTTAGAGGCATTCATTATAGGGGGAGAGGGATTTGCAAGGTGCCACTATTATATGGTAGACAGGTACAGTGGAACATCGAATAACGAATTTAATCCGTTCTGGCACAAAGCTCATTATGTGAAACGCTCGTCTTTCAAAACAAATTTCCCCATTTAAAATAATGGAAATTAAATTAATCCGTTCTATACCGAAAAACGTCAATATATTCGATGTTTTAAATAATGAGCAGCCTACCTTACATACCCTGAACAAACCTTTGACATTTTTCTTTCTTCAAATTTGCTCATTTTTTTTTTTCAATTTTCTATAGCAAATGGTTCGTTCGGTGTTTGTCAGGTAGACTGCTCCATGTTTCTTAAAAAAAAAAAATTGACAATTTTTGAAAAACGGGCAAATGTCATAAAGGTTTGTGCAGTGTTTGTCGGGTAGGATGCTCCATAATGACAATCTTTCTTAGTTTCAAATGTGTTCAATTTGTTTGTATTTTTATTCATTTATTAATAATAGAGCAGCCTACCCGACAAACACTGAACAAACCTTTACGGCATTTGTCTGTTTTTCAAATTTTTTCAATTCTTTTTTTGTTTTTTTTTGTTTTAAGAAACATGGAGCTGCCTACTTGACATACACCAAACAAATCTTTTTGACATTTGTTCTTTGTTTAAATTTTTCATTTTTTTTTATTCTACAAAAAAAAGTCAATGCTTTGCAACATCACAGCAGTCACCCCTTTACATACCAGCATCATTAGCATCTTTAAACAAAAAAGTAATTTATTTGCATTGTTGGAGGCATCTGAGAATGTGCGAGAAGCAGCGGGAACGCACCATGTGGTTTTCTCGTTAATCAAACGAGCGCTCGCCAGTCAAGACTAATTGTCAGCAATCGGCGTGCTCATTATTCAAAATGCTCCTAAATTGAGGCGCTCATCACACGAGGTTCCACTGTCTTTACTTTTCCTTCTTGAATATTAGAGAGGTTATTGTTCTGTCAACTCTCCTGTCTTTGGCCACTCAAGTATTATAACCAATTCATGCTTTTATTCAAAATTTATCATCTTCCTTTTTTTCTTGCCTCATTCAATGTGACTACTGCTAGACGTCTTTCTTACTCAAAATTAGTTAAATACAATTAAAAGAAAAAGGTTAACATATTAAGCAGAGGATCGTTTTGAGGTAACAATGCACAAGGGAAAAAGAACATGCATGTAAATGGATGATACATAGGAACTTAATTGGTCCACATAAACAGTTTAAAAGTAAATAAATGTATGTCCTGAAACACTGCCAAGGCAGAAATAAAGCAAGTCATGTACACAAATTGGCATACATACCGTAATGTGACCGTTACACTGGACAACCATTCAACAATGAGTCAGTTCACTTGGCTTAAAAGGAAAGCTGTAAGTTTCAGGTTGAGATCACACTGTGGGTTGAAGTTGGATCCCCATGAGCTGCCAGCCATGGGGAGGGAGCCAAAGAAGATATCTCCAACATGCTCAATGTCACCTGGCGTTGTCACATGTTACACAGATCCCAATTATGTAAGCTACTGAGTGACTTAGAGAGGGGCATTTCACTGTGGTTTTCACCCACTGCTCTATATTTGTGGGGTTTTCAATCCCTAAATGATACAGATATTTAAGAGTACAGCATTACATTGAGGTGCATGTCTAAACATATTTAACATATCAAAATAAAAAAAAAATTCATATGGGAGATTGGTGACACGTAAGGTTTAAAACAAGTTTTTATCATATCTGCTTCAACTACATTATTTCTTTATTTAGATTCTGTACTTAATTAAATCAGTTGTACTACAGATTGTTATGTACAGTATTACTAAACAAATTATTTTACTCTTCACATGTTAATATTTACATAGCATTCTTAGTGCATTAATGCTTATCTTGAATAATGATAGCTAATGGTATTGTTCATTATGCCAGTTTATTATTGTTTATTGTAATTAACTTGTCTGGGAAGGTGTTGTCTGCAATAATGGTACTTTGTTTCATCAGCTGGCCTTCTGAGTGTTATTGTGGATGCCTACACCAATGGCACTCTGGATGATGCTCTGATTGTCCCCATTGCCATCAATTATGATAGGTTGTTAGATGGAAACTTTATCAGGGAACAAATGGGACAAAGTAAGGTGGGTGTGCTTCAAATTTATACATTTCTTGCATAAATATTTCCTTGAAGATACCTATATATACAGTACTGTATACGGTATATATATTTTAACCTTTTGTCAGCTGTTTACGAATTTGAGGCAGTGAGGTAGTTGCGCGATCTTCAGTCTAGGTATGCATATAGTGGTAACGGTTTTAAGAAAGAATTTACATTATTGAAAGAAAAATCGCAATGTCTACTTAAATCAGGCTCGAAGAACTTCCAACATTTTTTATGGAATTAGATCTAAATCTTTTCAGTTGTAAATATACAGGAAGTTGTATACTACTTGTAAGACTAAAAAAAGAATTAAAATACTTAGTTTTTCATTCAATTGACTTAATATTTCTGTGTTATAGCTATGTAAAATCCTGCACAAAACAAGAGCCACACAGTCCTTACTCAAAACATGTAGTGGGTTTGGGTTCTTCATGCCTGATTTGAGTAATTAAATTATTGCACAAATATGTATATATCGTCGTCTTCCCACTTTACCGTTGTAAATATCGTCCATTAGTATTTTCTAGCATACCTTAGTTTTAAATACAGTAATGAGTTTTAATTATACTGTATATATTTAATTTGCATGTACAGAAAGTCGAGTGCATTTATATATCGACAAATATTTTCAGGTTCCAGAATCATTTTGGGGAGCAGTTCGAGCCATAATGAAGGTGCTCTCCACTAACTATGGGCATACAAGAATTGATTTCGGGCAGCCTTTTAGTCTGCGTGAATTTATCCAGAATGCCAAGGTTGCTTCAGCTCGTCTTGGTTTAAGTCAATCTCAGAATAAACCCAAAAACGAAGTTGTATTGGGATGCACACCACCCCTCTCTCCAACCCCAACAAATGAAAGTCGTGCACCAGTTGCTGATGACTTGAAGTCACTAACACCACTTGCTCAAGCTGTATGTACTCTAGTCACAGGAAAGGGTCACCAGAGGTCTTTGTCTAGTCCAACATCGAGTGATCATCTGCCACTAAAGAGATCATTAACCAATCCCTCCAGTGCCATAAATGGCGTAACCTCCAAACTTCATGAAGCAAGAAGTAACTCCTCTCTTTTTGGAACTGAAGTAACAGATGAATATAGATATCTTGTCAAGTCATTAGCATCTCATATTGTTTATGGTAAGTATAGATTATTTGACACAATGAAAGCTATTTGTTAAGAGGGACTGAGTTTATATTTTTGTGTAAAACTTGGGAATACTATTCACCTAGTCTTATGAATTCAGGGAGATGCTACTGTGAATAATTTGCTGGATTGTGGTCATTCTACTTCATTATATTGTTTTGTGATATAAAGCATGAATGGATGGCTGTAGATTTCAATTGCTTTAACCTTATTTTACTATATTAGTATCATTGTACAAAAATCTTTTCATCCTATGAAATGGGAAATGGGGTGATGATACAGTTATCCGAGTTTATTAATCTTAGTAAAAGAATATTTTTTCTCAGCACTGTCTGTTCTTTTAGCAAGATCTACCAAGTGTATCAACAAAGACTTTATCTGGATGGAAGCGATCAGCTGCTTCCTGAGCTTAACACTGATACCACCAATTCTTGGCCCAACACTTGGCGTATGATATCATCCATTGCCTACTGGATGCTGGGACTAGAACCTAGCTCATTCTAGAAGATGAAAGGAGCATGGAGATCAGAGATAGATCCAAAACTAAGAAAAAAAAAACGCCAGAAAGTATATGCACAGCAAAACAAGTGACTGTTGGAAATATAATAAGCATCAAAAAGTAAAAAAGGCAAATTATCATTGCTGCTGGGTAAAACCTTAACTTGTGTACCCAGCTGGCTCTGGACGACAGGCCAGATCACCCCAGGATCCCAGCCAGCCTGCTCCCTCACTAAATATATTGAACTAGTGTTGAACTGTTGGCCTGTTGCCAACAGCTCAACACTTGTCACCTTTGATGGGCCTCATCACCTGCTTCTCACTTTCACAAAGTTTTGACCTGGCTTGGATTGGTCTGGGATACCAGGACGGCTTCCCTTTCTCCCACTTGGCCATAGTAGTGCTATGCTTCCATCTCCAACTGTTGCTAGAAGGTCATCTTTTTCATCAGGGCCTCAAGTATCTTTTTGGGCAACCTCAACTGTCAGTATACCCACAAGCTGAAGGACTATTGCATTCACCAGTAGGCACCCTTTTGCCATTGCTGGGATTGTGTGGTGCAAGTACTGTATTAGCCGAGATGTTCATGGATGCATCGGATCTCTGTTGGGGCTTTGTCTCTAGCCTGTAGCAGACACACATCATTGCATGGAAATTTCTGTAGTCTAGATAGTGCTTTGGCACTGTGCAGTTGGCTTGTCCTGCCAAAAGTGCATCATATGATCAGTGTTGTGGCCTCATTGGGACACTATTTGTGTACTATGCTGTTCAGGTTTTAGGGTTTGTCAATCCTGTGTGTCACATTCTTGTTCAAAGGTCCACCTTGCCCAGGTCATCCATAAGATGGTTCAATTTAGCCAACCAGCTGTGTATCTTCACATGATGTGCAGACGTTTCCTGCTTTGAAGGCTTTATTTGCCAATATATTAAGGGGGTAATATCCAAGTCTCACAGGCTCACCATAGCCTGTGTTACATAGATATTTAAGTTCCAAGTAGCTAAATCTAAAACAACCAACATGCAGGTCTGGGTCTTCTGGTGGTCTAATAGGGTATTAACCTCTCATTATGTATTGGATGTCCCTCAGCCATGGTGCACTTTTATTGTGCTTAGCATGCTGCTGATGTTCCACTGCCTGAAGCCCTTTTCTCCAGCTTTTTGTTTCCCATGGATAAACCCAGTCTGTATTTTCTGTTTCTAATCCTTTCCAGAAAAGACATCTTCCCACCCAAGGCACAGTTGTGAGTTCAGTTTATAATCTCAAGGACCTACTTAGGGACCCTTCGCAGAAATAGTGTTGTAATGAAATACTTTTTTCGTTAGGAAAAAAGGCATTTCACCAATGCCTTAGGTAGGGTACGGAAGCTTCCCTTCCCTACCCTGTTGCCTTCTTCCTTGTGAGGTTGGGGCTTTTTATATGGGCAGCTCCATAATAAGAGGGCAGACTGGCTGGGACACCTGGTGACCTGAGGTACCATCTAGTGGCAGTTGGGCACATCAGTTATGGTGTTTATCTTGCAACAACAATTGTTTGTCTTGTTTACATTATGGTGCTTACTTTCATTCAGGGAGTAGCTTGCTTTGTTGTGCCTATGCTTTATGGTGGATTTTTTCTCAGCTTTGAGTCAATCTCTGATCCCAGGCTCCTCCCTCACCTTTTAGTGTGTGACAGATTTTGGTGTAACACTCGCTTTTGGTAGGTGGCAGATGGATCTTGGGGGTTGGGCTAAAGCTTACTGATATCAGGGTCAAGTTTCGGGAGCTACTGGTGACCCTCTAAAATAGGGAGTTTTATTACTTTTAGCACTTGATTTCTTGCTACCTTGAACAGCAAAAAAAAAAGTAATTTGTAATTTCCATCAAAGTAATTATATTGCAACTGGCAAATAGTAAATAGGTGTGATAGCTAAAATAAACTGCAGAGACATGGAATTAAACTGGTTTAAGTATTTTTTAATAATGAACCATTTGTAGATTGCTTATTTTCATGATTTGAAAAAGTCATGAATTCTTTAAAAAGATTAGCAAATATTCATAAATGTGTGCTATATGCAAATAGTTAAGATTACTGTACACTGGTAAATAAATATGAGAGCAAAGGACAAATAAGTTAAAAGGAATTGAAAGAAGCTGATTTAAACTAAAATTCCACACGTGCATACATGCACACTAACACGAGAGCCCGGGGAGACATGAACACCCACATACGAGGTTCTCAGGGGAATTGACAGGGTAGACAAGGATGGATTATTTAACACAGGTGGTACAGTACACGCACAAGGGGACACAGGTGGTACAGTACACGCACAAGGGGACACAGGTGGAAGCTGAGTACCCAAATGAGCCACAGACATTAGAAAGAACTTATTCAGTGTCGGTTAGTAAATGGAATGCATTAGGCAGTGATGTGGTCGAGGCTGATTCCATACAGTTTCAAATGTAGATATGATAGAGCCCAGTAGGCTCAGGAATCTGTACACCAGTAGATTAACGGTTGAGAGGCGGGATCAAAGAGCCAAAGCTCAACCCCCGCATGCTTACACTTGCACTTCCATGCATAACCACTTACAAAATTCTCAGGGAAATTGACAGGGTGGACAAAGACAAGCTCTTCAGCACGGGTGGGACACGAACAAGGGGACACAGGTGGAAACTTAGTACCCAGATGAGCCACAGAGACGTTAGAAAGAATTTTTTCAAAGTCAGAGTAGTTAATAAGTGGAATGCACTAGGCAGTGATGTTGTGGAGGCTGACCCCATACACGGTTTCAAATGTAGATATGATAGAGCCCAGTAGGCTCAGGAATCTGTATACCAATTGATTGACAGTTTAGAGGCGGGACCAAAGGGACAAAGCTCAACCCCCGCAAGCACAATTAGGCGAGTACTTGTATACGTGCATGCACATGTACTTACTGTACCTGGTTGATACCTGGTTGATGGGGTTCTGGGAGTTCTACTACTCCCCAAGCCCGGCCCGAGGCCAGGCTCGACTTGTGAGAGTTTGGTCCACCAGGCTGTTGCTTGGAGCGGCCCGCAGGCCCACATACCCACCACAGCCCGGTTGGTCCGGCACTCCTTGGAGGAATAAATCTAGTTTCCTCTTGAAAATGTCCACGGTTGTTCCGGCAATATTTCTTATGCTTGCTGGGAGGACGTTGAACAACCGCGGACCTCTGATGTTTATACAGTGTTCTCTGATTGTGCCTATGGCACCTCTGCTCTTCACTGGTTCTATTCTACATTTTCTTCCATGTCGTTCACTCCAGTACGTTGTTATTTTACTGTGTAGATTTGGTACTTGGCCCTCCAGTATCTTCCAGGTGTATATTATTTGATATCTCTCTCTCGTCGTCTTTCTAGTGAGTACATTTGGAGGGCTTTGAGACGATCCCAATAATTTAGGTGCTTTATTGCGTCTATGCGTGCCGTACATGTTCTCTGTATTCCCTCTATTTCAGCAATCTCTCCTGCTCTGAAGGGGGAAGTGAGTACTGAGCAGTACTCAAGACGGGACAACACAAGTGACTTGAAGAGTACAACCATTGTGATGGGATCCCTGGATTTGAAAGTTCTCGTAATCCATCCTATCATTTTTCTGGCTGTCGCAATATTTGCTTGGTTATGCTCCTTAAACGTTAGGTCGTCAGACATTATTATTCCCAAATCCTTTACATGCTGTTTTCCTACTATGGGTACATTTGATTGTGTTTTGTACTCTGTATTATGTTTTAAGGTCCTCATTTTTTACCGTACCTGAGTACCTGGAATTTATCACTGTTAAACATCATGTTATTTTCTGATGCCCAGTCGAAAACTTTATTAATATCAGCTTGAAGTTTTTCAATGTCCTCAGCCGAGGTAATTTTCATACTGATTTTTGTGTCGTCTGCAAAGGATGATACGAAGCTGTGACTTGTATTTTTGTCTATATCTGATATGAGAATAAGGAAAAGCAGCGGTGCAAGGACTGTACCCTGAGGTACAGAGCTTTTCACTGCACTTGGACTAGATTTTATATGGTTGACAGTTACTCGCCGAGTCCTGTTTGACAGAAAACTGAGTATCCAGCGTCCTACTTTACCGGTTATTCCCATTGACTTCATTTTGTGTGCTATCACGCCATGGTCACATTAATCGAAAGCCTTTGCGAAGTCCGTGTATATCACATCAGCATTCTGTTTCTCTTCTAATGCCTCAGTGACTTTGTCGTAGTGCTCAAGTAGCTGTGAGAGGCACGATCTTCCCGCTCGAAATCCATGTTGGCCTGGGTTGTGAAGGTCATTGGTCTCCATGAAATTGGTGACCTGACTCCTAATCACTCTCTCAAATACTTTTATGATGTGCGATGTTAGTGCAACTGGTCTATAATTTTTTGCCAATGCTTTGCTCCCTCCCTTGTGTAGAGGGGCTATGTCTGCTACTTTAAGTGCATCTGGTATCTCCCCCGTGTCCAAGCTCTTCCTCCACACTATACTGAGTGCCTGTGCTACCGGCACTTTGCATTTCTTTATAAATATTGAATTCCATGAGTCTGGACCTGGGGCCGAGTGCATGGGCATGTTTTCAATTTCTTTTTCAAAATTTAGTGCGCTCGTGTTTATATCAGTTATATTTACAGGGGTTTGAATATCCCGCATAAAGAAATTGTCTGGATCTTCCACCTTCATGTTGTTTATTGGAGTGCTAAACATGTCCTCATACTACTTTTTTAGGATTTCACTAATTTCTTTGTCATCCTCCGTGTATGAACCTTCACTTGTACGAATAGGTCCAATACTATACATAATATTAAGACATCTTTAATTTGATTTCTTTGTTTTTCCAATTTACATTCAGTAATGTTGTATACTGTATTAGTACAGTATGTTTGACACTGACTTAAAATAACTACTAACTACTTTCCAAAAATAGTTTGGTTGTACTTTCAAGATAAGAACAAATTAAGGTATTGGTAGTATTTCTTTCAGTTTGGACTGAAGTGTAGGTATGGTGACTAATTCCATTTAATACAATTGTGAGTTTTAGCAAATCCAAGTGATGAAGCATTGTAAATGTTGCTAGATAAGAATCATTGGGAGGAAGAGGGAACTTCATATATTCCCTGGCATGGACAAGAATTGGCAGAAGAAGGAACACTCCTCTACTCCTTCACTGGAAGTTTAAATCATGAGTACTATTGAGAACTTTTGTTCTCCTTAAGAACTTCACTATAATAAGGCTTTAAACTTGGCATCAATACTAGCATTTGGACAAAAATAAAATTATTGCAAGCCACATAATATATTTAATGTCATAGTTTTAGGCATATTCTAAGTGTACTGATAGAAAAAGGCACTAAAATATAGTTATAGGTAAATCTATCAGGGAACAAACCTTGTTGAATCACTTGTGATATAAAAAGATTATTGATATGCACATGTATTTATGTGCATGTATATATCTAAATGTACATATGTAATATTAACAATTGTGTAACTAGCTTTGCAAGATTGTCATTTGCTTAGCTAAATAAAGAGGTTCAGTTCCTGAAGCCATTATGTGCCTCTAACCATTTCTACCACTGCCCACGGCATGGGTATGGGGTGCATAATAAATGCAGAACAGAGAACAGAACAGGGGCAAACCTTATTAAATTTATACATTTATTCCTAAGAGGAATGCATTATTACATAGAATATATACAGTTATAGAGGTCATAATAGTTTATTTTGCAGAATTTCTGTATTTTAGAATTTAAAATTTGTTTCTAAATTGTTGTTTTGCTCTCCCAACAGATGCTGAGCAATGTCAAGCCATCATGTCAACAAATGCAGTAGCGTGGTTGTTGTCATTTGTGTATCGTGATGGAACAAGCTTATCTACTCTCACAAAAGCACTTGATGCCCTACGAGACTCTTTGCGAGCCCGAAAAAGAGATACAGGTTTCTCTGGCAAATCTAAAGATGTTATTATACATGCTGTAAGTATGCTGCAGTATTTGTTAGTCCACACATTGGTGTCATAATGCTGTATGTAATGACAAGTTTTTATGTAGGAACCATCTGTTTTCAGTGACAAATCTTAAGTATTATATTTTATCATTCTTGTAAAAAAAGAAGTATTTAGTCATTAAAATTATAACATATTGCAGGCTAAATTACTTGGAGCTGGACTGGTTAGAATAGAAATGCCCCAGAAAAATGACAAGACTGGATGTGAAGCAGATTTCTCATTAGAACCCATCACACTCCTACCAAATGTCATCGAACTCAACTATTATGCTAGTGCTCTTATTCCTGTCTTTGCTATTGATGCTGTTGTTGGTAAGTACTGTTCTGTCTTGTGTGTTTTAAGCATTTATATTTCCTATGTATAAGAATGAATGTAAGATAGAGCACTGAGAATTACTCGTACTTTTACTTAGCATTGAGAGCTATTCTCGCTGTTATATTTTACTGTGAAGTGAGAATTGCTCCAGATTTTACATAATCCTGAGAATTACCCTTTCTTGATAACTCAGTAATATGACACAAGATTATTATTTGTTTTGGATATGCAATTCATTTTTACAATATAAAATGTAAAAAGGCATGTTCTACACAGTATAAGGGATATAACTATCGTGGTTTGCCTCTATTATTGGTAGTAGATATGTACAGTACAGATGATTGGTCAGTTTCTTATTGAAACATGAAATTATAGGATTTTCTACTTCCCATTAATATATCTATTACTTTAATGCCTTACTTTAACCCAAGAGCTTTCCATTAAGGAGTAGCCACAGCAGAAGTTTCTCCTGAAGGTGCTATTGCTAAACAAATCATAAACTCTCTCATGCTTTCCCCTCCTTTCACTACTACTTCACATATTGTTCACTCTTCCCTTCCAAGATACTGGTTATCTGCCTCTACCATGTGATCCTTATATATCCTTTTCCTTTCTCGTTAAATGATTCTCAGTCATTCCATTAACATGCCCATAACACCTTAGGGTATTGCACTCTACCCACTTCACAACTTCACATTAACAGACTCCTTTAAAACACATTAATGTTAACTCTTGACCTGTTATGTAGTTACCATATTGTAACATTTTCACACTCTCAACTAGCGATTCATTGTGTTTCTTGCATTATTTTAGTAACATCTTGCTTGAAGATGACAGTTGGTTCCAGACCCTCTTTGACAAAACATTTTTCATTCGCTATTTAGATTTGCTATCTCTTCTGGACAAAGATCAGGAGAAGCAGATTACATTTTAGACTCTGGCAAGGACAAAGAACTTTTTCAAGTGGTCTCTATGGGTTTCACTAGAGCTATGCTTAATCTAACCCAAAATGATTGACAAAGGGAATCCGTTATTGTTTGTCCAGCAACAGGGAACAGGGTTGATAGACCTTGAATAGGTCACAATACCTGCTTTATTACATAAAATAAAATAGTTTTCAAGAGGAATTTTGATAGCGCTTGATCAACCAGGTTGCAAAGCTGTGCAAGTTATCTGCTGCCAGCAGCAACTTTACTAATATGTTATCACCAAAGTAGCCTGGGTTTTTGACTGGGTTGCAGGAGTAAAATACGTGTTGAAACTAGTCACAGGTAAATTGCAGGTGGGTCCTATATTTGCTCTAACCTTGTCTTATTTACAATGGACATGGAGAGTGAGTGAAGGCAAGCTGCACCCAAGCCGAGAGCCAGTTTACCCATTCTCCTGATCTTGATGTTCAGGTACAGGCGGCTTTGGTGTTGCATGCAAGATACAGGTTTCTGCAGCAAGCTAGGTTGGTTGCTCACCTGGATGCCCTGAGGCTACCCCGTTTGGGTTGTAGGGACCCGGAGTTGGGGGTGTCAGTCGCTTCACCTTTGGATTCGTCCGCGCTCCCGAATCCTTCCCAGGTTGGTGGTGTTCGTCTTGCTCCCAACTCTCGAACATTTGCAGATTTCTGGGTTGGGGCGGGGTTTAGATGATAACGAGACTTCGGCGGCTTCGGGGACTGCCCCATCCGTGTTGGCGATGGAGGCATTCGAGCCTGCTGCTCCTGCTGAGGTTTTCGGGTCTTACTAGTGAACCCCCTTCTTCTCGGCCTTTCCCTTGGACTCTGCGTTTTCTTTAGGGGCAGAGGGTGTGGAGGCCGGCTCTGCTCCGGGGCATCTGTTGCTGGTTCCAGGAGCTGTGGTGGAAGCCCATTAGCAGTTCTGGGGCTGTTTGCCTCTGCTTGAGCTTTGTACCTTCTGTGGGGGAGGGGGGTTCATTCCTCCTCTTGTCTGCTTTGATTTCCATATTTGCTGGCATGCTTTTGGCTCTCTTGCATCAGCCGTGTCTCCTTTTGTTTTGGTAGCCATTTTCTTTTCTTCGGGTCGCTTACCCTCCTGGCTGCCAGGGCGGCGCTGTGGTTTGTTTGATCACATGTGCTTGGGAGTATGCGCTTACATTTTGGGAGGTGTTATTTTGCCAAGTCTGGTGTTTTTCTCCTCCCTTTGCTGGTTCTCTGTTTTGTTCTTTCTTCTCGGGCATTCTGCACTTTTTCTGTTCCCCTGGGAATGCTTGAGTGTTGTTTTTTTTCCCAGTTTTGGGTTTTCTGTCTGTGTTGGGTTCTGGGACCTGGCACAAGCCACCCCGTGGGGCGGCAGTTCCCATGAATATAATGTTTCACAATTATTTTGATGTTTCTCATTTGTTTTTTCAGTTTTTTTTTTTGCTGTAACATTATTCAAAAGGGTGTAATTTGTGGAATTTATATAGTCCAATGTGTGGAACATCACTATACTCAAAATTATGGGACTCATATACAGTATGTGACATGTATATTATATTCTACAATCAAACAGTGTTTTTGCTGTTATTACACTATATACACACAAACATTGTATGTACCTATCTACATATGTGTTCACCATGAGGAACCACTAAGTTGGTATGATGAGTCCAAACAACAAGAGTGGCTGTGACACAGCAGCTAGCAGATACCACCTCCCTCCCGCCTTCAACACCTCACTCGTCAACATTCATCCTCCCATCATACTATTATTGTTTTTATTGCACTATTTACACACGTTATATATAAGTATCTACATGTTTTGTTCCCCATAACTGTACAACTAAGCTGGTATGGTGTCTAAACAACATTGTGGTCTCAAAAAACTGCATGACAAGTGACACAGCAGCTAGCAGATGACAGGACCTCACTCCCCCTCTTCTTCACCAAACTGGCTCCTCCCAACATACTCCTTTTGCTGTTATTACACTATATACACACACGTTATATATCTGTATCTACATTTGTGTTCAGCGTAGTGAACCACTAAGCTGGTATAATGAGTCCAAATAACAAGAGTGGCTGCCACACTCCAGTCAGCTCACATTACCTCCCTCCCTCCTCACTAAGATTCCTCCCACCATACTATGCACAGCACTAATTATCACCACAATCCTGCTATTACCAGAATCCTGGTCATTATATCCTGTAAATTAATAATATTCCACAAGTTTATTTTGTAAAGGAACATGAGAAGTCGTTTCAAGATTCTTGAATGGGCCGAATAATGTGTGCTGTGGCTAGCACTGCGAACATCTTGAATAGCATTGTGTTCACTGATATCTGAACATTGTACACAGTCTTAATCACAGTCAGGCTCTTTTGTAATACTATCATGGCTAAATAATACCAGTTACATATATAATTTTATATTTTTAGGCAATGCTGTGGTCACAAGCTGAACAGCAGTGCTGTTAGCTCATGCTGCGTATGCCAGTCTTGGTTGCTCACTCAGTACTGAGGCTCACACCTGGGAATGTTACCCACGATTTTTTTTCAAGATAGTGTCTGTTTACAGGGGTCCTGAGACACAGGATGTGAGCCCAGTGTACCCGTGGGAGTTTTGAATCCTATGCTATACCTATGATTGCCATATGGTGCTCTGTAAACCCACAATCCAGTACCATATGGCGCTCTGTGCAGTGCCGTGGTTAAACAGCAAACAGCCAGGGAACCCGAGGCACATTGCTCAGGTGTCGAAAACACATTGTCAGGGAACCAAGAGTGCACAGCACAGGACAAATCTCAAAACCAAGGAACCACAGCCTGGGAGACCCAGACCCAGTCAAGCACAACAAGACCCAAAGGACCTGGGATGAATCTCCAAGATGAGGCGGAGGCCACTAACCATTCCTAAACCTCCAGCCCTGAGCCCCTCAGAAACTTGGGGAGATAGCAAAAGAGCCGGCAAAACCTCTAAGAGAAATGCAGTAGATGGCTACAGAAATCGACAACCCCAATGAAGGGGATAAGCACACAGACTAAATGCAGCAGATGTCTCCCTCCCACCCTCTACCTGTTCTCTACTGAGGCATGGTGAAGCCACAGTCAACAGATCTGGTGGGGGTAATACAGATCTCCCACAAGTCAAAGAGAAGGTAAAGACTTTAAAAATTCGAGCAGGAAGTTTGCAGGCCAAGCGGGAAGCACAGGCTGAGACTGAAACTGGCGAAGACAAGGAGCCCTAGCTAGCATGCAGTGGAGAAAACAAACCTCCCAACCAAACGTAGGGGCAAAAAGTGTCAGGCACTGGAAACAGGAGAAAGCGGTGACCAAACAGAAAAATACAACACGGATGTGATTGGGCAAAACAGCCCTGAATAGTACTAGGTGCACGAGTGAGAGGTGGGTGGTGGATCAGGATCCCATATGCCATGGGCTGACATAGACTGCAAGCTGGGCCAGTTGGAGCTAGGATAGTTCACCCACTGCTAACTATCATTTGCATTGTTTTCCTCATTCATTTCAAGCAGTGACTTGTTATATATTTTTTTTATTACCTGGTCCCTATTCTTCCTTGCCTTGTTGAGTGAGCTAAATTCTAGCTCTAGTTCCCAGTAAGTCTTTGCAAGTCTTAAAGGCCCATTCAACTTGGAGGCTTAATCATACTAAGTGATGATTAATAATCTCAAGAGTAGCTACTGATAAAATATACATTAAAGTTTATTACTGGCAATACATTAGCCAGATTACTTTATATTCATATGCATAAAATTTACTATCTGCTTGTAAAATTAATGTGCATAATAAATAATTAATTTTTGCAGCCACCAGCTTATTGTCATTAGTTGATTGTGATATATGGAGCTATAAGGACTGCTCTCCAGATTGCCTCATAGACAGAGAAAAGGTAAGTGTCGGCAAGAAAAATGCAGTGTGTAATATGTATAATGTGCAGCACAGTATTTAGATCTATCAGACCTTGATTATCTTCACTAACATCATTACCCTTTTTTTGGAGATTTGGAGGCATTTGCCAGAATATGAAATACTTTATACCTTGCATTTATATATTGTACTGTATTACTTTTGTCCCCTCCCCACTCTTATATTTCCTTCTTTTCTCTCTCTCTATATTTCTAACCCTGAAAAGAAACAGTTTGGTAGTATGTTTAATTACAGACAATCCTTGATATTCCATTTTGTAAAGTAGACCGTATTTTCCCATTGACTTCTTTATCATTACTACAGAAAACATTTAGTCCCTTGCACATAAAATTTTATTTAACCCCAGTGCTGCGCCGCTTTTATTGTGACAATCTGGTGGTGCGCTGAAATTCATGTCCCCCCCCCCTCCAATTTTATTCTATTGTATACTGTTAAATTCCCTTCTCTGAACATGTACATGCAAGATTTAATTTAAAAAGCCCCCCCCCCCAACCCCCTGGACCCACTACACCGGCTGCCCAACCACAGTTTATTGGCTAAAGCGATCCGGGGTGGATGTCATCTCTGGCCTCTGTTTCCAAACAGTGTTTCCCCTTTCATAGTGTCCTCTGCTGTTTGTGGTGTAGTGGCAAGGTGTACCTGAAGTGTACCGAGGCTGCATGCAGTTAGGGCAGCCTTTCCTAGGTGCCCAGTGAGTACTACCCTTGCGTGTCAGGGTTATCTTCCCTGGCTTCTCACTCCATCCCTAACATAGATGGAGTGAGATCGAAGATACTGGAGTTAAGTGATGTATTACAGCTGCAGACACCAGACATTGTTGCACTCACGGAGACAAAACTTGATGATATTTTAAATGAGGTCATATTCCCAAGGGGCTACTCAATTTGGAGATGGGACAGAAAAATTAGGAAAGGCGGTGGCGTTGCTGTGCTGGTGAAAGAACTCCTAAAGGTGAGGGAAATAATGACTGCCAATCCACAAGAAGTTGACATAATAGCACTAGAGATCTGCCATGAGGATGATAAACTAATGATCATAAATGCATATAGTCCACTGCCAAGCAGCACATGGTCAAAGGATGAGCTAGATAGTAAATGAGAAGGTCTTGTAACAATAATGAGAGAGATTATAGCGAGAGCGGATAACGATAGATCACGACTGTTGATAGTCGGTGACTTCAACTTGAAATCCATAGACTGGGAAGCATATGAAGCTAAAACAGAAGATTTTTGGACCTGTAGATTTGTAGACCTCATCCTGGAAACATTCTTGTATCAACATGTTAAACAAGCTACGAGGATGAGGGAAGGGGACGTTCCCTCCATGCTAGATTTGATATTTACCAGGAAGGAGGAAGAGATATTTGATATTCAGTACCTTCCTCCCTTGGGTAAAAGTGACCATGTTTTTTTGGGAATAAAGTATGCAATGTGTTATAATCTGGAAGAAAATAAGGAGGTTGAAGCAGTTGAAAAACCTGACTTCACTAGGTGAGGACATTATGGCAACCTTAGAAATTTTTAAAGTTAGTATAATTGGACAGACTTGATGCTTGGCAAGGAAGTGAATGAGATGTATGTCAAGTTTTGTGAAATATATGATAAAGGCACAAAAAAATTTATACCAAAACAGAGATGCAGAACTAGGAAACAGGATTGGTTCAACAGAAATTGCGAGAGGGCCAGAGACCAAAAGACACAAAAATGGAATCAATACAGGAAGAGGCCAAACCCCCAAACATACCAGCGATACAAAGATGCGAGAAACAACTACACGGCAGTGAGGAGAGAGGCAGAAAGAAATTTTGAAAAAGGGATTGCAGACAAATGTAAAACAGAACCAGGTCTATTCTATAAATTCATAAACAACAAATTGTAGGTAAAAGATAATATTCAGAGGTTGAAAATGGGAAATAGATTCACGGAAAATTAAAAGAAAATGTGTGAAACATTAAATGAAAAGTTCCAAAGTGTGTTTGTACAAAATGAAATCTTCAGGGAACCAGACACAATAAGAATTCCAGAGAACAACATAGAGCACATAGAGGTGTCTAGAGACGAAGTGGAAAAAATGCTCAAGGAGCTAAGAAAGAACAAAGCAGTTGGTCCAGATGGAGTTTCACCATGGGTTCTGAGAGAATGTGCACCTGTGCTCAGTATTCCGCTTCAACTGATTTTTCAGGCATCCCTGTTTACAGGAGTTGTAGCTGATGTGTGGAAAAAGGCTAACATAGTTCCAATCTACAAAAGTGGAAGCAGGGAAGACCCCCTTAATTATAGACCTGTATCATTGACAAGTGTAATAGTCAAAATATTGGAAAAAATAATTAAAACTAAATGGGTAAAACACCTGGAGAGAAATTATATATCAGACAGACAGTATGGTTTTCGATCTGGAAGATCCTGTGTATCGAATTTACTCAGTTTCTATGATCGAGCACCAGGGATCTTACAGGAAAGAGATGGTTGGGTTGACTACATCTATCTGGACCTAAAAAAGGCTTTCGACAGAGTTCCACATAAGAGGTCGTTCTGGAAAATATTGGAGGGGTGACAGGTAAGCTTCTAACATGGATGAAAAATTTTCTGACATAGAAAAATGAGGGCAGTGATCAGAGGCAATGTATCAGACTGGAGAAATGTCACAAGTGGAGTACCACAGGGTTCAGTTCTTGCGCCAGTGATGTTTGTCTACATAAATGATCTACCAGTTGGTATACAGAATTATATGAACATGTTTGCTGATGATGCTAAGATAATAGGAAGGATAAGAAACTTAGATGATTGTCATGCCCTTCAAGATGACCTGGACAAAATAAGTATATGGAGCACCACTTGGCAAATGGAATTTAATGTTAATAAATGCCATGTTATGGAATGTGGGATAGGAGAACATAGACCCCACACAACCTATATATTATGTGAGAAATCTTTAAAGAATTCTGATAAAGAAAGAGATCTAGGGGTGGTTCTAGATAGAAAACTATCACTTGAGGACCACATAAAGAATATTGTGGGAGGAGCCTATGCAACGCTTTCTAACTTCAGAATTGCTTTTAAATACATGGATGGCGATGTACTAAAGAAATAGTTCACGACTTTTGTTAGGCCAAAGCTAGAATATGCAGCGGTTGTGTGGTGCCCATATCTTAAGATGCACACCAACAAACTGGAAAAGGTGCAAAGACATGCTACTAAGTGGCCCCCAGAACTGACTAGCTAAACACAGATGCCGAAGAAATACAAGAAAATTCACTTTCGCAAACAGAGTGGTAGACGGTTGGAACAAGTTAGGTGAGAAGGTGGTGGAGGCCAAGACCGTCAGTAGTTTCAAAGCGTTATATGACAGAGTGCTGGGAAGACGGGACACCACGAGCGTAGCTCTCATCCTGTAACTAGACTTAGGTAATTACACTTGGGCAATTACACCCCCTTCCCCTGCATTGGCCTTTGCAGTGTGAAAAGTGGGCAAGAGTGAAAGTAAACTTAAACAAAAAATATAATAAATTTATCTTATCTCACAATAAAACAAACGAAATGACAACTGAATTACAACAATACTTAGCTGATACTTAAGAGCAAAAAGAACACATGAAAATTGGCATTAATCAAGTTCCACAATGTGAACAAATAAGACTTATGAATTATACACTGGAAACACCACAACCTTAGCATGAAACAGCTGGTGGAGCAAGAGTTGACAGCTTGTAATGTTGACTCTGGAGCACCTGAGAGACTGAATTTGTTGGTGCTGGTGAGGAGTATTTATACCTGTCGGTGACGTCACATCCTGTGTTAGCATCAATTTGAACGAGTCACCAGCAGTGCAACAAGCACACCTACTATAGGCTGATGGTAATGACCCGGGGTCGGGGGGGGGGTTAGGTAGTCGTGAGTAGACTATCAATGACAAAGGTAAGAGTGAAGAGGCAGTTTACCTGGCTATGCAGGGGGAATTATGCAACAACATATACCTATTTACATACATACACTATATTCTCAGGTTCACAGTTATCCTGAGATTTAATGCTATCTTTAGCCTGCACACTGTGCACCTGTTCTATGAGACAACTTTGTGGTGCAGTTATTCATGAATTATTAACTTTAACTAAAATATTTAAAACCAGAAAAATGTCAAAATACTGTATTGCCAAATCCAATAAATTTCATTTCAAATCAGAGTGAAAAAATATTAAATTTTTAAAAAATATTGCTAAATTTAAATTTGTTTTCCTCATCTGTTGAGCACTTTAAGGGTACTATGGGCATTGCAGTGGTTAAGATATAACTGTTAAATTGTATTCATACATATTCCAGTTTGTTATTTTCAGCTAATTGAGCGAGCTCTTCGTCTGTCCGAGATACTACAGAATGAGTTCCTGCTGGCCCCACCGTGTGCCAGCCTGGACACTAAACTCCATCAATCTGTGGATAACCTTGTTGACATGGGCCTCCTACAGGATGCTGGGGTAAGTTTCTATTCTACTTGAGACTACACACGCATCCTCTCTTGGATCCTGAATTGTAACTAGTGATTTTAAACTGTCCTTACTAGATAATGTATTGAAAATTTCTCTCATTGGCATAAGATTAGCCTTCTTCTTCTTCTTGATAGTAGGTGCAGTTTGCATGAAGGGTTTGTCCTCCCGATGACTGCACCAGTACAGGTGTTGGTAGAGGCGTTTATGTTGAAGATGATAAGAGTTTCAAAAGTGCTTGTAGCATTGTGCTGTAGACAGAGGAGCGGCGACTAGAACAGAGGTGTGTGTTAGAGGAAGACTTGCCGCACTGTAGGACGGTGGGTTGTGTTTATGGCGTCAGCTGATCCATGGTGCTGCGATGAGGCAGTTAATTGACAATGTATTTTAACTTGATTGTGATGCCATTTGTTACAGACCTTTACTGAGGTTTGAGAAATTTTTCTCAAATATTTACCTGAATATTTACTAGTAGGCAACTATTTTAGTATACTGTACTAATATATTAGTCAGGACTTAGGATAGTTGATCAGTGATGCAATAGGTCAGTAAATGTTTGTGTGTGTGTGTGTGTGTGTCAGGTTAGCACATGACCTGTAATAAATGATGAATGATGGAAGAGGACAATATGTCCTGTAATAAATGATAGATGATGCAAGAAGACATTTTAGGATAAGCTTTGCGATGTGATAAGATTGATTTATATTTAGGTGAATGTATGTGCAGTGATGTATGCCACCAGTACTGAGAGGAAGAGTAAGAATTTTATTTTGGAGTAAGTTGCACTTAATCCATGCACTGCTCCCTAGTTTAATTTGACATTCCCGTGGTGCACATAAAAAAATTATTTCCAGTTTGTTTTTTCTAGTACTATACTGTATTGTTAAAATGCATTCTCTGGTCATGGGAAACTAAAAAAAAAAATAATTGTATGAGACATACTTTAGCCAAAATGGAGCCGAGAAGTTGAGCAGTTTATGAGCACCAAGTGAGTAGGCGCTCAGCAATGCTTGTTGCCTCAGTGATCAAATATGGTGCGAGTTGCAGCGAATATAATATTAACTGTTTTAATATATCTGACTGGTTTTTCTCATGTTTTTTGCCATATTATTATTCAATAGTGTGTAATTAGAAATTTATGTAATCAAATGTCTGGAACATTTCTGTGCTCAAAACTGTTTGTGACTAAGATATGCACCATGTCATATGTTTAGAACAATAAAAAGTGTTTTTGTTGTTATTACACTGTATACACACTATATATATATACAGTAACTACATTTTTATGCACCATTATTAACCACTAAGTGTTTCTGGTGTAAAACTTTTATCACCAGTTATCAGAGTTCGGCTTAGGCCCACATTGTTTATTAACGAATAATTATTGTACAGTAGATCCAAATGAGAAACTGAGATTGTTCATGTGAAAGGATTGATAGTTGATAGCATAGGAGGGAAGTGAGTCCAAGTGCTGTGGTTCCAGGACAGAACGGATAACAAGATTAACAATAATAAATAATTACACAGTATAATAATAATTATTATTCTAAGTATGGATATATTTAGCATCACTGAACTACATTTTGTATTGTAAAATATTCATAAAAATTTATTTTTAGTATTGATATAAGCAAAAGCTATTTAATTAATTCTTGTTTATTAATTTATATTTGCAGAAGGTTCACAACAGATGGTCTGACGACTCTGACGAGGATGAAATGACCTTCTCCTTGTGTTACAAGGTGGTACCATCTACGTCCTCGCTGGAAGTAATTGGAGCATGGATAACTATGCTTACCCCTATGCTGGATGCTTACTACTACACTGCATGCAGCCTAAATACACTTGTTTCTAGACAAATACCTGACAAGGAGTTCATTCAGAATACTCAGAATCAAATTGCAACTCTTGTTGACAAAGGCACTCTGAGATATGGTATGTTGGTCATTTTTCTGTTAAAATTTTTTTTTTTTATTTCTTCAATAAGTGATAACTAATGTACATTTAAATATGTTCATTCTGATAGTAATAAGCCATGGAAGGATTAGGAGGATTACTATGGCAGCAGTAATGGGAGTGCCCATGAACTTTGTTTCTTGACTTGTCTATTGCAATCACATCTGATAGTCCACTTTTGTTTTTTTTAAACTTCACAGTTCTATGTATTTATGGACTCTTTACAATTATTCCTTTTGACGTTCTTCCTGTGCCCAGTTTCTTTTTTTTTCCCACAACTTTTTTTTTTCTGTGGAGAGCCCCTTTGGCTCCCCGGAGCTATACTGGGCTGATGTAAATATATTAGACCGTGGCAACAGTCAATTGCTGGAGTTCTTAGCCTATCGGAGACCAGTGCCAGTACCTGGCCCCCTCGGAGAGGCATGAGGAGCAATGGTCTATAGACACCCCCTATTTAACTGGAAGCAGTCTGTCTGCCATCTATCAGATCAGGCACCCAGAAAGGTAGTAATTCCAAAACAAACTACAGCTGGTTAAAAATTGTAAACCGAAAGCCGAACTAGCAAGCAGAACTCCCCAATCGAAAAAAGTAAACATGCATGATGTCACCACAGCCACTGTGCCGCTGTCTGTGCAACTTCTCCCTCCCCAGGAGGAAGAAAGGGAAGTGGGGGGGTGGGGTGGTCCCAGACCTTACACACTGGCTACCTAACCTCAGTTTAGAGGCTGTTGTGATTGGTGGCAGTTGATTGACTCTGGCTCCATTCCTTTGAGCAGTGCTGCATAGCGGTGGTGGTGTTCTGTGTGGTGGTGTGCGAGCCAGGAGTAACACAAGAGTGTTGGGCCTGCATGCACCTAAGATCACCTTCCCTAGGTGCCCTGTAAATACTACCTTTGTGGTTTAGGGTTAACTTCCACGAGAGGTTCGGGAGACTATCTCTGCGTGGTTAGGTTGCTGCTCAGTGATTGCCCACCCTTGGGGGTTCAGCTGAGGTGATTCTTACTTCTGTTTGACCTTGGGTAAGAGGTAGTATCGTTGCTGGCTGGGGCGCAAGGTACTGTGCAGCTGCCTGATATACGCATAGTGACCGGTTCTGATCCCCTGTAAACATTGTGCTTTTGCGGGGTTTTTCTTTTGTTTTGTTTTGCCTGGTGTAGCTGTAGGACTACTTGTATGATTTTGGTGGCCCTCTGCTAGGTCCCCATGCTTGCATGGACTTTGTTTACTTGGTAGCTAGCTCTGGGATAACCGGTTAACAGTACCTTGCCTGGGCTTCCCTTATCAGTCAGCTTAAGGGCCCTGGGAACCCTCATTGGGGATCATTGTTCCAATGAAGGAGACCTCTCGAGTCCAACCTCGCTTTCCCAGCTCGCTGGGTTTGGGTTCTTGGAGAACCAGAGGGAGTCCCATTTGGAACTCTCAGGTTCGGACTTGGCTGGGTCTTGTCTGGGACACTCAGACCGCTTCCTTGTCTCTCCTTCCTGCAGCGTTGCTGCAGCTGCAGTCCTGCCTTTGTCTGTTTTTGGAGGGCACCCAGGTCATACGTCGGTTGTTCGAGCAGCTGTGCGGGAGTCTGAATTTCGCCATGCTGGTCTACCTGTCGGGTCAGATCTGGCTTCGGCGACTGTTCCTGGTTCCTTCGGGGACATCCTTTCCGCCACTCACGATCACTGGGTTCGGACCCCGAGGGGCCTTGCATCGGCTGTTGTTGCATCGCAGGCTTCCTCTTCAGGTTTTTTGTGGTTCTGTGCCGTAGCACCTACCCTCACCCTCACCCAATGTGTTCATGGATGCATCGTCTCTTGGCCGGGGTTTTGTGACCAGTGCTCACCAGGTCGGCCAGGGTCGGTGGGGTCCGTCCTTTTGTCGGGCTCACAACACGGTGCGGGAGTTCATGGTGGTGTGGCATTCACTTCAGAGAATTCGAGTCGCTTGCGGATTGACGATCCTGCTCTGTTCAGACAGCTTTCTTGTGGTTCATTGTCTGAACTGCGGGGATTCGATGCAGTCCTTGGCTCTTTGGGGCTAGTCGCTTTGGGTGACTCGTCTGCTGAGTTCTCAGATTTTGGTTCTCCTGGCGGTTCATGTCCGGGGGAGTGTCCAGTGTACTGAACAGCCTGTCCCGTTTCATTCCCTTGTCCATGGAATGGATGATCGATGCCGACACATTCCATTAGCTCTGCTGAACGTTTGGGCGCCCGGACGTGGACCTCTTAGCATCAGGTTGGTTGAGGCGTCTTCCGGTGTATGCGGCGCCCTTTCCCGACTGTGAGGCTGTCGGGTTGAGGTGGAGTTGCTTGTACCTCTTCCCATCAGTTCGGTGTTGCTCCAAGTCCTGGCTCGCTTGGAGACTTACCAGTGGAGGGTAGTCCATCTGATCATTTGTATGGTGATTGGGTGGCTTCTTTGGTGGTGTCCCACCTGTGGTCTTCATCTCGGTGAGAGTATGAAGTTCTTGACAGTCTTTCCTCCATTTCCTTTTCCTTAGTAGGGTTTCCTCTGTGGAGGTTATGGTTTTCTTGTCCTTTTTTCTCTTGGCTTTTCCTGGACTGGTATCTTCTGCTGAATACTGTCGCTTCGTATTGTGCGCTGTGCATTGGCGTAGCCGCTGCAGCTTGTGTTCGGGAGTGAATGTCACTTCTGCTATGTGCCGCAAGATCTTTTGTGCGTTTCTCGCCTATGGCCTGCTCATGCGCCACCTGAGCCGTCTTGGTCTTTAGACAGGGTTCTTTTCTTTTCTTTCTTTTCCTCGTTTTTTTTGTGGCCCCTTCGGTTAGGAATTGCTTTTGGAGGGCCTTGTTTTTGTTGATTTTGGCCTCTCTGGATCGGGTGGGGGAGCTTCATGCTCTCCTCCTACCTTCATCTGGTCCAGGTGGTCGTTTTGTTCGTTTGCAGCCTTCTCTTTTTCTGGCAAAGAATGAGACTGTTGGCTTCTGGAGGCATCCATTGGTTGTGGGTGCTTGGTTGGTGAGGCTGGGGATACATCATGTGGTGGGCTACTGGTTCTGTGACTACATGAGGGCTACTGCTTCTGTGATTCTGTGATGGTGGACGTTCTTTGGGTTGATCCGGTTTCTCTGGTTCCCTGTTCCAGGGTTGGTGTGTCTCGGGTTGTCTGCAGTGTCAAGGCTAGCCAGCCTGTGGTCTTCCCTCGTGCCTATGACAATCAAATGTAAGCTGCTCTCACGGCAGCTTTTGGTAACATGTCGTAGGTATTCGTTTGGGCACGGGGGTTTTGGTGGTCGAACAGGGCCGGCAGGTATCTAGTGTACGTTCTGGTTCCTTCCTGTCAATATGTAGCTTCAGTGCACCTGTCGTGGCCGTCTGTCTATTCATCTTGAGACCTGCAGTGCTGTTGCCTCCTGGGTAAGTCCCTTATTTTTCTTATCTTTGGGTAATTAGCTTTACGGAGCCTATGGGGCTTCCCACAGAAAACCAGTTAAATGTAATAAAACACTATTTTCTAGGTGAGCCCCAAAGGCTTCCTGACACCCTCCCTTCGGTGAGTTTTTTTTATTTTTTCATCGTTGAAGAACTGGTCTGCTGGCTCCCCCTTTCTCCCTACTGGGGAGGGGGGGGGGGTTTGGGCAAACGAACGAAGTGCTAGTTGCATGAAAGGTTGCTTATTTGGTTTCTTTCTAGGGCAGTTATTTTGATCTTTTAGGATGCAGATTGCACAGGTTAACTAGACAGTGGTCTGTTTTGATTCGCCTACCTTTCTGGGTCCTTCCCAGTTCGATGGCAAGTATGACATACTGTAAATGTAAAGTGTTCATAGGCCATTGCTCCACGTGCCTCTCTGAGGGGGGGGCCAGGTTCTGGCTCGTGGTCCCCGGTAGCAAAGGACTCTTATGATGATATATACTAATATAGGACTATATCAGTTTGGATAGTTTCAGGGAGCCTCCGAGGCTCGCCCAAAAAATGACGTTTTGTTACATTCAATGCTGGTTTTTTCAATTTTTGAATTTTTTTTACATCTTTGGGCCTTTTGAGGTAACATCACCCATTAACCAATTGATCTGAGGTTACACATGTCTAACATGTGATCAAATAAACCTCTCACATCTGTCATATCATGTACATATAAGAACAGTGAAAGAAATATCTGTACATAGTTTGTGATCACATGTTTGTGATGTGTAACATAAGATTAAGTGGTAAAAGGGTGATCATATGTATCTTTAAATGGTCAATTCAATAATTTTATACAATAAAACAAAGATGATTTTAATAATAAAAGTGTTCTTTCATTTTAGGTGAAAGTATGTGTGTGGACCCCATACGAAATGCTGTCAAATTCTTTGAGTCTGAAGCGGTAGTGGAAAGCTACACGCACGACAGTGTCCGTCTCTTGTATCTCGCTCAAGATTATGACTCTGAAGAACATCTTTCGATCTTTATCACTGAAATTGACGGGTACAGATCATGAGTAATTTTTTAGATTCTCTTGTGTGCCAGTCTCTTTTAGGACAGTCTCTTTGACAGTGAGGATGTTTTTGGTTAATATTAATTATAGATTCTTAAGCAGCTTTTACTCAGTGAGAGAACTATGTCTACCTTCTGCTATTAACAGCATTGTCTTAAACAAAAATTTCAAGTTTCGTCCATTTAGTGTTTCTCGCATGCAAGTGCATTAAGGAGACCACATATATGCTAGTAATGGAATCGCCCAGAATGTTGTCGACTTGGTTTTAC